>NW_026775577.1:34760000-35360000 GCF_030987335.1 Cornus florida | reverse complement strand
AGATTGATAAAAATTTAAAAGATTTTGAAAGGGAATCCTATGTTGTTTTGCATATGGATGATTCTAGAGGCCTAAGATTTACATGTTCTCTAGTGTAGTCTCTCTCTGGTTTATGACAATTCATTCTGCACTTTTAGGATAATTTTTGTAGTCTTAAAAAAGGTTGCTAGCAGGATCTTATGTAGGATTGATGTGGGGTTTGTACCCATAAAGTTTAGAAATTTACTCTGACCTCCCCTAACATTTGTGTTCAGAATGGTATCACTTTACCCCTTGTTAGTGTTGACAGTTAGTCAGCGCATTTGAAATTCGATGGAATTTGATGTTAGCCAAAAACAATTTTGGTCCCATTTTTACCTTTCGAGTGTGTAGAAAGCCAATAGGATCTCCACCCCCCCGAAACCCACTTTCTTTCCTGACAAAAGTGTTTTTTGGTTTTTGGAAGGTGGCTCCCTTGTGTCTTTGGTGGGGCTTATGAAGAGAACACAATAGGAGACCCTTATGAGGGTGAGGAGACTCCTATTGGGGTGTTTAAATTTTCTATTTTTAGCTCACTTTTTTGCTGGGTTGCTGGAGAAATTGTAAATCCTTAGAGATGAGAGTTGAGTTTTTGGACATATTGAGAGTTTAGGGCCCAATTTGGCTCTTCTTTTGTTCTTTGGGCTGCTTTCCCAGTTTGAATGCTTTCTATGTGATATATTACTTATCCAAAAAAAAATAAAAAGAAAAAAGAAAAAAGAAAAAGAAAGCCAATAATATTCTATATATTTGATATGAAATGACATGTTTGACCCTACATTATTAATATAATGCTAAGAAAATTTGACCATTATGCACAAATCAACGGATTTTTCTTGAAAGCACTTGTTGTGCTCAAATGGTTTTGCCATATTCTTCTAGTCTTTAGCTGATCAAAATTTTGCATATAATTTGCTACTGACTGTTTTAGATTGATAAGTCGATCACATTATTTGTCATTGTAATTGGCAGGCATTTTTATCCTTCAAAGCTTAACATTCATAACTTGCCCTGTGCTGGCGAGCTGCTGAAACAATTATATTCACTAAATTATCCTTCCTCCATCTGTTCCGACTCCACTGTCCACATCTTGTACCAAACACTATATAGTCTTAGGTCTATTCGTGGAGCAGCTTCTGCGTAACTTTTTAAAGCAGCAGTTGAGCCCCACGTCCAACCATCATTTCTGCCACTTGAGAGAACCTTCAACTGCCCACTCTTTTCAATATCAAAGAAAACCAATCCCCTGTCGGAGCCGCCTCCTTCCTTCTCTGCAGTACATAGTTCCTCACCCACTCTTCCCTGCATTAACCTGACCGCCTCGGCTCCCTCCTCTTCTGAACCACATGCATCCTCCTGTCCACACCCCCTGAGGATCTCGCCGACCAAATCTTCCCACCATGTTTCTTGAACCTAACTTCTCAAACAGACCATGAGCAGAGGGTGTAGAAGCAGAGAAAGTTCGTGGGTTTGAGTTTGCAACCCATTTTTTGATTCTCAGCCCCTAAGAGTTTCCACTTACGGGAACCATGACATCTAAATCTTGGCTCGTATTGATCCTTCACCTTTTCAACAGGATTGGGCTGAGCTTTTCTTCTATTGTCAGGGTGACTTGTGCATTGTTATATTAGACTATTAGTCCCAGCCCATTGCTCCTTACACTCGAAACCTCCCCTCTTATTGATAATTCTTTTGGGGTCATTCTTCATAACCACATATACAACTTTTTGTACCTCCCTTTCTGCGCACCCTCTGCATGTGATGCCCACTTCTTCCCCTTTCTTTCAATTCAGCAGCGTGTTCCTATTTAATCAACTTGCGTTCGTCCCTTCTGGAAAGAGAGTCCACAGTTGGTACTAGCTCCGGCAACCTCTCTTCTATTACCTTAACTTTGTAACTTGGGCTGTAAATGAATTACGCTTTAAAACATAACTAGCTATCTACAGAATTTTTGGTGAAATGGCGAGGAGGGACTTGACAAACAGCTCGAACTTGGCTTTCTTAGAGCTAGGTTCATGTTCATTTGTTTAATAAACGAACCAAGCTCAAATAGAATTTTTAAGCTCGATTTATAAACGAGCCAAGTTCAAATACCTCTTGCTCAGCTCGTTTGTTTGTGAACGAAGCTTGCTCAAGGGCTTGTTTTAGGCTCGTAAAAATGTATCATTTTTATAGTATAGGGTAATTTGCAAAAAAAGACCCTCACTATATTATATGCAAATATTTTGCTATCATTTTGGACTTGGTGCATCAAATCATATATTACATCTTTTGATTTTGTGGGTTTTTTTTGCTATTACACTTCCTTCATTGGTACACTTTCTTGATTGATTTTGTGGGTTTTTATGTAAAGAACTTTTACATCGTTGATTTTATTTTATTATTGTTATTGTTTTTTTTTTAAGGTTTGTGTGTGATACAGCTGTTGATAATCTCACCTAGCCTCTTTCAGCTTTCATGGAGCATAATCTTGAAGGTGCTAATGGGTGTTCGTTTTTCAGGTAGGGATCTACCGGTGACCAAGAAATGGAGAAAGTAGAAGATTATGGTTATATGGCACCCACCTCCACAATCACCTAGAATTTGTTTTTCAGTGATTTAAGCTGACCTGTTATAAGACTTTATGTTTCTAATTGCACATCACAGTGATGTTTATATGGCTATAACTTTTGTAGTGATGATATCATAGGCTTAACCTATTTTGTTGTTGGTAAGATGCTTGTTATTAACTGCATAAACAGTCTGGATAAATTACTAATTTACTAAAGGTAATTTCTAATCTTATTGGTCATTTTGAATGGTATGCATTTTTTTTTTTTTTATATTCTTTTCCTGTGACAAGAATGTTATACTTTAATTATTAAAGGGGAGGGAGGGTGCAATGCTAGAACACGGGCTCCTCCTGAACACGGGAACCAACATACAACATGGCAAGAATGGTATGCATGACCTTCTTTTCTATTGTATTTCTAAAATTATTTTTCTAATATATTTTTAGTTTTAACTTATCATTGTTCTCTTAGTAAGTTTATTCCCTAGCATTTTCTTGGAGTTAAATAGTTTATAACATTTTGCATTATCATTTTTATGAGCACATCGTGTAAGTTGCATAATCAGAATTATAAGGGAATTTTTTAAATTAAAGGGGAGATCATATTGTTTAGGCATTCAACAAGGGTACTTGTCAGTTTTTAAAAATCTCAATCATATCGACTTTATCATATATTGCATATTTTATTTCAAAATCGCTAGTTTGAAAAATGTAAAGGAAAAAAAAAAAAAAACAGAATAGACAATTAATGGAATAGCATTGTGGCAACAAAATGCTTTTATCAATTTAAACTACTTTATTACTATGCAGAGGTCTGTCAATTTTTTAACCAAACAAGGAGGATGATCTGGTCTAGATTTTTTAATCGTTTGAAAGAGGAAAAGAACATAATATTGCTTTTTTTCCTCCATTTTCTCAGCAACCAATGGAGTGGCTATGAGCAAGAGTACTTTTTTCATTTATCATGAAACAAACAATAGAAAACATTGTAATCGGACTCTGTTTTACTTCTTTTACTCTGCTTTCTTTGCTCCAACATAAAAACAAAATCAACTCAGGAAAATTACAAAAACACTCTTTCATGAATTCAAAGGTGACGTAACAAAAAAGGGAGTCTTTTAAAATCATTACAAGTACGTCCATGATTGGCCAGCCACATGATGATAAAAAATCATTACAAGTATGTTCCTTTAACCTTATTTTTTACATTCACCAGCACATGATGATTTATAGCCTAAATTTTGTTAGGAACAGGGCATTAAAAATATAAATTTTGGATGAGATTTGGAATAAATTTCGCTAATAATTTTTTGCACATCTCTACACGAGCGCGTTTCTCTCCGCAAGAAAATGAACGTGATATATTTATTTTCTCAAATCTGTTTTCGGGAATATGAAAAATTAGCTCCAAAGTGTGGTATCACTACAAGAATTTTAGTTATTAGGGACAAAAAAAATCGTCCCTAAAAGTACTAAAATTGTCCCTATTACCTTTTAGGGACAGTTAATGTGACCGTCTCAATTAATTGCGTCCCAAAAGGGTTTTAGGGACGGACTAATTGGGACAGAATAAAAATCCGTCCCAAATACTTATTTGGGACGGAAGCGAATCTTCCGTCCCAAATAAGTATTTGGGACGGATGTTTTTCTGTCCCAATTAAGTATTTGGGACGGATGGTTTTCTGTCCCAACTAAATATTTGGGACGGTTGTTTTTCTGTCCCAATTAAGTATTTGGGACGGATGTTTTTCTGTCCCAATTAAGTATTTGGGAATTTCATTTTATTATTATTATTATTATTCCATTTTATTATTATTATTTTAATGGTAGTGGTATGCCGGCTAGTATTTCAGTAGTCCAAATCTTTTTTTGCCTGCTTGTTATATCTTATATATTCATTAAAACTATAAAGACAGTAAATGTAAAGTAAAAATGAATACAAAAAAGTTAAATTTAATAACCATTAATTTTTTTTTAAAAAAAGTGATATCAATTATGGTCATATCAGTACCTAATAGCATAATATGTAAATATCAATAACATAGTTGGAATCATTCATCATTCGGACCAAACGGGCCAAACATTGGTGGCTGCGAATTATTTAATAGGCTACCAAAAGGTCCATAAGTAGGCTGCTGCTGCTGCGGGCTGCCAAGTGCAGGACGATATCCGCCGAATGGTGTGAACATGAATTGAGGAGAAGACACCCTTTGATTCTCCAACATACCTTTCACAGTTGCCTTCAATTCATTTACGGACTCCATCAATTCATCATATTTTTGTTCTGCTCTATTAGAGTTCCTCCTTTCAGCCTCCAACTCTGCCTCCCACTCTGCATTTGTCTTCCTCTTACGACTTGAGGATGCTGAAGCCTTCTTTCCATAACCGAAGCCACGAAAATATGTACCCTTTCCTGTTCCAAGACAGTTCACTAAAATCTGCTCATCCACCGGGACTGAACTATTACCATCCACATAAACAGATGGATCTAAGGATTGGGCCACCATTTTCTCCTGCATTTTGCAAAATCAATGAAGTAAATTAAATGAAGAACAATTATTAGCCATCTCCATACACATCATGCTATTGAAATTCAGTAGTACGCATATAAAACAAAGAGAAACACGCAACTCTTATAGGAAATTTACATACAATCAGTGCAGCATATATACAAATTTGAGGAAGCTTCCAAAACTAATCATATGCAACCATCTGCTTCAACTACGACTGCTAACAATGACCAACAGCTGGATGAACCAACCCAAACAAATCTAATTTACTCTAGAAACAACTAACATCATAACCAAATTACTCCAGAAAAAAAACAGACTCATCATGAAAAATAAAAGATGATTGCATCAAAATCCCATAAAGGCGAACCATTAATTTCCATAAAGCGTCCAAACACTTGGACCACTAAAATATCACAACAAATTTGCACATATTCATACTAGATTTTGCTAGCTAAAGACCAACAATTATAGATGACGGGTTAAACATGCTTTTGTTGTTCTAGTTTCATCCCCACTTCTTGTCCTAGAAAAGTTCTTTTTTGGTAAATTTGTTATTGCCTTTTTTCTAATTCTCTAATTAAACCTTTTCCTTTTTTTTCTAATTCTCTAATGTATAGGTTTCTCTTCTCTCCAGCACTCTAGGACTGATCATCTTGCTGCAACAGAACTCCTATCATCCTCTTTCAGTTATGCAGACAAAAGCTCCATTTACGTACGTAGGAATTACCAACATCAAGATTCCATAGAGAACCCATTCAAGCAAAAAAAAATAAATAAATAATTACTTTTGGCCATTAAAACATCACAAAAAGAGAATTCCAGTGAAATGGCACACAAATTAGCAAACAATCTAATGTACACGCAGCATACCAGGCTGTCTCATAGCTCAACCATGTCATTCAGTCTGGAGTACGTAAACAGAATCAATCACATACCTCCCAAACCCAGAAGACGAAAACAATTATAAAAGAAAAGCAAAACCAACAGCGCATATAAAAGCAAGAGTTGAAGGAGCTTAGTAACATGGATAATCACCGTTCTAGCTAGATGATCCGAGCAACTAAGTAACAGCCATTTAACAACTCCAACCAAATATTCTTTCACAAAAAATAGGACATTTGACAAGAAACAGCCAATATTACAGAAATAAAATTGTGTTCCAGAATATTTCCATTTGGAATGCCACATTAACTGTTCGATATTCTGAAACTTTATCACAATCACATGCTTTAGAGGGGGAAATTTTGTTTGCTTATCTCCAAGTAGCAAGATATAGCAAATCAACCAACTAGCAACAATAATTTATAATCCTTACAAACCCTTAAAACTGGAACATTGGGTACAACATATATATATATATATATATATATATATATATATATATATATATATATATATATATATAATCCTACAGAGGCATAAAGAAAAATAGGTAAGATTAGTAAAAAATAAGTTCAAAGGTTAGGTTTAGAGTACAACCTTTGTGTTTATCTTGTCAAAACGCGAGAAGATTATATTTTCACTCTACTACATATTTTTCTCAATGACAGCTCTATATTCAAGATCTATTATTCATGCATTATCCCCAAAGTTCATGATTAATTTGGAAAGACATCAATAATAATTTGTTTAGTGTGCTCCATACAAAAAGTTGGGGACAGTAGCATGAAATGTTGCAACTATAATTATACAAGTGTTAAAAGTCTTCATCGGGCAATTACCTAATAAAATCAAAATCTTATAAGGTAATCTCAACAAACTCACTTCCTTTAAAATGAAACAAACAACAAAAGAAACATAACACATATAAGCAAATTAAGCACACCAGCACATGAAAAAGATGATTTTCACATAATGAGACCGGACTCCAGAAATAAATACTGTAGGCATTATATGAAAAAATGATGTTATTTGTGTTCTTAGTCACATAATTGCAAGCTTACCATTTGGGGTAAAGATATATATATATATATATATATATTGAATCCCCTAAAGTTATTGGATGGATGGAAAAAGAGTAGAAAGAAAAATAGAATTGACTACATAAAGTAAACTCAGATACATTAAAGTTCTTTGCTTTTGAAACATATACATTAAAGTGTTCTTAAAACCCGACAATTATTTCTATGGGGTAAAAAAATCATAACTTACATATGTTTTGCGAGCATCATCATGAATCCATCCACCATCTTCCTTGTAATGTGTTTTCTTGTACATTTTGATGGCAGGTCCTTCGAAATGATGTTCATTGTCTTCATCGCTATGTTCATCATCTTCATCAGCTTCTTTCTGTAATTTTTTTATTTTTTTAATACATTACAAGGTATGGTTGTAGAATGAGAACAAAATACACAAATAAAAATAAAGTATTGTGTTATATATTACCAACTCATAATGAATTTTGGCAAAAGACTTTGACCCAGCAGAATGTAACATTTCTACATTTCCCCTGTTTTCTTTGTTTCTAGCACTAATTTCCTACAATGTAATTTAAAAAATAAAAAAATGAGGAAAAGAAAGAAACATTTAAAAAAAAAACAAGTAACTAGGTAGTCTATATTAACCTGAAATTTGTCTGTCATCCACCTATCGCACATGATTTGCCAGTCCTCGTAAAGTACACGAGGATGTGGGTTGCGGTGTGCACTCTCTTCTGTCTCGTACTTGTTAAAATGATCTTTCAAACGATTCCTGAACTTTCTATGAGCAGTGGCCAATGAGAGATCTGCACCCTCCTTTGCTTTTTCATCAATATTGCAGTCAATTCCGAATTCCCCCTTTATTTTTCACATGAATAAGCCAAAAACAAATGTCATTTAGAAGAAGTATAATTAGCAGCAATCCTACTGACTGACTTTGAAATTATACGTGAAATTGAGCTACTTTTGTACACTTATCATATTAATGAAACATCCAGCTTTGTAACCCGCTAAAAGGTGACATAGGTGCCTACATCTGAAGAATGTTCTGGGGCCATGGCCATCAAAGCAACTACATATCTGTATTTACTACTACAACTAAAATAACATCATATTCCTATTTAATGTAACATAACGGACCAAATAGATGCATAAAAGTAAATTTCAGACTCTTTTGTTAGAGTTTTAGATTTTCATAACATATAGTAGTGTCATTAGATATGCATGTGTACACGCGCGCGCACGTCTATCCATCCATTTATCTATAAGCTATCTATCTCAATGTTGTAAGTTGGAGTGGGATAGCCAATTGGAAATGTACAGCTTGCCATGGATTATACTGAATGAGCAATAGAGGATATGACTTGAATGGATCCACCACATGTTGAGAATTTTACTTTTTTAATGTAATCCTGGAAGAAGACAGACATTGATATTTATAACCTTCTGTAGCTGTTTGACATCCTAAAATTTCTAGAGATTGTTTTCCTACATCTTAATCACTCTTTCTTGAAGTAGACGTGGGTTTCTTTGAAATCAATATGCTTACCTTAAAATGTCCATATGACAGGCAACGAGATGTTGAAGTCCTTTGGATTAAGTGGTCTCGGATTCAGCAGGAAGTTTTCAGTTGTCAATGAGTGAGTCATGGTAAATTTGAACTATCTTTTTCCATATTTTGGCACTTTGCATTACTAAGTGATTCAGGTAAGATCTTGTGATTGATGGAAGGTGAGAATTTTCTCCTCATTTTAAGATTTAAGACAGCAAACTTCATACTGTCCCCCCAACCAACCCCTTTCGGTTGGAACAAAGTTTTAGGTAGCGAAGTTGTTCGCAATCAAGATCAGAGGATGAGGGACAAAATGGTTACCTCGTGTAGTGCTGAAGCTTGTGGTCTTCAGGATATTTTATATTTTTTGTTCTGGAAAGTTAAATGACTGATCTATCTTATCAGGTCTTGTGTGGCTTTGTATAATTGGGATTGTTATTCTCAAGATTCAGCAAGTGTTCCAGTAATTTGATTTGGATTTTTCAAAATTTTGGGCATTATTTCTTCAGTAATTAAGAAAATGTGCGTGGTTCCTTTGTGTTTGTGTGCGAACTTATACTGATGTCTTGGTGTACTATTAACGAATATAATAGATTTGATACTAGAGATGTAGTTGCATATCCATTACATCCTATTAAGCATGTATACTTTTGAAAGGGAGTCATATTAATATATTATATGTCTCGTACGCGGATGCTCCTGGGTAGGCTTATTTGTGTTCAATACTTCTTAAAGAAATCCATTACTTGAAATAAATGTTTTAATTTCACCCCACATACCGATTACTTCTCAGATACTCTTGGACATGTGTACAACATATATTCAACATTTTAAACCAGCATTTTTGTAGTATAATATCATGATATAATTGTTAGGAAAATAAAACAACTAGAACAGATCCATTTGAGATGGTTGGGCCTGTACTTAAGACGATTATAACAGGTGGCTGCCTACCATGGTGTTGGGGGTCCAAATCCCTCCTCGCCAACAACCGGACCAAAAGGGAAGGACCTTTCCCTCTGAGGGTAGGGAAATCATGATGATAGCGGACCAAAAGCTATGGAACTTCAAACAACTGATTATTTTTTAGAATGGAAGGTTGATATTATACTAAGGAAAATCATGATGAATTTTGTTTACTTGATCATGTTGATGCAACATAACCATTTTTTTCTCTTATGAATTGTAATATTATTAGTTAGAAGTATATAATAATTTAATTGTTTAGCAAAAAAAATGGTTATGTTGCATCAGTATAAAACTGAATCTGAAATGAATACTGGAACTGAAATAACATAAAACTACAAAAGTAGCTCAATTTCACAATACAACTCCAATATGATAAGTGTACAAAAGTAGGAATGAACAGCACTTAATCCTGCTGACTGACTTTGAAAGACAGTCATTAAAAATACTATAAACTAAAAATTTACAAAAAAAATTATACGTTATAGTAGCAAAAAGGAATTAAGATATGGGTTAAGCAAGACATACCATTATTTTAGTGTAACAAAACCTTTTATGATAGTCTGGGACATCTGGCCAAGTCTCATAGCATAGTGGTATATGTTCTCGAGCAATCATCCCAAGCTCTCTCTCCCAAACATCTGAATTTTCCTCCACCGGTTTCAAATAACCGTCTGTAAACTTAATCGGAACAATCCCCCCATTGCGCTTTTTAATGTCAATTTTTTTTTTGTTTACAGCTTTGCCACGCCTCTTGACATTTCTTGATGAACCTGAAAAATGAATTCATGAGAGTAACACGTAGGAGTATTTTGGGACCAAGTTCAAATGTAAAGACAAGTTTAGCAAATGTAAAGATCATAAAAAAATCACCTTCCACTGCTGGTTGTGGCTGTGGCTGGGAAGATGCATTAATGTTTTGGGCAAGGTCATTGTTGGATCTCAAGGACCGACGATTGGACGCCATAGTAGATTATAGCAATAAGAGAATCAAATCTTTTATAACATGTTTTGAAACAAATAAATTAGAAAATAAAAATTAAGTGGCAAAGGAAAGTATCAAAATAGCCAAACAATAGATAATTAAAAGAACGAAAAAGAGATTAATAATAACTCAAAAAAATAAAACACATATTCTAAAAGTCAAAGCTAAGTACTGAAGACAAATTTAACCAATTTCAACATTTCAATTTGCATGTGTTCAATTTTTAAACAGAAAAAAAAAATATATTTAACATTTAATCCAAATCACTATCATCTTCTTCTTCATCATCTGAATTGTCTTCAATCAAGATTTCATCATCATTGTCAAAACAGTCAATTTCATGATGAGATTCTTCATTACTTTGTAGAATTATTTCAGCATCAAGACTTTCAACCTCCAAGCCATCCCTATTCAAAGTTGGTGGATCTATGTCAAAGTTGGTCGCCTCAACAACCTTATCCACAATGCATGGTTCATCCTCTTGATATGCTGTAGCATACATTCCATCCTCAACTCTACTGTTATCCTCCACTTCGGGAACGTCATATGAGCTTCTATGTGTTATATCTTGAATGACCTCCCACGTGCCTCGTAATTTGGTGTCTTTGACAAAAAAGGCTTGTTTTGCTTGATTTGCCAACACAAAAGGCTCATCTTTGTACCATTTACGGGCTACATTTACACTCTTGAAATAAGTATCCCTCTTAATACCTGTCCTTGTGTTGAACCAATCACATTTGAATAGGATTACCCGTCTCTTAAGAGGATATTGTAACTCAATGACATCTGTCAAGACACCATAGTAATCAACATCCTCTGTTTTGACTAACACACCACTATTCTGAGTTTTTCGATTTTTCTCCCTTTCCTTTGTATGAAACCTGACCCCATTTACAATGCAACCAGAATATCGATTTATCCGAAAATCAGGTCCACAAGCTAATGAATACAGGTCATCACTAATTTCTAACTCTTGATAATGACGCTCTTCCTTTATCTATTAAAAAAAATTAGAACATTAAATAAATGCATACAGATACCACATTTAAAACAAATAATAGGGATATGAAGTACATTAAGGACTTACTCGTGTTCCCAACCATCTCGAAAATTCTTTTACGTGTCTTAATGGTACATTATCCTTGTTTTCATTCTCGAGTTCAGCCTTGTGTGCACTAAACAATTAAGTGATATTATGATACATTTCAAAATTTATAAATAAAGTATTAAAAACATAGAGAATATATAACTTACACTGCATATGAAGCAATTTCTGCGCAGTTATTTAACACGTAAAATTTAGCCTTTTGCATGCTTTCAATATCCAGTATCTCTAAACTTCCAGCCCCTAAAGGATGAACCACTTGCCTGAGCTCTGAAAAAGTGGACCAATTGGTGCAATAGTCGCCCTCGTAATTTCTTTCTTCTCGATTGAATCGTGTCTCAATCCCTTGAAGAAACCTTGAGCAAAATGTGACGCATTCATTGTCCACATAAGCTTCAGCGATGGACCCTTCAGGACGTGCTTTATTACGCACGTAAGACTTGAGAGTACGTAAAAATCTACATAAAAATTAAAATATTACGAAATCATGATGTCTAGTTTAATGTTTCCAAAATATTTTTTTGTATTACAAATGTATAGTACCTTTCAATAGGGTACATCCATCGATATTGTGCAGGTCCTGCAATGATGGCCTCGCGTGGCAAATGCAGAGCTAAGTGCACCATTATGTCAAAAAATGATGGAGGAAATATCATTTCTAACTTGCATAATATGATAGCAATATCCCTTTCCAATACCTCTAAGACATCTAGTTTAAGGGTCCGACAACACAACTCCTTAAAAAATAAACCAAGCTCTGTTATCGCATTACAAACATCATCGGGCAACAATCCTCGTATAGCTAGAGGGAGGAGACGCTGTAAGAGTACATGCGAATCATGACTTTTCAATCCAGATATCTTACCTTCATTGACATTCACACATCGACTTATGTTTGATGCATAGCCATCTGGGAACTTCACTAACTTCAACCAATCACACAATTGCCTTTTTTCATCCTTTGACAATGTGTAATGCGCAAGTGGCATCTCAAATTTCTCACCATTACGCCTAAGATGAAGTTCTTTTCTAATTCCCATTGCTTCTAAATCCAACCGACTTTTGAATGAGTCCTTCGTCTTTCCTTCGATGTTCATTAATGTCCCTAACACATTATCACATATGTTTTTCTCTATGTGCATAACATCTAAGTTGTGTCGCAACAAAAGTGTTCTCCAATAAGGCAATTCAAAGAATATACTTTTCTTTGTCCAATTAAGTTCCTTCTTCTCACGAGTCCGCTTCTTATTGTTTGGTCCCTTTCCGAATCTAACCTCGGGTAGGAGATTAAATTGTTCCAGAATATCATCACCCGTCAACTGCTTTGGTGGCTCTCTGTCTTCTTTCTTGCCATTAAATTGTTTGAAACGCTTCCTGTAAGCATGATTGGACGACAAAAATATACGAGCTCCCAAATAACATATCTTCTGCCCGTGACTCAAATAACAAGAACATGTGTCTTTATTACAATTTGGACACGCCAAAAAACCCTTTGTCATCCATCCGGATGCCATTGCATAAGCGGGAAAGTCATGTATAGTCCAAATCAACCCTGCATGCAGCTTAAAGTTTGATTTATTGTAGGCATCATATGTCATCACACCATCTATCCATAATTCTTTTAACTCGTCAATTAACGGTCGCAGATACACATCAATGTCATTACCAGGTGATTTAGGACCAGGAATAAGTAATGACATAAACATATATGGTTCCTTCATACACATCCAAGGTGGCAAATTGTAGGGCACAATAATTACAGGCCACACACTATAAGCATTACTCATGTTACCAAATGGATTGAATCCATCACATGCTAACCCAAGACGAACATTACGAGGATCCGCAGCAAACCAACTATTCTTATTGTCAAATTCCTCCCAAGCTTTTGAATCGGCTGGATGTCTCAACAAATTTGTCTCTTTGACATGTTTCTCCTTGTGCCAACGCATGTCTATAGCTGTATCCCTATGCATAAACAACCATTGAAGCCTTTGTTTTAAAGGAAAGTACCGAAGAACTTTTTGAGGAATCTTTTTTCCTTTACCTTCTCAAGACTTATACCTCGACTCACCACATTGTGGACAACATTCTTTACCTTCATTCTCCTTCCAGAATAAAGTACAATCATTTTTACATGCATGGATCGGTTCATATCCAAGACCTAAATCACGCAACAAGGTTTTAGTCTCATAATAGGACTTTGGCAACGTGTTGTCATCGGGAAGCAATTCCTTTAGCACCTTAAGCAACATGTCAAAACATTTGTTGGTCATTCGGCTTGTAACTTTCACATGGAACAACTTCAAAATTGCTGACAACTTAGATTGTTTTTTACAACCTGGCCACAATTCGCATTGTGCGTCATTTAGCAATCTATCAAAACTTCCTCCTATATCAACTTCAGGCGAATCTTCTTGTTGTTCTACATTGGTGAACATACCCATCCGTACATTATCCAACAAATCAAATACATTGTCTTCATTTCTACCTTCATCATTAGCATTATCCCCATGTTCGGCATTAACATTAGCTTCTGCATTAACATTAGCAGTGGTGTTAACATTAGCCTCCCCATGCCATATCCAATTTGTATACTCCTTGTACATCCCACACTTATATAGATGAGTCTCAACCTCCTCAATTGCAATATAGTCACCATTTTTACAGCGACGACACGGACATTTGATCCTACCTAGCCCATCTGTATGTCTTTTAGCAAACTTAATGAAGTCTCTTATGCCTTTATGATACTCTTTACTACCCCTGGTGTGATGATGAATCCAAGCCTTATCCATGTAACTGGTAAAATAAATAAATTCAAGTATAGATATAATATAATTAATGCAAGTTGAATATAAACACAAATTAAATACATAAATAAAATAAAAAAGAAAGGAGAGAGAGAGAGACCTCATTGAGAACACTGAAACAATAAAGAGAGAGTAAAACAAGTCTCTAAGAATATACATGCATACATTGCATAATTATGAATGTCAAAGGGAATTTGGGGGGAAAACAATAATCCTTACAGAAGCTTTATCACATGTGCTGAATCCTACACCAATGGCAATAACTGGAAGGCCTGTCAGAAAATATAGTCACTACATGTTAGTAAGAATACATGAGAAAACATCACAGTTCAATCGGTTTCATTTTTATAAACAACTTTAATTACCAAGATATACAGACAAGAAACATAAATGCTGGAAATGAGATTAATCTAGATCAAGAATAAGCACCTCTCTGATGTACAAATCAATAAGAACAATGGGGGGAATTTGGTTTCTAGAAACATAAAAGTAAAAATTACTTTGACAGAAAATCAGGACTTCTCTTGTTTTGAATATTGACCAAGACCACAGTAGATTATATAACCACCTACATATTCTCTCAGTACATTTTATTTTATATATTTTTTAGTATTAATACAAGACTTGATGATTTTAGGTGGGAAAGGGCTTGTCCAAGGATGAGAAGGCTCAAAAACTAGCAGTCAGACATTAAATTAAAGCTGTAAGCAGAATACCCATTCTATATTTTTGTTATTTCTGTTCCAACACATTAAGAGTCAAAACACTTCATTTTTCCATGAATTATTAGGGTCTAACAAAAATTTATTTGACACATTGTTCATGATTTGAAAACTTACGCTAACCTTTTAAGAAATTAGGTAGTTTAAGCCAAGTTCCTAAGGCTACACTTGCCCGGTATCGTTCCTAACTGGTAACGGTTAATTATGAGAAATCTGAGTCTTTATTTTAGCCCATGATCAGATATTCAATAGAAAGATCAGATTCACAGGAAGAAATAATAATAGTGATAATAATAATAATAATAATAATAATAATTGTGGGTTGAAAGCTTTATATTCTTGGGAAATCTTAAACTAATTCTTCAAAAATTAAAAATTATCATCCAAAATGAAGACTCTCTAGGAACCACTAAATCAGAACCACCTTTAAAAATTACCAATCAACAGCTTGCCTCTAAACCAACCAGTCCAGCCATATCAAGCTCGCCTAATGATGATTCTAGCAAACAACCAGACAACTGGAGTAGATCATATAACTATGTTTATATAAATTTCTTACTCTATATCATAATTAATCAGAGCACCAATGTTGACACAAGTACTGCATACAAACATATATAATACAAATATAGGCATAAAAGTTTGTGTGCCCCAAATCCCAATAAGATCTAAATCCACCAGTGTAGAATTCTCAAAAACACACATATGATTCATGATTTGAAAATTAGGGAAAATTTATCAAAAGTGTGGACGCCATTAAAGAAATTACGCACACAATAACCATACGATTGATTGTAAAAACTTACGGATAATTGTCGATTTCAATCACCGATCGAGAGATAGAGAGAGTGAGCTCTGATTGACACGAGAGAGATTAGAAGCAGCAAAAAAGCAGACCTTCCAAATTCAATCGATCCTCCGATCACTATGCTTCTTAGCTCCGATTGACACGAGAGAGGTTTTTCGTATGTGTATCGCTTCACGCCGAGAAGAGTGTGGCAAGCCGAACCCGCATGAAGTAGCTGCAACTGGTGCGGCGTCGTCGGTTGTACAGAGAAAGTATATGAGGGAGAGAGATGAGAAGCCGAACTGGCCAACGTGAGATAATTGCAACTGGCCGGTGCGGCGTCTGCTGTACAGAGAGTAGATAGATGATAAATGTTTAGGTTAAGTTATATAGTGATAGAAATGAGAATGACAGAGACAAAGAGTGGGTTTACAACTTTACAAATACCCAAAACGGTGTAGTATGGAAATTTTTTAATATTTTGCACATGGGAAAATTGGAATTAGGGAGGGAGGAAATCAAGCGCCAAAATTTCCCAGCAGCCAAAATTTCCCACCAAAATAATTCCCGGTTATTTTTTAGCTCATTTGGGACAGTAAGTATGTTGGCGTCCCAAAAAAGCAGGATCATTTGAGACAATTATTAAGCTGTCCCAAATGATCTGTCCCAAGAGCCTCATTTTCCCACCAAAAATATTCCCGGTCATTTTTTTTTCTCATTTGGGACGGTAGATATTTCATTTGGGACGGTAGATATTTCATTTGGGACGGTAGATATATTATTATCCCAAAAACTAGGCTCATTTGAGACAATTTTTGAACCGTCCCAAATAATCCGTCCCAAAAGCCTCCTTTTCTTGTAGTGTATTTTGATAAGCCTAAATGGGTATGGAAAATGTGAGAAATGTTTGTCCCACATGGAAAAAAATGTTGAAACCAATTAAAATTTAAATAAGCCAGATTTGGGCTTGGGCCTAATTGTAAAGTCCGATTATTCTTTTTACTAAATGAATTTTTGGATTGGGCTTTTATTTTTGGGCTCGGCTTATTTAAATGGGTGGTTGGTTTTTGAATTTAAATTAAAAGTTAGTTTTTTCCAAAGGGTTGCATCTGTTTTCCAAAAGAGTTGCATCTATTTTCCAAATAGTTGCATCTGTTTCTAAGGGTTGCAACCTATTGGAATGGATGTGTCTAGTGGTGAACAGATACCATGTGAACCATTGTAACCTATTGGAGTGGATGTGTTTATTGGTGAACAAACACCATGTGAACCATTGCAACCAATATAAATAGTTGTGTCCAGTGTGAAGAGACACATGCAAATGGTTGTATCCAATGATAAAGAGACACATATAAATGGTTGTGTCCAATGATGAAGAGACACACCCAATTCAAAAAGGTACCTTACTTAAAAACTACTTTTTAGTTTTTTTTTTCCAAAAGGTTGCACCCAATCCGAAAAGACACCTTGTTGCCTATAAATACCCCTCTTTGGATCATTTGCAATTCGTTCATTTTCATTTTTCTTCTATCTCCCTCTCTAAACTTGAACCCAACCCAAGTGGGTTCAAACCATAGGTTAAGTGGTCCGAGCAACTTAGACCCTAATCTAATTTCATCGAGACATATTAAGATTGGTCCGAACCATTTGGTTCGGATTACACCCAATTCAGTATTTATATAGAATAGATGCATTTTTGAGTCAGAGAGAGTATTACACGGAGGAGGTTCGCCGTATCCACGAGTTTGTAGTGCTGCTACTGGTGGATGTAGACCATTGTATTCTGGGAGATAGACGCCACTAAGTCCGTAAGCACCATAGCGGGGCGAATCTGTCTTACGGATATAGTATCCAATACTAGCCTCGGTCCAGGTTCTTTATTTGTTATTATTATTTTATTGTTTTATTTTGCATATTTAATTAAATATAGAGTTGCATATTTAATTAATAATTTCTTAGCATATTGTTAATTATTTCATGACATATTAGTAAAAGGTTTGTTATATCTTAAATATCGCATGAAGCATATATTTACCAACAAATTTATTTATTTCTATTATTTCTATACACCTACGTATAGCTAATTTGATTAGCTATCTTCAAGTACGTCCATGATTGGCCTTCTAGTTATTTATTTATTTTATTATTATTTTTTTTTTATGCAAATCATTTTCTCTATACTTTTACTGTATATGTGAACAAACTAGAAAGCATCACCTTCATAAATTATAAGCTTATAAGCAATGATCAAGAGTCCAAACAGTGGTTTGGAAAAACAAATTTTTTTAAAAAAATAAGAAAGAGTCCCAAGCAAGAGCTCAAATGAACAACACCAATAGTGATTTGAATGAGATTCACATGTATGGTTACCCGTCATTTACTTGCTGCAACCATTGTTTTTTCTTAAAATTTTATGTTGTTGCCCTTTAGTTCAGCAAATGGTCTGTCTAGATTTGAAAGGAGAAATTTTGTTGGAATTAAACCTTTTTTGTTTGACTCTCTTGTTCATGACAAGAAAAGGTTATTTATATATATATATATATATACACATAGCTTTGATCGGTTCTAGAGGTATTATATATGTGAAATCAATGCCCAAGTATTGCCAGGGGATCTTGCTTCCCAAGCATTGTTGTAATTTTTGTTAGGGTGTATAAATAAAAAGTTAAGAAGTGATCAAAAGAGGTATTGCCTGAAATTTTATTGGTTCAATTCTTCAACGCCTACTTTAATATTGCTACTTTTAAACCCACTTTTTTGTTATACCATGTGTTCATCTCCTTCATTCTCTCTCTCTCTCATGGGTTCATTACTGGAGCTCACAAAGTAACTCTACATATTGGTTCCATTATTGATGCTGATTCTCGAATCAGCAAAGAAAAAAAAATAGTTATGAAAATAGCTCTGCAGAACAGTAAGAATTCAAAGTTCTCTCTTCATTTCCAAAATTCTAGAAGTAACCTCATCCGATTTGCGCATGATGCTGAAGAGCTGATTAAAGAGAAGAAAGTCTAAGTGATTATTGACATGGAGGCATGGAAGGAAGCGACTTTAGTGGCAGACATTGGAACTCGATCCTCAAGTCCTATTTCTCTCTTTTGCAGCTGCTATTACATCCCACTTGGTGAGACTTCAATAGTCTTTGTTGGTGCAAATGGACAAATAAATTACATTGTAGTTATCATGCAATCCTTCAAATGGCAAAGTGTTATAGATGCCTACGAAGAAGACATTCATGGTGGTGATTCTGGGAAGTCAACCCTTTTATCGAAGGCCGTTAAAAATGTTGGCTTGGATATAGATGATTATCTGGTCCTTCCACCATTTTCTTATCTATCTAATCCTGATCAAAAAATAGTCTTTAATAAAGAGCTTTCAAAGTTAGAAAACAACACAAAATCTAGGGTATTAGTCATCACCATCGCTGACAAATCTTTTGTTCAAAAAAACAAAGGAGAGGGGATTATGTGAAAAGACTAAGTGTGGATAATTACACACACACCACTTCAAGCCTTTCGAATTCTGTTAGCCTCTGACATGGAAAGTGCCCCGTACTATAAGGGCCCGAGCTGAATGAAGCTCATAATTGTCGTCCCCGTACTAAAAGGGATCTATATAAAAGTGCTTCGTACTATAAGGGTTCGAGCTTAATGAAGCTCGTAATTGTCATCCCCGTACTAAAAGGGATCTATATCAAAGTACCCCGTACTATAAGGGCCCGAGCTAAATGAAGCTCCTAATTGTCATCCCCGTACTAAAAGGGATCTATATCAAAGTGCCCCGTACTGTAAGGGCCCAAGCTGAATGTAGCTCCTAATTTTCATCCCCGTACTAAAAGGGATCTATATATCAAAGTGTTTCGTACTATAAGGGCTCGAGCAGAATGAAGTTCGTAATTGTCATCCCCGTACTAAAAGGGATCTATATCAAAGCGCCCCGTACTATAAGGGCCTGAGCTGAATAAAGCTCGTAATTGTCATCCTCGTACTAAAAGCTATCTATATCAAAATGCCCCGTACTATAAGGGCCTGAGCTGAATGAAGCTCATAATTGTCATCCCCGTACTAAAAGGGATCAATATCAAAGTGCTCCGTATTATAAGGGCTCGAGCTAAATGAAACTTGTAATTGTCATCCCTGTACTAAAAGGAATCTATATTAAAGCACCCCGTACTATAAGGGCTCGAGCTGAATGAAGCTCATAATTGTCATCCCTATACTAAACGGGATCTATATCAAAGTATCCCATATTATAAGGGCCCAAACTGAATGAGCTCGTAATTGTCTAACCCTTTATTTAAAGGGGTTGAAATTAAAGTGCCCTGTATTATAAGGGCCCGAGCTGAATGAAGCTCGTAATTGTCTACCCTCGTATAAAAAGGGTTGAAATCAAAGTGTCCCATACTATAGGGGCCCGACCTGAATGAAGTTTGTAATTGTCATCCCTCGTATTAAAAGGGGTTAAAATTAAAGTGCCCCATACTATAAGGGCCCAAGCTGAATGAAACACATAATTGTCATTCCCCATATTAAAATGGGTTGAAATCAAAGTACCCTGTATTATAATGGCCCGAGTGAAGCTTGTAATTTTCATTCTCCGTACTAAAAGAGATCAAAATTAACATGCCCCGTATTATAAGGGTTCGGGCTGAGTAGAGCTTGTAATTTTCATTCTCCGTACTAAAAGAGATCAAAATCAATGTGCCTCGTATTATAAGGGTTCGGGCTGAGTGGAGCTTGTAATTTTCATTCTCCTTACTAAAAGAGATCAAAATCAACGTGCCCCGTATTATAAGGGTTCGGGCTGAGTGAAGCTCGTAATTTTCATTCTTTGTACTAAAAGAGATCAAAATCAATGTGCCCCGTATTATAAGGGTTTGGGCTGAGTAGAGCTCGTAATTTTCATTCTCCATACTAAAAGAGATTAAAATCAACATGCCCCATATTAAAAGGGTCCCTTATTAATGGGACCACCTTATTTCCTTATTAAAGGGACAAGAGGACAACTACACCCCCCACAAATATAAGTGAGACAATTAAAGCTTATTTCCCTTACTAAAGGAATGAGACAACTACCTCCCTTATTAGAATGGTGAGGCTACCAAAGAGAGAAGGAAAATATATATATGTTTACTTTGTTGCTCCTATACTCTTGCTTGACTAACCTAAGCAGGTGAAAAAAGAGAGACGTTCCCTAAGTTTGACAGGCAAACTCAAGAACGGGGGGCAACTGATACAGAATATTTGACCGGGTTAAGAGTTCCAAGTAGCATGGAGACTCAAAGGATATGGATAAACTAAAGGAGATAGAAGTATCTCCAATGACTCTTACAATTCGTAATGGACAAGGAAAATAAATTACGTTCATAATAGAAGACTACCACCATTAATTATTATATAGAAGAAGTCATCCATCAACCAAAAAAGGTACACCATAAATCCCATATTTAATTCTTTATCGAATATTCAATCGTCAATTACTAACTTGACTATCAGAGTGCACTCGGCCGACACCACGCTGGTCATCACTTCTCTTGTCTTACAAGAATGACCCTCAGCTCTAGACCGTGCGAATTTTTGCATCAACAAATGGTGACAAGTTTTGAGTTAATATGTGAATTATGGATTTAGACGAACTTTGTATATTTAGCGGAGAAATGAGGCTGATAAGACAAGGAAGTTTATCTCTGGTCTTCATTATCAAATGAGGCCATTGATAACGGCACAGTATTTTAAGGTTTACTCGGAGGCAATGGAAAGAGCGTTGATGCTAGAGGCAGAGGCCAAAGATAGAAATGCAGGAAGGGAAAAGTAGAAATAGAAAAGGAATACGGGACCATCTTCAGAGGGGTAGTCATAGAAGAGGAATAGGGGTAGTTCATCTCAATTTCAGGGGCAGCAGTCTGCACAATCCGCTCCTACTAATCCTATGCCAGTTGGGTGGAATAAAAGTGGGGCCGTTTGTTACTAGTGTCACCAGCCTGGACATTACAAGTCCAAATATCCTATGAACCCGTCTGTAGTTTCTACAGTATCGAGTGCTTGTTATAGGTGTGGTCAATAAGGCTATCTGATTCAGGATTTTCTAAATTGGGGAACAGGCACAAGTAATGGCAGAGGGTCACAACAGAGGTCGTCACAGTTGGCTACAACTCAGTTAGGTTTTAGACCACTGCCACCACCATAGCCTGCATGTCTTTACAGGGATCATGACCAATTAGGAGGGATACTCCTACTATGTCAGTGAATTAGCAGTCAAGTGTTTAGGTTGGCAATTCTCAGGCACAGGCACCACAGGGGCATGTCTTTGCAGTTGTTCAGCCTAATGCATCTTCTGGACCATCAGTTCTCCGAGGTTTCTTTCCAGTGTTTGGTTCTTGGGCCCATGTTTTGTTTAACTCTGGTGCATCTCATTCCTTCATTTCATCATCATCTATACTTGCATCGAGGTTAGAAGTTAGTTTTATGGATCGGGCATTGTGTGTTGACACGCCAATTGGGGTTTTAGTGTCATTGAGTAGAGCTGTAAAGGATTCTTCCATCGTGATAGTCGAAAGGACTTTTGTATTTGACCTCATCCTCCTGGAGATGACTAGTTTTGATGTCATTCTCGAGATAGACTGGTTAGCTTTATTTCATACCACGATCGATTGTTTCAGAGGAAGAGTCACAGTTTGCACTCCCGAGGGAGATTGCTTCTTTTTTATGGGAGATTAGAGTAATTCTTACACTTCATCATTTTATGGAATTCATGGATGAGGTCATTGTGACTACTTCTTGGCTAGTCTTTTAGCAAATGAAGATGATGTTGTGGAAAAGAATTATCCGACAGTTGTTCGTGACTTTTTGGATGTCTTTCCAAAAGATTTGACGGAGTTACCTCCGCACCGGGAGATTGAGTTTGCTATTGATTTGATGCCAGTACCGCACCAATTTTTATGGCACCGTATCGCATGACACCTATTGAATTGGACGAATTGAAGAAGCAACTTGATGATTTGAGGATGAAATGTTTCATCTGACTGAGTGTGTCACCGTTGGGCGCACCGGTCTTCTTTGCTAAGAAAAAAGATGATATTTTGAGGTTGTACATTGATTACTAGAAGTTGAATCATGCCACCATCAAGAATAAGTATCCTTTACCAAGAATAGATGATTTTTTTGACCAGTTTAAGGGACCTAGTTGTTTTTCGAAGATTGAATTGAGGTCAGGCTACTATCAGTTGCGGGTTAGGGATGAGGATATCCCAAAGACAGTATTCCGTACACAGTATGGACATTACGAGTTCCTTGTTTATGCCTTTTGGTTTAACTAATACGCCAGCGATATTCATGGACTTAATGAACCGTGTCTTTCATGATTACTTGGACCAATTTATGATAGTTTTCGTGGATGACATTCTTGTGCATTCCCGATCTCAGGAGGAACATGAGATCCATCTGAGTATTGTATTGTAGATTCTACAGGAGCACCATTTATACGCCAAATATGAGAAGTATGAGTTTTGGCTACAGGAGGTGAAGTTTTTGGGACATATTGTCTTAGAAGGCGGAGTATCAGTGGATCCATCGAAGATAGAAGCAGATCTGAATTGGGAGCAACCCAAGAATGTTTTTGAGATTCGAAGTTTTCTTGGCCTAGCGGGATATTATCATAGGTTTGTAAAGGATTTTTCCCATTTGGCAACACCTATGACTCGCTTGACCCGGAAGGGGATCAAGTTCATTTGGAATGAAGCTTGTGAGTCATCATTTTAAGAGTTGAAGACAAGGTTGACTACGGCTCCGGTGTTGGTGATACCTGAGCGTGGCTTGGGTTATGTGATCTATTGTGATACTTCACGTAATGGTTTGGGTTGTGTGCTAATGCAGGGTGGTAGAGTAGTGGTTTATGGGTCTCGACAGTTGAAGACTCATGAGTACAACTACACTACTCATGACTTGGAGTTAGCAGCAGTTGCGTTTGCTTTGAAGTATTGGAGACTCTATTTGTATGGTGAGAGATTCGAGGTGTTCTCAGATCACAAGAGCCTCAAGTACATTTTCTCTTAGAAGGACTTGAACAACAAACAGAGGCGATGGGTTGAGTTTTTAGGAGACTATAATTTTGACTTATAGTATCATATCGGTAAGGCAAATGTGGTAGCTGATGCCTTAAGCTAGAAATCTAGAGAGACTTTAGTCGGTTTGGCTATTCAGAAATGGAAGATGCTTGAGGATCTGGCAGAGATGGGACTACAGTGTTTTGATGATGACGTATGTAGTGAGTCGGCATTCTTGTTTAGTCTTGTGGCTCAGCCTACTCTTGTTGGACGAGTGATTGAGTTACAGAGATAGGATCCGAACTTGGATGCCATTCACACTTTGTTCTCCAGTGGTGAGACAGTGAAGAATTGGACCTTGTATGTAGATGGAGGTCTTCAATCTTAAGCCCCGACTGATCACATAGTGATTGTTCCAACCATGCTAAGATGAATCGAACCTTTTGTCCTTATCCTTAGAAAATTTCCCTTTTCGATCGACCCAAAATTCATTCGATCGATCAAACGTCTTGGATCTTATCTCCACCTACCACTTATGTCCTCTTCCCAAAAATATATCAGTCTTATCTTTATTCCAAAAAGGCACTGCCATAGTTCGATCGATCGAACTGCCTTAAGTGCGAGAAAAACAGAGTTCCAGCGAATTAAAAGGTATGCTCGTGGCGCAATCATTTGGGGATCCTAGTGCACAAGGTCTGACCATTGGGTGTGACACTTGAGCTACCTATATAAGGATTTTGACTATTTTGAGTAAGGAGGTTGGTGAGATTAGAGAGAGACTTAGCTAGAGATTAGAGAGAGAATACACAAATTGGGAAAGTTTTTCCTCTCTTATAGGGTTTCCACCAAGGAAGAAGAAGATCATCTCTACCATAGAAATAACCCTTGAGGGTTGGATGATAACATCAATAAGTGGCTAAACATCTTCTTGGGGCTAGAGTTAGCCATAAACATGCTTCCTAGGCCTTGATGTTTTGTAATTAATGGGGATTAGTGTTGTATTTGTAACGTTTCCGGTTTTCAGCAATTTTCAATTTTCTGAAATTTTGCTGATGCAATGGTGATTCTGTCTTTTCACATGTTGCGTACGGGATTGTGGTTGGGTCCATTTGCATTTTGTGCAATTTAATTTATATGGTTGTGTGACATTTATGTGGTGATGTTTAGTCATATGTATGTGGTGTGGGATTAAAGGTAAAAGAAAAAGAGAAAATAAAAAGAAATTGTGGGGCCCACCACCATCTCAAAAAGTGGTCTAGAGACCACAACTTTGCTCTCTCATTTCTCTCTCCCCGTTATTCTCTTTCTTCCTCTCTTTCTTCTTCATTTTTCTTCTTCCTTTGCTTTAAGCTTTGAGTCAAGATTACACTCTCAATACTTGGTAGATTTGAGTATCGTTTGAGGCAAAACGAAGCCCACGATGAGCTCTACGCTTGAGTACCATCAATTTCAGCTTTGGGTCTTCCTAGGGATTTCAAATTTCTTGACCCATTTGAGGGTTTTGCATCACATTTGAGGTAGGGGCTCTTAATCCATGAGTTCTTATGTTTTTTGTGAGTTAATCTCTCTTAAATGATTGTTTAGCATGCTCAATTTGTATCGTTTCTAGCCAATTGATTAGTTGTGATGTATACTTGTAACTTTTGTGCAATTGTGTGTGATAAATGATCTATGTGAAGAGCATGCCTATATGATGATTCTTTATATGCCTATCATGCTAGATGCTATTGTATGAAAGCATGTTGTAGCTTCCTTAGAAATTCTTACGAATTGTGTTTTGCTAATTAAATTTGAGCTAATTGTGAAATGATGAATATTGGTACGACATAAATGCATCTATGCATTTACATTGGGTAAGAAATGGGAAGAATTGATTTTGAAATGAAAAAGGGGAGTTTTGGGAAAGTATGTTGATGAATTGTTTTGATAAAACCCGGTCGCTGCGGAGTCACCAACGAGCCAGTAGGTTAATGTAACCTAGAGGGAACTAGGGAGATTGCCCTAGCGTGGTTGAGCTATCTAGGCCCCACGATGACGCTGCGGAGTCACCAATGGTCTAGGGACAGTAGCCAATCCTTCTCTCGGCGCTGAGGGGGTACCAAAGAGGGTTACATTAACAGTTTAAAAGAGATGGTTTTAAGAAAAGAGAATGGGGAGCGACATCGGCATGCATTTGCATTCCATGGCATTGCATTGTTTGTATTAGAATTTGGTTGGAATGTTGTATTACCCCGACATTGTATGATCCCCATTCCCATTGATCTATACTATGTTTGGATTCACGGGGACACAAGAAACGTGTCTTAAGTGTCACCTACTAAGCAATTTGCTCACCCCACATAATTAATTTTTTTCAAGTCATGGCAAGGAATTGGTGGATGATAATCCACCACAGAGCTAAGGGAACTTGAAGGCATTCTTGAATCTATTTTGTGGGACTTGAACTTATCTTGTATAGTGCATGACTAAATGCATTATTTTTGGCAACATGTAAAATACGTGTAATTATCATGCATGGTCATTGGCTAATGTAATTAAGCCTTATTCACTCTAAATCAGTTTGTGTATTTTAAGTAACGTGTGGCAAATTATGTTAATAACGTAGTTGTTTTTACTGTAATTTAGTGTTGAAATGTATGTAAACATGTACGTGAATGTAAGGGTGTGGGTGAAAAATTACCAAAAGTTAGTGTTTATAGGTTTACACAGGACAGTGGGAAGTGAAAGTGAGCATTACCCAAAACCGGTCGACGTATGGCTTCCCAAACGTCGACCGGTATCTTGTCAATGGGTCATTTTTGGCATACGTTCCAAACCAGTCGACGTATGGCTTCCTATACGTCGACCAGTATCACGTCCCAAACCAGTCGACGTATGGCTTCCCATAACCCAAACCAGTTGACGTATGATGCATATACATCGACCAGTTTACGTCACATATGTAATTACTAATTTAAGTTCTTAAATTACACTTTGGCACCCAAGTGAGGTTACACGTAATTATTTTATGATCCACCAAAATGAAATAATTATATTTCAACCACCCAAAAGACTATATTGCCCCGAACCTTATTTTAATTGTTACGTGATGCAAGTAAACGACTGTTATACCCTTTGAGTCTCAATTTATTGAATTATGACAAATCACCATCTTGCCCTTTTTGGACCTTGATATTTAAATTTAATGTGAAATGACCGTATTACCTTCGATTGGTTTTAGGTCGGGTGAGGACCCGTTTAATGATCCGGATTCATGAGGATCTGGGTCGTTACAGTATTTATTGTCTTAACATTTGATATATATATAAATTTTATTTCTACAATGATTTGTGTAGTTTAATACTTCCAATTGATCATTTAATTCTATTCATATGTCTATATATGCTAGAATAGATGTTCATGTGTTTATCTCTAGATTTTGTTTTATTGATGCACATCTATGTGTGTTGATATGATGAATCTAATGATGGTCAAGACATGGTGCTTAAATAGAATACTCTTATGGTTTATTTGATGGTTCATACTTATTTCTTAATGGATTGTGTCTCCTCATTAGTTTAATTAGTTTAATTTTCATGTCACTAGCTTAGTTGTAGTGTAGTTGCCCTACTTTCTTAGATATGAGGACAATCCATGCTTGTTGTTTGATGTTCTATGCTTATGAATACAAGTAGTATATTTCTTTAATGTGATGATGTGCATTGATTATGGGCTTATGGAAAGATTAATGGCTTAATATGATATGTTGTGCTATTCACTAGATTGGCTAGACAATGTATGCTTGCTTAGCCATCCATGCTAATATTTCACTCAATGACACACACCTTCATTTATAACACAATTTTCCCCTTAATCCATCAAATATTGAATGTCTAGGAAGGTAATGCTTAGTGGTAAACTCTATGACCCACAACTCCTCTATCTTATTCTCTACACCTTACCTAATTTAGTCGTTTGACATTGCATTTGTTTAGTTTAAATTGCAGTTTAGTCTAACCACCAAACCATCTTTGATCATTTGACCTACTAATCCGACATTGATTTCCAAGCAAAAATACATCTCCTTTCCCTTGGGACGATCCCTACTCACCCTAGCTATATTAATAGTTAGTAGTGGTAGTGGCATTCTATAAATTTAAACTTGGCTATACTTCACACTTTTACACTTTGTCGTGCATACGACCTCGAGCACATTAAGTTTTGGCACCATTGCCGAGGATTGGCACCGTTGTATTTTGGAAATCAATTAGGAATTAGTGCTCTTTTGATCGTGTCTTTATTTTCTTTTACTTTAGTTACTTATTGTGTTTGTTCTTGATTGGCTAGGTGCATTAAGCCAAGAAAGTAAAGCAAAAGGGAATTCCAAAGCAAAAAGGAGCAAGCTAAGCTAAGCTAAGGCATAAAAAGCTAAAAATCTAAAAATTTGCAAAGCAAGGCAAAGCAAAAATTAAAAAATTACTTGAAGTTGCTTAAAGACCCTTTGTGAGCTTTTCAAACTCTATCTCTAGTTAAATCGTTGGCCCGTGTGGTGGCAAGTCTTTAAATTCTTAGATAAATCATAAGCCCGCGTGGAGGCAATTTTATCTTTTCTTGCATATTGTTGAAAGCATGGGAGTATGAGATCAATGTATGTGGAGGATTGTTGTTGATTTTTTTGTGTTGCAAAGGAGAAGTATTTGATTTTATTGTTTTTGTTAGTGTGTTGCTTGAAATGTTGTACGGTTCTTTTCCCTACCCTTCATCCTAGGTATTCTAATGGAAAATCTATAGGGTAATCTTGGTTACTTAGACCCATATTTCATGGACCATCCTCCTTTCGACCAATTTCTTCCCACCCCAATGATCTTACATGATTATTACAACTTCTATGAATACCATGCACCAACTTGTATCATACTTCCTAATTTTAGGGCCGATCAATATGAAATTAAACCCGAGACTATTCAAATGTGTCCATTTTCTATGGCTTAAATGATGAGGAACCATATCAACATCTTGATGAATTTCTTGAAATATGCTCCACCATGAAGCATATGAATGTCCCAGAAGAAGTTCTTTGGTTACTTCTCTTCCTTTTCACTCTTAAAAATAAGGCAAAACATTGGTTCAACAATTTGGGGGGAAATTCAATAACTTCTTGGATACAAATGCAAAATGAATTTTTGAAAAAAATTTACCCCGTAATTTTAACCAATTCAATGAGAACCGCCATTAGAGAATTTTTTCGAGGGGAAAGAGAACTTTTGCATGAGGCTTGGGAAAGATTGAATGACTTGCTAAGGAAATGTTCACACCATGACATTCCAAAATGGTAAGTGGTTCAATATTTCTATGAAAACTTATCCAACATTCACAAGGACATAGTTGATACATCATGTGGAGGTTCATATTTTAGGAAACATGAAGATGATGTTTGGCACCTTTTTGAAAAAATGAGTAAAAATTCATTGCATAAATCGCACACTTCTCAGTTGAGTCAAGATTCTATTAACAAAAAGTAAATTGTGAAAGTGTGTCAAATTAAGAGTCCAACGGAGATTGTCGCTGAGGTAAAAACTCTCACTCAAAAACTTGATCAATTTTTATTAAGTCAAAAACCGGCAACTCAATCATCTCCTCTTGATAATAATCATCTTCATCATTCTCATGAGCCTTGCATGACATGTTCAAGAGTATTGCACATAACTTTCAATTGTCCCCACGGACATAAACTTAATGAACACTATGAACAAGTCAATGCCACATTTGCTCACCCTCATTCAAATGCTTATGTTCCGATGTGGAGTGAATATT
This sequence comes from Cornus florida, assembly GCF_030987335.1. Lineage (NCBI taxonomy): Eukaryota > Viridiplantae > Streptophyta > Magnoliopsida > Cornales > Cornaceae > Cornus > Cornus florida. The sequence continues at coordinate 35,330,235 of NW_026775577.1, read as the reverse complement.
CAAGTCCTTTTCAAGCTAAAAAATTTCAAAATCGATATATTCCTCCTCATAAAAGAAATGAAGGTTCTCAAAGATTTGTTTCATCTTCCTCTTATCATCAAAGAATGAACCACTTTTTGCATCCTCAAGTTTATGAATCTCAAAATTGCCTTCATAATCTTCATGTACTTCCTAGCAATTCTACATTTGAAGATAAGGTGTTGGTTGCTTTAGGAAGTTTGGAAATGAATACTAAATTGTTGCATTCTCATTCTCAATCAATATCGAAGCTTGAATCCCAAATTGGGATGATAGCTAATTCATTGAATGTGAAAGAACATGGTAAACTACCTAGCCAACCCGAAAGGAACCCAAAAGCCCAATACCTTGTGGAAGCAAACCCTACATTGGAGTTTCCTTCCCAAGAGCAAGTGCAAGTAATTACCACTTTAAGAAGTGGTAAGCAAATTGACAATAGGGTTGAAAAACCAAGTGAAGATAGTGAACCGGTGCAACCCAAAGTTGACACCTATCCCGTTTCTGATCCTATTCTTACTTCCTTGGATGAAAGTGTTCCCATTAAGAATTCTAAATCTTCTTCATCATCTCCTCAAGTTGTAAGGCCTTATGAGCCAAAAACTCCATTTCCATATGCTTTAAAAGAGACTTCGCATTTTGGAAAGCAAGAAGGAAAAATCCATGACATGATGGAAATGTTTAAACAAGTTAACATAAACCTTCCTCTTTTGGATGCAATTAGGCAAATTCTACCTTATGCAAAATTCTTGAAAGATCTTTGCACACAAAAGAGAAAGAACAAGGGACAAAGGCTTAAAAAAGTATTTCTCACGAAGCAAGTGAGCTCCATCATTCAACATAACACTCCACCTAAGTTCAAAAATCCCGGTGCTCCAACTATCTATGTGTGATTGGAAATCAAGAAGTTCGTAAAGCTCTTATTGACTTAGGAGCGAGTGTTAATTTGATTTCTTACTCCATTTATGTCTAACTAGGTTTGAACGATTTGAAGCCAACCTCGGTGGTGCTTCAATTGGCCGATAGATCCATCAAAACACCTAGGGGCATGGTCAAGGACATGCTCATCAAGGTTGACAAGTTTTATTTTTCGGTTGATTTGGTAGTTATTGATACCGAACCGATTGCCAACCCTACCAACCACATCCCAATCATCTTGAGAAGGCCATTTTTTGCCACCGCGAATGCAACCATTAATTGTAGATCTAGAGTTATGGACCTTTCCTTTGGTAACATGATGGTTAAGCTTAATATTTTCAATGCAGGTCGACATCTTATCGATGAAGATGAGTGTTGCCTTATAGATGTCTTAGAGGAGGTTGTTGAAGAGTCCATTCCTTCCATGATTATGAAAAAGTCTACTGAGGACAATCTTTCCTCTTTTCTCTCTAAGGATCCTCTTACATCTTGTCTCCTTGAAATGTATGGGAATTGTAGGTTTGACAATGAGGGGTCAATGAATGAGGTAAGCGATTTAATGGAATCTGTTGCAAGCTTGAATTCTCCACCTTGGAAAGCTCTAAAAGAACCTCTTCCTCCACTTTCTAGTATTCCACCGGTCCCATCTTTAGTCTCCCCACCAACTCTTGAGCTTAAAATTCTTCCTTCCAATCTTAAGTATGCCTTCTTAGGCCCAAAAGAGACTCTTCCGGTCATCATTTCTTCAAGTCTTGAAGAGGACCAAGAGAATGATCTTTTAAATGTGCTTAAAGAAAATAAGGAAGCTATTGGATGGAGTGTGGCTAATCTAAAAGGAATTGACCCTACCATTTGCATGCATCGCATTTTTATGGAAGAGGATGCCAAACCTTTTAGAGATGCCCAAAGGAGATTGAATCCAAACACGAAAGAAGTGGTAAAGCTTTTAGATGCCGGTATAATTTACCCAATCTCTGATAGTAAATGGGTAAGTCCAACTCAAATATTTCCCAAGAAATTAGGGATTACAGTGGTTCAACAGTATATATATATATATATATATATATATATATATATATAACCAAACAAATATATATATATATATAAAAATAAAAATTAAAAAAAAACATATCTAATAAAATTCCTAAAAAAATATAAAATAATACAAGAAAATTCCAGAAAAATTACAGAAATTATATAAACCCTAATTAATCCTCTTAGGTCCTAGATCAATCTATAAATTGATTTTTAAATATAAATACAACACCTATATACCACAATTAAAATCCGATAATTCAAAAAAATCAAATATAATAATTTATACTTTTAATTATTTCAATTTAACTATGATTTTTAAACAAATAAAATGATACTCATGATGAAATTCTTATGAGTTCTAAGAGGAAAGTTAGTGAAAAACTCTCCTGAAGGTTTTAAAGCGAAATCGACACTTCAAGCTTTGATTGTCTCTTCCAATTCCGATGTCTTTTTCCTCTAATCCAGCCTCCACTTTGTCGGCCTTCCCCTTTTCTCTGTCTCTCTATCTCTCTTATTTTTTTAACGTGTAAACTTTTAACCCTAAAGCCTTATGTGAATATTTAACACATTAAAATCTAAATAATATTCCAACTAGGACTCTCAAATAAAATAATAATTTTTAAATAATATGTATCTATAAACATATATTATTTTACATATACATATATATACCTTCCATAATTAACCCATTGGTTAATTAAATCATATATACCTATATATATCAATAAATAAATAAATATATATATATATATATATATATATATATATATATCCTTTCATAACACTTATTAATTAATTATATTTATATATATATATAATTGTATATATATATTTATAATTATACAAAAATGATAATTTAAATAATCACATAACCATGGGCCTTTATTAACTCAATAAGGTTTCGTCTAAGCCTAAGACCGCAACCTTTGGTCCAACTCCTCTTAAGCCCAATCCAATTAGTTTAAATAAATAAAATAATTAAATAAGCACTTAAATTAAAATAATTAATTACATAAAGCACATAAACAAACAAAAATTTACAATTAAGTCATACCATACCAATAAAATCAACACGCCAACAATTCACTCAATAATTAAGCACACACATAACAATCATCATATCAATAATTTACGAAATATAAATAAAATAAAACAATTAATCTAAGCACTCAATAAAACAAATCAATTAAAACTTAAAATAAACGCAATTACTTCAAATTAAATCAAATAAATCATTTAAAAAAAATAAAACTATGATGACCCTGTGGGCGGGTATGTCGTGGGCGGGTGCAAGAGACACTGACAAGCTACCACACTGGCGAGATACAGGTGCACAAGTCCCACATCGCCTGTGAGAGGGAAAGGTGAAGTGCTTATATGTAAGTGTGTCATCTCCAATTGGTATGAAACCTTTTGGGGTGAAGCCCAAGAGCAAAACCATGCAGGCTCAGGTCCAAAACGAACAATATCATACCATATGGTGGAGTGTGTTGTTACAAATGGTATCAGAGCTTGACCTAACCGAAAGTGTGCCGACGAGAACGTCGGGCCTCCAAGGGAGGTGGATTGTGATGTGATGCCCCTCGGATCCGAGACACGGGTTGATCAGGCCCAAACCCGAGGGATATCAGACAATTAATATGTAACCGAACACAGAATACAAAGTGAATAAAGAAATAATAATAATAAGCTAAAAGAAACTAAAAATAAAATCCTTATAATATAAAATTCGATACTCCAAAACTCCATAAGTTTAACAACTCAGGAATCCATCCAGTGGACCCCTTATTAAAAATCCAAATAGAAACTAAAACATCTGAAATAGAATCTAAAGTTAAACATAGAAAGGATTCCTACGTAGTCGGAGGAATGAATATCTATATCTGCTCTGTACGTCCAAGCTCTAACCCTGGAACTAACTAACACCTGAAAAAATAACAGAGTGGGTCAGGCCCACATGCAAGTCCTATTCTACTGCAATCCAAACAGTAATCCAATACGCAGATACATCCTAGATAGCCCAACAATATCTAGAGTAGTCCATATATGTATATATAGTACCCACTATAGGACGCTAGCTAGTCCAGTAGGTCTGTCTCAACCTGAGTAGAGATACCATACAAATCGCACATAATGTGGTCATGAGTACCTAGACCTACCAGGGAACAACACCTATGTCCAGTTATCCATCCTAGGCGATATACGTGCCCTAACCATGGTCCTAAGACTCAAGCTCATACCATGACACCATATAATAAATATATAAAGTCTATACTCCTAATACAAAATATCATCTATCTGTATAGTGGTCTGATAAATGTATAACAAATCCATCCTGAAACCACAATAGGTCATTCAATTATTTTATTAACATGACACAAGTAGAAGATGGACTTAACCTTTCTGGTTAATCCATACCTCAATCCAAATTAGGTAAGACTAGGTGTTTAAACTAGTCCATATCTAGCATGTCACCATCCCATACCGATGCATACAATCCTCCAGTTAACACAGTTGACAATACAGTATTAAATAGTCATCAACCATACTCCAGAATATGCACAAGATAAATTAACCCTCATACATAAATATCAAGCATTCAATACAGAGCCTAAAATCCAATTCCAATAATATAAACTGCTATAATAAATTCAAGCATTCACATCCTCCAACATAGTCCATGAATTGATACAGTTAATAGAAATTTAAGTATCAATTAAACCCAAATTAAGTATAGGTATTTTTAGTTAATTCACTACACTTATAAGACTATGGAAATCATGATTTTATATAATTAAATCAGATATACAAACCTTGTTAAGTTCCAGTAAGTAAAACTAGCAAAACTAGTGTGTAACATATAGATTTATCCTGAACCTTACACTGTCCAATCCCTATTCCATTTATGAACTATTGTTTCTCTATATTATTACAGGTCCACAAAAATCCCATAAAATACTTAAAATAGTTTAAATAAAACATTAATACTCTGTACAGTTCAAACAGTGCACAAAAAGACCAAACTGTGCGCTTTCGGGTGAGAGCAGGCTCTTTCAAAATGAAGAGCCTGCTCTTCTTCAACAAGAGCCGGCTCCAAGACCTTAGGAGCCAGCTCCTAGCAAGCAAGAGTCGGCTCCACACCTTTGGGACCTCCTTGTTTTGGAACCTGTTCTCACTCCCTTAGGTGCCGTCGTCCGTTTCCGTTTCGTTTTCTCCAACTCCGGTGATTAACAGAGCCTCTGCAATATTTTTAAATCCTTGTTCTAGGTTCAAACTCAGTCCTAGGTACAACTTAAACCACTGACATCCGACCATACCATGTATTGAACACAACCTTTTGAAGCAACGACTACAGAATCTCAGTTAGAAATTTAAGCAATACAAAACAGATTTATTCAGTGAAATCGAATACCATTTTTAATACTTGATTCAGGGTTAAATCTTAGACCCAGATTAATTACAAGTCATCAATACACATTCATGATCTCAATTTAATCAAAGCTTAAACACACCAACAAAAGGAAGCAAATAACAGAGCATCAAGGATTCTACAAACCAGTTTATATAACGAAGTTAAACCAAATTTATTCACTCATAAAAGACTTGTTATATGTTTGTTTAATCCGCTTTAGCTTTTATCTAATCCCTGGAGCTTACCTAGGCATGCACAGAACATAGATTAAAGAGAAGGAATAGAATAGAGACTAGCCTTGAGTTTCAGTTTTGAAACTCTAAACCACCGTCTCTAAAGCTTCCGTCTACGTCCGAGACTCCTTTGCTACACCTCTGGTGCTCTTGGTTCAACCCAGAAGCACTCCGTCCAGTTATCCTTGAACCTCTCTGGAAATCTCTCAAAGTTTTCTCTCTCTGTTTCTCTCTGTCTCACCGTAGTGAATAGGGTTTTGTTTGTAACCTTAAACCAATGTATAATATGTACATATAGGCTGCTCTGAAACCCTTGTCCACATACAACGGGAGACTGAAAACCCTAATTCAATTTTAGTCGGCCTCCACGTGAATCCTAAACACTAAAACCTATGTTAAACCTTAACCTATCCATAAAGAAAACCAATTCACGTACTTAGATTAATTAAACAAATCAGCCAACACTTAAGTTAAATAAAATAAATAGAATACAACCAAATAAATGTCAATCAATAAAATAAATAAAATAAACATTAATAATACAAATAAAGAAATCACATAATTCAATTAAATAAACAAGTAATTAAATAATTAAATTCTTAAAAAAAACACGTAAATAATTAAATTAAATTCCAGAATTTCAGGACTGTCCTTTTAAAATTAGGGGTATTACATGTGATGACCCAATGGGCAGGTGCAAGAAATACTAACAGGCTACCACACTGGCGAGCTACGGGTGCACAAGTCCTACATCGCTTGGGAGAGGGAAAGGTGAAGTGCTTATATGTAAGTGTGTCATCTCCAATTGGTATGAGGCCTTTTGGGGTGAAACCCAAGAGCAAAACCGTGCGGACTCAGGCCCAAAGCAGACAATATCATACCATGTGGTGGAGTGGGTCATTACACACAGAGTCCAGGGAAGTTTTAAAGCAATTGCATGAAGAAGAATGTGGAAATCACTCTGGAAGCATATCACTAGCCCACAAAGGTCTAACTCAGGGCTATTTTTGGACCTACATGGCAAGGGAAGCCAAAGAATATTCTAGAAGATGCGACAAATGCCAAAGGTATGCTCCTCTCATCCATCAACCTTTAGAAGAACTACACACAATGAGTAATCCCTGGCCGTTCACCCAGTAGGGAATGGACAGAGTGGGACCGTTGCCACCAGCCACATCACAAAAAAGATACATTCTGTTGGCCATTGATTATTTCACCAAATGGGTAGAAGCAGAAGCATACGCAAGTATAACTAACGTTCAGATGAGAAAGTTCATCTAGAACAATCTAATATGCAAATTCGGAATGCCGAAGTCCATCATCATGGATAACGGCACGAATTTGAGCAATCAACATACTCAGCATTTCTTTGACAAGTATGGGATCAATCAAAAAATGTCAGCCGTATACCACTCACAGGGCAATGGATAGGCAGAGATAACCAATAGGATAATTTTTGCCTGCATCAAAAAGAAACTCAAAGATAAGAAAGGAAAATGGTTGGATGAATTGCCAAATGTCCTATGGGCATACCGAACCACTCCAAGACGCCCCACGAGCGAAACCCCCTTCTCTTTAGCTTATAGAACCGAAGCCGTAATCCCAACTGAGGTAATAGCCCCAACCATCCGAAACTTGGTGTGGGAACAGGAGTCAAATAACTAACTTCTAGAACACAATCTAGATCTTCTGGAGGAAAAGAGAGAGCTATCAACCATTATGCTAACTGCATACCAGCAAAAACTGGCAAACATCTACAACAAAAGGGTTAGACATAGAAGCTTCAACCCAGGAGACCTAGTGCTTATGAAATTAGAAAAATATGTCGGCCAAAATGGATCCTAATTGGGAAGGTCCGTATCGGATCACGGATGTGATTGGGAAAGAAGCATACTGACTCCAACATCTGGATGGCGCTGAAATGGCCAAACTAAGGAATGCGATGCAATTGAAAAGGTATTTCCAATAAAGTAATCATACAATGTTTTCCAATACTAAATAATAAAGGTGCCTTTTGTCTTTTTCGAAAGTTCCACATCGACTGAAAATAAGACTTTTAACTATTATTTAAATAAAAATAATACGATTTACAAATCAGTGAGTGGGATCCCCGGATAATAGGCGACCTACAATGGGACCCACTATTAGGGGTCTCCACTTCACACCTTTTGTTTTGCTTTAGAAAGACAAGACCACTCTATCTATAAATAACAATGTCCTACATCATCTAGAAAACAGACATTTATACTATTTTTTTTATAGCTTATGTGATTTACTTACAAATCAGTGAGTGGGACCCCTTAATAATGGGAACCCATTTACAATAGAGCTATTATCAAATGCCCCATTATCAGAGGTCTCCATACACTCCCCACACCTATTTTATAAAGGAAATTCCTTTTTAAACTAAGGTCCTACATCGACTAAAAAGGAAAAGTTCCCTTTATTATTAAAGTACGACCCATTGGGTATAAAATCAGCGGGTGAGAGCCTGAATTATGAGACCCATGGATAGTCACAACCCACTATCAAAGGGTCCGTAATTCAGAGCATTCCCCGTTTTCTTTTGGATTAAATAGTTTCCTTTTAGATCAATGTCCCACATTGACTAAAAAGAAAATATTTTCTATATAGTTAAAGCAAAACCATTTGGTTTCAATATCAGCGGGTCAACCCCCTTAATAATGGAGACCCATTACGACCCATTGTTAAGGGATAGACCCGTTTTGACCACAAAGGACCAATAAAAAGGGGCTACCCCACATCAAACACTTTTATTATGTTTGGACCTTCGAAAGACCCATTAAAAAATATATAATAAATAAATAAATAATATATATATATATATATACACATATAGGCGAAGGCCCCAAGAGCCGAACGCCCAATCAGATTTGAACAAAAAGTTGATCAAGTCTAAAAAATTCGAACGGCCACAAGAGCCGATTACAAAACTAGGTGAGGGCCATAAGTGCCGAACGCCCAATCAGATTTGATCAGAAAATTGATCAAGTCCAAAAAAGCTGAACTGCCACAAGAGCTGATCGTAAAAATAGGCAAGGACCCCAAGCGCCGAACGCCCAATCAAATTTGATCAAAAAATTAATCAAGTCTAAAAAAGCCGAACAGCCACAAGAGCCGATTGCAAAAATAGGCAAGGCCCCAAGTGTCGAACACCCAATTAGATTTGTTCAAAAATTGATCAAGTCCAAAATAACTGAGCAACCATAAGAGCCGATCGCAAAAATAGACGAAGGCCCCAAGAGCCAAACGCTAAATTAGATTTGATCAGAAAGTTGATCAAATCCACCAAAGATTCAAAACAAATATGAACAATCAAAAGAAGTGCAAAGAAAACATCTATTCAAAACAGGATATTTCTTACAACGGAGGCAGGACATACCTTACACCTCCATAACAAAAAGAAAGTCAAAATAACACATGAACAACAAACTACTCATGAGCAGGGTCATCCTCGGGCTCAGCCCCACCTTCAGCATTAAAACTCTATGTAAAGGCATCAACCAGCTCCACCCTAGCTGAAGTAGTTTAAGGTGCATCAAGTGCCAAAGAAGGCAACACTTGAGAACTCAAAGGATACTGAAGAGGAAACAAAACCTCAGTAGCCACCTCGCCTTTTAGCAAAGTAGCAAACTCAATCTCTCTAGGTCCGGCAGAAGGCTCGACATACTCCCCAGTAATCAAAAGCCCCTGCTCAGCGTCATGCTCATCAGCATCACCATAATCCCTCTCTTTAGAAAGAAGTTTCCCCTAAGCAAAACCAAGCCTAGAGCCTTTGGCATATCGAAGATTCACAATTTGGGAATAGCGGTTGAACATCTTCAAACCCCCATCTTTGCAGGTTTGAATAAGAGAATTCATTTTCCCGAGCTACAAATTAAGCTCAGCCACTGTATTCTCAAGCTCCTTGGCACTCTTATCGAAGTACTCAATTGACTTGAGCTGTTGGACCTTATCCCTTTTAGATTCAGTAAGGGAGGCCTCCAAAAAGTCTACCCGCTTTTGAAGGGCATCAGATTGGTTAGCCTGAAGAGAGTCAGCTGACAGCTTCTTCATAAAGGCAAACATCAAGAAAGAACTCTGCAAAAAAGGAACAGAGTGTTTTCAGAAGGTCAGAATAAGGAAACTAAAGAAGGGTCAATAAAAGTCACCTCCATAATGGACTTAGGAGCAAGGGTAAAAAGATCATCAACACTCATCTGCTACTGTAGAATCTCATCCCTAAGCGGCCACATCCCTTTGGCCAAACCCATCAGCGTCTCCGAGTCCTTGGCTCCAAAATCACCAATGGTGATAGGGGAGCCGTCAACTTTCAGCATTTTGGGGAACCACTTTTCAACAGACCCCACAAAGTCACCCCCAGCGACATTAATAGCATTAAGGACTAGGGAACTTTTGGCCCCAAAAGCCCCAGCCATAAGCTTGGGGCACTTTGAAGGAGAACTATCCTTCACGGAAGAGCGCTTGTGCCCAAGCACAGACTGAACCCCCTTTTATTTTTTAGAAGAAGAGGACTTGCCTACCTCAACAAGGGTGTTTTTCTTCTCCTATAGTAGTTTGGCAGTTGTCTCCCTCTCTTTCCTAGTCGTACGGGGTTTTAGAGGAGGAAGTTCCATCGTTGACTAAGAAAGAAAAAGAGGGGCAGGCGATACAGGACTAGCCTCAGTATGAGAACCGTCAAGGTCGATAGGCTCCTCGGGATTTTGAACAATCATAGGAGAATCCTTAGAGGTTATCTCGAGAAGGGAAAAGGAAAGAAGGACCTTAGCAGAAGGAACGTCGCTCCAAACTCTCGCCTGTAAATACTCAAGACGGCTATCTGTAAATTTTGAAGAGAAAAAGTTAGTTTTATGATCTAAGAAGTCATATATATAATAGAAATGCTTTACGACAAAAACAAAGCAAGAAGACTCGCCCGAATCGTCGAATGCAGGAATGGATGGGGCATGAAAGCTTGATCGAACAAATAAATCCCGAGCGGATGAATATCGCCAATCCCCTCCAACTTTAACAATTTCATCTTTCCACTCCTTATTAGAAGTGTTAAGATGAGAGAAAAAAGTCCTACCCGGTCTAGAATGAAAGTGGAACCTACCCTCTCCACCCTTTGTTCCATCAAGTGTATAGCATAATAAAAGATCAGGTCAAACCTCGAACCCTATTCAAAGCAAGAAGGCAAGAGAGATGCAGAAAAAATTAGGGTTAACCTGAAGGGGAGCCAAATTCAACATTGACAGGACCCGAAGATAGAAAGGGTTAAGAGAAAATCGAATGGCAGGAAAATGTAAAGTCGAGAAGAGCATCTCGCCTTCTTCCAAACCCTCGCCTGTACTAAAGTTCAAATCATGATCATACTCTTTAAGGGTGACATCTGAAGGAACGCGGTTTTTCTTTCTCAACTGGGTAATTGAAAAAGACTTCCTTTCTACAATATCTACGGGGAGGATTATAGGACCCTCGACATAACCACTCAAACTCATCACCGCAGTCCCCGACTCAGAATCGGTCATATAAGCATTACGAGTTCGTTCGCTACTTTCTTGACTCATAACGATAGAAAGAGGGAATAGAAGAAAGACTAACCTCAACAGATGAAGAGAGATGAAGTAGCAGCGGTCGGATTCTAGCTTAAACTCAGAGACAGGATCACAGATACAAAGGCCCGAATGGCAAAAACACAATATATAGACGAAGTGAAGTGGATAACAAAAAGGCGAGCACGAGACCCCAAAAATTGAGAGCACAAATAGTAATGATAGGCAGTAACAACCGCAAAACCTTCTCCACTTCTTGAAAACAGTTACAATTCCATATACGAATTCAATTTATAAAAGGAATCGGGGGCAAAGTGTGAAGGGAAAATTCCCCACCAATCACAGCATACCACGTGGCAATAAGAATGTAATCCATTGCTAACTGAAACCACATGAAAGCCCATTATCAATTGGAAGCCCAATACCAGAAAATCCACAAACATATCAAGTCGGCCCGATTAACGAAGGAAGCTCTTCTTGACATAAGACGGATCAAGGGCCAGCCCACCCACGGTTAGCCTATAACTCTATAACGCCCGCAATAAAAGAAAAGGGTACGATATTAGTGGGCATAAAGACCCACGTCCAAAAAACTGCTAGTAACGGCTCCATATAATTCTCTGTACAAAGCTTATAAATAAAGCATGAATGAGAATGAGAAAATATTAAATTCCCATCATTGTTTCTCTCTTGCAAAAATTATCTATTTTATTTTCCATATTCCGTATAATTTCTTTGATTTATTTCTTTAAGTGTTCGGGTGTGAAAAATTGCACCTACACCGGCTTACTGAGGATTGCTCTGATCGAATGTGTTGTGGGGACTATTATCCGATGAACCTCAAAGTAATGTCAAAGCTTCCTTTTTGCTTAGACTAAAGCGAGGATGACTTTTTCTACCATCGAGTACCTGTTTTCTACATTAGTCATGGTTTTGCTGGAATAGAAGACCGGGTGTTGCTTCTTACCCACTTCTCTTACTAGGGCTGAGCTGGTTGCTGATTGGGATACAGCCAGATAGAGGTACAATGGTTCCTCTGGCTCTGAGGCAGATAAAATTAGAGGGCTTGTCATATATTCCTTGAGTTTTATGAGAGCTTCTCGCTGCTCTTCCCCCCAGATGTCTCCCTTTCTAGCCTTGATTGCATCAAAGAAGGGCTAACATTTGTCCAACAACCTAGCTATGAAGTGGCTAAGAGCCGCTATTCTCTCGGTGATAATTTGGACTTCCTTCATGGTTTGAGGTTCTTAATTCTGTAGCAGTTTTGTCAACTGGGCAGGGTTTGCCTCTATTCCTCTCTTGTTCACCAAATGACTGAGGAATTGGCCTGAGGAAACCCCAAATGAAACACTTTACTGGATTTAACATCATTTTATTCTCCCTGAGAGTGTCGAATACATCTTGCAGATGATCTTTCTTATCCTTGCTTTTTACAACCATGTCGTCTATGTAAGCCTCAATTGTTCGGCCGATCTGCTTTTCGAACACTTTATTAATTAGCTGTTGATAAGTTGCCCCTACGTTCTTTAGTCCGAAGGGCATTACTTTGTAACAGTAGGTCCCACGTTCGGTAATGAAAGAAGTTTTCTTTTCATCTGAAGGGTCCATCGGCATCTGGTTGTAACCTTAATAAGCAACAAGGAAAGTTAGTTTATCATACCCGGTCGTAGCATCCACCATCTGATCGATTTTGGGTAGTGGGAAGCTATCTTTCGGGCAAGCCTTGTTCAGGTTAGTGAAGTCGATCCATACTCTCCACTTGCCATTCTTCTTCTAGACAATGACTACATTTGACAACCATTGAGGGTACTGGACTTCTCTGATGAATCTTGCTTCCAGAAGTCGATCGACCTCTTCAGCAATGATTTTTTTTCTTTCAAAGGCAACCTCCTCTACTTTTGTTTCACTAGGTGGTGGCTTGGGTCCACGTTCAAGCTGTGACATGCTACATGTAGGTCAATTCCTAGCATGTCCCATTGATTCCAAGCGAAGATATCGGCATTCTGCCTTAAGATTTTTGTCAACTCTTCCTTTTTTTCTGGGCTAATTAGAGTGTCCCCATATAGGTTAGCTTGTGTTCATCCCCTGTGATTATTTGCACGGCCTCTAGGGGTTCTTTGGTTGGATGTTCTTCTTCTGACTCCTTACTCTCTTCGGGAGAGGAAGAGCCTGGTAATTGTTTTCCTTTATTAGTTAGACAAACCGTAGTATGGTAACACTTCTTTGCCATCACCTAATCCCCCCATATATCGATGACTTCTCAACCATTTGGGCCAGTGCACCTCATGACTTGATGTAGAGTTGATGGGACTCCTTTCATTCAGTGGATCCATCATCGACCCATTAAGAGGTTATAGGTTGGGTGGATATCCATAATCATAAAGTTCTCTTTTAAATATCATTTGGCTGCAGTGACTGATAGCATGATTATGCCTAGAGGTTCCACCCTTCTTCCATTGAACCCTGCCAGGGGATTTCTAGTGGAGCAGATCTGATCAAAGGCCAACTTCAGTTGATCGAATGTCCACTTTGTTATGATGTTGGCACTGCTGTCTGGATCAATCAGTATATACCTGACCAAACAATTGGCTACTAGCAGACTGGTCACTAGTGGATCTTCATGTGGATTTTGTATCCTCTTGAGGTCTCCCTCATGGAAGGAGACATGCACCAAACTCTACTTATACTCAACTGCGTTGATTTCGCTGACCCTTCGTAGCTTGTGGGCTTGCTTGAGTTGAATCTTGTAAAAAATTTCTGGTTGTTCATCCTCTTCCAAACGACCATGAATCATATTGATTACTCAAACAGGATGATTGTTTGCCGCGGTTAGGTGACCGAAATCATTATGGAATGCACAGTGCTTACTTTGGTCTCTTTGTTCCATTGGTTGTCTGATTAGTGGTGGGATCTGGAAAATGTTTCTATCCTTAGCCTCCTGATACAACCTTACTAGTGTTACCTTAAGAGGTGTGACTTTCTCGGCTATTCTGGATTTCTTCTCCAGAGTTCTCCCCTCGATACTCGAGGGTTCTCGATGAGCCCTTGACCTGCTCGGGCTCTTTTTCTGTCAGTTTTGTACCGCGACCAGAGTTGATCTTTATTGCCTTGTCATTTCCTTCTTTTCTCAAGTCTGATGTAGTTTTATACTCTCGAGTTTAACTCCGACATGTTAGCTAGGGTCTTTTTTACCAGTGAGGAATGAAAATGTGAGCCTTGCACCATAGCTATCTTGAATGCCTCTATGGCTGTATCCTGATTGCAATCCGGGATACCTAAAGACTCCATGTTGAATTGAGTAAGAAAGGCTTGTAAACCCTCCCCCTTCATTTGCCAAATCATGAAGGGATTAGCAATAGTCTTTTTCTGCTTCTTGTTTCTGCAATACTGTGCCAGGAACGCAATGCATAGTGTCTCAAAGTTCAAAATGGACTTACACGGGCAGTTCTTAAACCATTCCAGGGCTACTCCTGTTAGGCTGGATGGAAAGATTTTGCATATGAATGGATCATTATGCGTTTCCAATGTCATCTCCTGAGTGTAATGATTGAGATGTTGGAGGAGGTCTCCAGTTCCGTTGAACTTGGTGAACTTTGGCATTGTGAACTTCTTGGGTCTTGCCACCCATTCTATTTCATCCAAAAAGGGAGTCTTCACTATCGAAGCAGTGAACTCTCTCGCCATGTCCTCAGGTGTTTGGGCCTTAAGCCCTTTGATCCGCTCATCCATTTCCTTTCGAAATCTAACAATAAAATCATTCCCTGGTGATTGTTGATCATCAACTGGGATCCATACTTCTTTTCTACCTTACTCTATATAGTCATTTAAAGCTGGGCCTTGGTAGTTCAAGGTCCTTCCATCGTGGTATTTCCTAGGAAACGGGATTGGCTTGTTATCTCTTCGATATCATTTTGATCCAACGCTTTGTCGATTGGTTGCCGTGAGACCCTCCGTTGAAGGGGAGGGTTATTTGGTCCAAGCGCCAGAGGTGGATCTTCGTTCTGATGCTCGGGTTATGGGTTGATCAGCGGATCAATTGGTCGAGTGTTGGCTCGAAGTCCTTCATTCTCCTGGCATAAAACATTAATTTGCGCTATGTTGGCTTCATGAGCCTGTCTTAGCTCATTAATCTGTTCTGTGCTATCTTCGTTGGCTCGCCGAAGGACGTCAAATTGTGTTTGCATCTTTTCACGCATTTTTTATATGATATCTTGTCGTGCAGCGTCTGATCATGTCTCTATTCCGGAGAGATGTCGCATTAAAGTGGTAAAAAATAGACTTTTTTGTATCGAATTCCCACAGATGGCGCCAAAGTGTAGGTGCAATTTTCACACCCGAACACTTAAAGAAATAAATCAAAGAAATTATACGGAAAATAAAAGAGATAACAGACAATTTCAAGAAAGAAACAATGATGGGAACTCGATCCCTTTCCATTCTCATTCATTCTTTATTTATAAGCTTTATACAGAGAATTACATGGAGCCGTTACTAGCGGTTTTCTAAACGTGGGTGTTTATGCTTACTGATCGTGCACCCCTTTCTTTTTTGGCGGGCGTTATGGAGTTATGGGCTAATCGTGATCGGGTTGACCCTTGATCTGTTTTATGTCAAATGGAGCTTCCTTCGTTAATCGGGTCGACTTGACATGTTTGTGGTCTTTTCGTTATTGGGCTCCCGGTTGATAATGGGCTTCTGGGTGGTTTCAGTTAGCAATGGACTATTCTTTTATTGCCACGTGGTATGTTGTGGTTGGTGGGAATTTTCCCTCCATAATCTATATATAAATTATTTCACTATGGTTTTACAATTATACATTATATTAATTAAGTAATAATAATAATATATCTATAATTATACACGAATGAGTTTCAGAATATCAATAATTTTCTCTCAAAACTACGAATTTCGAATGCAATGTTGGAAATGATTAGAGAAGAAAAAATATTAATGTTATTTTGATACTAATAACATTAGCATTAGGGGTGCAACTTGGGTTGGGTTGAAGTGCTAGCAACCCGAGCCAACCCGAACCCGAATTCTAATATTATTTTCATATATAGTTTTACTTTTAAATACATTATATATAATATTTAAACTATGATTACTTTTTTTCTTTTCAACTTCTTTTATTAAATCTTAACTTATTGTATGTTAACATTTAGGAAAATTAATTTTCTAAAATTTTGTTTGTAATTTATTAAAAATCTACAAAAAAAAGTCTTTAAACTTTTTTCTTGTTTAAGAGTAATTTAATGTAAAACTAATTCAAGATCATATTACATTTTTTGTGTAAGTATTAGTAATATGAGTAACCCGAATTAACCCGAAGTTTTTACCCGGAATCTAAGTCCGAGTTGTAAACCCGAATTTAAAAGTAGAAGAATAGGTTGGACTTTGGTTGAATAGTTAAGGTTGAGGATAGGGTTAGGATTGAGATTGGGTTTAGCATTTCATATGATAGGTTGAGCTTCAATTATACCTCAAACTCTCCCAACCCACCTGAATTGCTAACTGGCATGGTGTTAGAACTATACTAGAGAAGAAACTAAATATAAATAGATTAGCACACCAAGAAAACTCGTGACACTTGTCCAATAAAGTCAAAGTTGTCTAATTTTTCTATACTAATTCCCAATAGAACAAAAGTAAAGAAAAAAACTAACTATAAATAAATTAACTAATGATTCTTAATTTATCCTCTACTATAGGATTCCACGGGATTTGATTTTAGAATGAAATTTATATTGTTCGGAAAGGAAGGAATTTTGACAAGAATTGGATTTTATCAGATTTGAGAGGAAATATCATAGTTGTAACAAATACAGGAAAAATTGGCAGAATTTCATGGGATTTGTGACGAAGTGAGTAACAACTTTTTCAAAGTTTCTTAATTTTACCAAAATATCCTCCTCTCTTGACTTATCACTTTTCTATAAAGTGAGTATTCGCTTGAATTATCAGTCATTCCATTACCTTTCCTTATCAGTCGTCAATCCCTTCTCTTCCAATACGCAAGACCAGCTTTTTCTATTATATACAACAATTCTGATCTCTTTAATAAGAAACACTTATTTCTGTGTGGGATGCTTTAATTAAAGTAAGTAAAAAAATATCTTATGCATTTTTTTCCCCAATTTTCTTATATTATAGTTTTAACTTGTGAAGTATTTTTATAATAATAGTCTTATCCTAATGGGAAAAAAAAAAAAAAAAAAAAAAAAAAAAAAAAAAAAAAGCAATGCAACACTTCCATGCTTTAATCTGCTTCATGAAATTTTTGAAAAAGATCAAGCTACAGGGGAGTAGCTGAAAGTGCGAAAGAAAAAAATTGTTGTTATTGGCAAATGAAGAAAAGGAACGTCGTTTAGCAAATGAAAGAAAGACAATTGAGGACATTGATGACTTATTGGCTAGAAACGAGATTGACCTTGAAAATTCTTGAAAATTTTGAAGACGAATGTAATGACCCGGTCATTTTCCTCCTTTTCCTTTTTCTCAAATTTTACGGATAAATTTTTTTCGTTTAATTTTCTTTTTCGAGTTCTATTTCTCGACGCTTAGTATCATTTCGAGCGCTCAGAAATGGTTTCCGAGACTCTTTCCCTTAGATTGAAAACTTCCTTTAAGGACCGAGTCATTTCCACATTTTTTTTTTTTTTGGACACTATTCACTTTTCGTCTTTTTCCCTATTTTGTCTTTTCCCTGCTTGTCACTTTTTGGCACAACCTCACTTTCCGTGCTTGGAGTTGGTTTTTGACTTCACGTATCTTCATTCTAAGTGGTTTCTACGAAATATGTATCTTTACTTTTGCAGTAAAGTACTCTGGTTGTTCCCAGTATCCATAGGGGTATGGATGCATAGTTTTTCAGAATCTTTTTCTTTTCTTAGGGTGTTTTTCATAAATATTATTGAAGATATTTTATTTCAGGGGTTGTTAAGAAAATATTTTTAGCATTTTGGGTCATTAGTGCAGTTTTCACTTTTTGGAGGAGCCATTGAGCAATTAATGAAAGTTATTGCAAAAATGCCTTGTTTTGAGCCTGGATCCTCGTACATGATTCATTTTCACATTTTGTCAAGTTGTGTGCTCTTAGAATTTCCTTCTGGTCATTTTTCTCCAGTTTCTGGCCCCGGTTGCCGCCGAACTTGTTCGAGGCATATCTCTCTGCTCAGGACTCGATTTTTGGCATTGTTTCTTTCGTTATTCATATTTTCTTATTTTGGTTCTTTTTCATTCACGGAGTTTTGCCGTTTGAGTGCGTCTGCTCAAATTTCACTTTTCCGGACCCGGCGGGGCCCTTTCGTGGCACTTTTAGGGTTTTCGTATAAATAGGGGGTTATAAAATTAAAAAGTTATCTTCCCCTTTCTTTATGCACGACCAGAAGCTTCTATGATAGCCCAAGGGGGGCTGCCACCCTTCTTCTCTCAATTAAACCTTCTTCCTTTTGTTAAAAAGTCAAAGTGCCTTTGCGTTTTGTATTTGTCTTGACTACGCGCATCTTTCCCCCTTATTAGAACCCGTTTTTGGCCAATTTTTGAGTTCGGGTTTGAGTTCAAGTTTGAATTTTGGTAGGTCCTCTTTGGAGTTTAATGTTCACGACGTTGTCCCTGACAAAATTCCAAAGTATTGTCAGATTCGGAGTGGTTTCATTTTGGTGGCTTTTGAGATTTTCATCTCAAATTGAGGTAGGGAATGTCTTAAGCTTTTATTTATGTTGTATTGATGATTTTATAAGCTTATACCACTTATATGCATGTTTTGTATTAATCTTAGAATTTAATTTAATTATTTTCCTTGTGTAGGATTTAATTCTCAAGGATGTGTATAACTTAGAATTAAAGTATAGCATGCTAGTAAATTTAGCCTTAGTATGGTTGTTGACATATATTAAATTTGGGTCATTTGAATAAGAATTGCAACCTTTATTTAATATTTTTATTTTCTGATAGATTAATTCCCATGGTCGTACCTTGCATAAATTAACTTGTGATAGGTTATTAAATTAAGTTTTGGCATGCTCTTTGACGTACTTTAATTTTGGAGCATTTGGATGAGTATAAAAATCTAGAGATTTTAATTAAATGAATTAATTAAAATCGATTTAAGGGTTCCATTGGTTTAATTGAGTTTTAAACTTGATATTTGAAATGACTAGGACTTATTTACTAGTATATATTAAATTAAGACCATTTGAAGTTACTTTAGAAGTTAGAGATTTAATTATCATGATTTAATTAAATTCTACTTTGTTGTTCCATTGGCTTAATTAAAATTTAGAATGGATGTATGTAATGGCCATGCAATGTTGTTTAATATGTGTTAATTAGGGATCATTTGATTGAGATTTGAAACTTAGAGAGATTAATTAGTTTATTTAATTAATTTCCATTTCTATAGCGTTAATGATTTAATCATGTGTTTAACATTGATTATATGTTTAAATCATGATTTTGAACTTGTATTAGATTCATGAGTTTATGATTTCAATGTTGAGATATATTGTTATAGCGTGTAATGAATCGCACACTAAAAATTCGACATTTGTCATGCCTTAGTAGTTGTGGACTTAGAGCATGTATTGTATGTGTTTCCAAATTCGGTTGTGCATGGTAGATAGTTGATTATCTTGTATATACATGTTGATATATACGTTGTTGCATAACTTGTTGATTTTGAAAACTTGGGGATATTATTATTTGACTACGGCTAAAACATGGTTCTAGTACGGGGGATTGTCCTTCTACAGTCTAGTGCGCACATAGGGAGGTTACCCATGGGCTAGTAACCCTAAAGTAACTATGGTGTCGGTCTGATCCAGCGTGACGTCCAAGTATCCACTTTGTTTAATTTCGCATTTCATTTCAAGTTGATAACTAGATGATATCGTAACTTTTTGTTCTTTAATTGATTTCCCATTTTAAGTTTCAAGATGTTAACTTAGATAAATCATGTTTTATGCGTTGTATTAAAAGTTCCAATGTTGGTTAAATTGCATCGATATTGTGATTTGTATTTTGATGTTCAATTGTAGTTTAGGAACGATCCTATAGATTCATTTAGAACATAGACGTTAGGTGGCATGATCCACTTTAGTTGTTTTCATATTTTAGATTTCAAGTTGAGGACTTTGAGAATTTATATCTTGTTGCTTTGTATAACATGCTTCTATGTTGTTTAAATTGCATGAATGATGTAATTTATGCTAGAAATGATCTAAGGTAGCTTATAATGCTCCTTGAGTCTCATCTTGACATAGACGTTAGGTGGCATGAGCCCCTTTGACTTGTTTCACCTTAAGGTGATAATTTTGTAAAATGCTACGTCGATGCATGCTCATCTCCTACGAGTAGCTTTATGTTACTCACCCACATAGTGGGGATATTTTTCAGGTACATAGACCTTGATTTGGGATGCACACTAAGCTATGGAAGTTCGTAGACTTGAAGTATCATTTTCATAAAAATGTTAGTATGAAATGTCATTTTGTAGCCTTATATGTCTAAACTTGTATCTTCGATTCCATATATGTAATATGTACATAAGTACACCTTTTACGATGTATTTGACTTGTGTGAGATGAGACCGGAGGACAATGATATGTATTTTGTATCCTATGTAATTTTTTTGACTTTATGAAATATTATGAAAATATTAAAAAATGTTGAGTCATTATTTCACCATGTTTGCATCGGGTGTGGAAATTTCATTTTTATTCTTTCATAAGGTCTCATTAATCATGTATGAAATGTGGCCAAGGGCCAAACGGTAATTTGAAATCATTCGTTAATTTTAGTTTTCAAATTTCCCATTTCTAGTTCATTTTTGCCTTTTGACCGTGGGGGGGTCGAATTTTGCATCGGCGATATTTTTAAGCCGTGGACCATTGTAGCACGTCCTAATAGGTAAGTTACGTTTGTGTGCATGATTGTATTCAAGAAAAACCTCATCCTTGGTGATTTGAGTCTCCTATGAACTCATTTTGCATTTTTATTGCATAATCTAATTTTAGGTTATTTTGGGATTTTCCTTCGAAAAATAAATTCAAATCTCGACATAGTCACTTAGAAAACGTGATTTTGGAGGGGGGGGTTTCTTCGTTTTTTTTCCAGAAAATGTCATCTTGGTACCGGAAATCCCTCGCAAAGTTCAGCTTTCAGTTTTCCATTTTAGCAACTTTTTAACCCTCATGACCAGATTTCATGGAGGGGCATTTTGGGCATTTTGTAGAGAGTTTTTTTTATTTTCTTCCATCTTACTGGGTAGAAAATTTGATTTCGGGAGGGGTTTCTTTTTCATGTTTTTCCAGAAAAATTCGTTTGATAGCCCGCTTTTGATCTCAGATGTGGACAGATCCTGTAACAGCTTTTTGCCCTCTTGACCAATTCTGATCTAAGGGCATTTTGGAAATTCATAGTGAGTTTTTTTCGTTTCCTTCCGTTAAGTCGGGTAAAAAAATCGATTTTAGGGGGGGTTTCTTCTTCGTGTTTTTCCAGAAAAATTCGTTTCGGCCTCCCTTTCGAGTCTCAGTTCTGGAAACTCACCTTTTTTTTTTGTTGCTATCAGCATGTGCATACCATTGGGCACCGCATGGGGCACCGGGCGCGCCATGGCCTTCGTCGGGCTGCTGCGACGTCTCAACTTCAAACCCTCGTTTCTCCTTCGTCCGAACTCCAAATCGAGTGAACTTTTTTTTGAACTTGACTAATTTTTTGCCGTCTTTCCAACGGTCTGCTCAGTTGCATCCGGATCTTCTTGGATAATTACCAGTTTACCTTTTTTGCCTTAAGTGCTCATTTTTCTTCGTCATGCCGTTTCTCCTTCGTCTGGGCTCCGAATCATGCGATTCTTGAGTCCATTTTAATGAGTTTTTTGTTGTATTTCCAGAGGTGTGCTCAGTGGCACCCGAATCCTTAGTTTCAAAAAATTACCATTTTGCCCCTGGGGACTTATTTGTCATATTTTTTATCTTTTGCTTCCGCATCAGTTCTCATTGAGTTCCACGACCTCATGGAAGGTCACTTTGACTTCTTAGAGTCTTGTTTTCTATTTTCGCTTTCGCATTTCGGATCCGTTACCGGATCATCCTTTCGGTTCATCACTAATGCACTGGCCTAAAAACCAAGGCCGTCACAACGAATATACAATTCAACAATCCTCTGTTGCTTATGTTCCATCTACATCTGCATCTTCATCAAAGGGTAATAAGAAAAATACAACCAAAAGGGATGAGCTTAACAACAATATCAATAATATTACAGGCACGATAAACAAAATTGTAAGTGCTCTTGATAAAGCAAATGCGGTGGCTAAGAAAGGCTAACGACGATTTTATTCGGGAGAATAAGTGTTTTCAGAGCTACAAACTATGGAGGGAATTAACAAAACTTTTTTATTTGCTGGTTATGATTTTCTTATTTCGGATCCGATAGCTGCTGAAGGATTTTTTGGATGCCCAATTCATATGCGTAAAGATTGGTTGTCATGGAAAATGACTATGAAGTCTTGAATGAATTTTTTTTAATTTGTTTTATTTTATTTATTTTTGTTCAATCTCTTAAGCTAATTCAGAGAGAAAAATAAAGTATTGATTAATAGCTAAAATAATGTTTGAGCATGATGTTTTAGAAAATTTGACCGAATTGACTTATTTGGCTCTTTTTAATATATATATATATATATATATATATATATATATATATATATATGGTAACAAAAATTTTATATATTATTGTTTGTATATTTTTAAGTATATATTTATGTATATTTATAATAGTAATAAAAAATTTAAGAATAAAAAAAGTATATTAAAATATTGTTTCATAATATGTGGTTTAAGTTGCCAAAATTATTATAAATAAAAATTATAGTTTAAGTGCTAATATATGCCCTGCAAACATAGCATAGCTTAGGCAAGTAAATTAATGCAAATATACTTATACACACCTATCTATAAGGATAAATTGGTAAAAAATAATATTTCCATTCCAATTCCTTTTTTTGCATCCAAACATAAAAAGGTAAGGGAAAATTATATTTTGGTGACCAAAATTAAACATAATTGGTGTAAAGTAACCATAAAGTCAAGAAAAGATGAATAGTCACCAAACCTAAAACTTAATCAGTAATAAGTGATCATTTGATAGTTTATTACCTAAATGACCTTCTTATAATATATTATTATGTAAGTAGATAAATTTACCTTGTACATTAAGCTAAATAAACACTTACTTAAATTGACTAACAAAGAAACGACACATTATTGGGGCAATGGAAGGAACTGAGGACATATGTTCTACATCGTTTTCTTCAAGGTTCTAAGAGGCCGGATGAGAAAATTGTAAGTATAATTATTATACTTTACAAGTTGATTTGTTTGAGAGGTCTTCCTTAAGATAAAATATTGTAATTTTTAGGAACTTTTTAATGCATAGTTATTATATTTTATAAGTTGATTTGTTTGAGAGGTCTTCTTTAAGATAAAATATTGTAATTTTTAGGAACTTTTTGATACATAGTTATTATATTTTATAGGGTGAACAACATTAAACCCCCCTTTTCTATTTGGGTTTTGCACTAAACACCCCTTTTCTATTTTTTTGTCAAAAAACCACCATCAACTATTTGAGGGGGGTGATTTAACAGACAAAAGTTAACTAAGTGAGAACTGAAATAAAAATTGACTAAAGTGCCCATTAGGCCTGTTTGGACATATACTTTGTCTTTGATTTTATTTTATTATTATTTTTTTTACAGGGTGAAAAACATTAAACCTCCCTTTTCTATTTGCGCTTTGCACTAAATATTCCTTTTCTATTTTTTTGCCAAAAAATCCCCCTCAACTATCCGAGGGGTGACTTAATAGAAGGATAGTTGAATTGGAACCGTTTGGATACTGAGTTTTTATTTTTTTTAGACAAAATTGTCCTTATACTTATTTTATATATACCCATGTATATATCCTCCACATGATTTGTACATGTAAATGTGTAAGAAGTTACATTTGTCCACTCCTTTTAATTTTACATCATTCTTTTGGCCTTTTTTTCCCCCAAAAATTGTCAATGCGTCTACTTGAAAAAGAATGAAAGCATTCACTATTACTTTTGTTTTAGCTTATGCATCTGGTGAGTGTTAAGTTCCAATAGGATTTTTTTTTTATTTGATTTCTTTCATCCATTTATTTCTACTGATGAAAAATTATCTCCAAGGAAAAAAGATCACTAAGATCATCCATCACGTGTACAAATATGATAAACAATTGAGATCACCCATTTAAATATCATATATATCAATATTGTAACTCCAAAATCTTTAGATGCTCACATTCAGAAACTTACTTTAGGCATTGTTGAGGGAATAAAATTCTGCTATCAACTTAGAACTTTCACCCACTCTTGAAACAAAATAAAATTCTGTATCAACTTAGAACTTTCACCCACTTTTGAAACAAATTACAGAGAGGGCGGAGAAAAAAAAGAGAACCAACGAAAAGAGAGATGCAACTCATATTACTTCCCTAATATTGAACTTTTAGAAACTTCAAAGAAACATGGACACAAAAGAAACGAAGTGGCTTAGACAAATACATCAGGCCTGCTCGTGTCGAGGTTGGGAAATGGGTTGATAATAAGGTTTATTCATGCACTAAATCGGTACAATCACCCGCCCTAGAGATCCTATTCCCATCCCACACACAGCATATGGGTGGAGTCATAAATTTTTTTTTTGTTTGACACGGAGTTATAATAATTGTCCTATGTGTATAAGTTCCAAGTTCCAACGCAACATAATACATATACAACTTTTGATACACACACACACACACATATATATATATATATGTATATCTAATTAATATATGTATGTAGGAGTATCGCATAACAAAGGCTAGCTCTCTCCGACTCGGTACTTTTGCACAAAATAACAGAAAGAGAAAATTAGGGCTGACGAATACCGACGAGAGTTCCAGTGAACGACCAAAGAAATCTATTCTCGTGCCCAAACGCAGTACATAATCATGAGAGAGAAAATTTTATAACAAACAGAAAAACTTTAAGATATACACACACTAACCTACTTGGAAATCAACCACTTGCATGCAATGGTCACCGACCAATGGAAACTAGTTTGTGCGGCGGCGTGGTGAAATCTGTGCAGTCTCTGTCGCCGCCGCTGCTGCTTTGATTAAAATTAGGTCGTCGTGTCAAGAAGAATTATTTAGGGTTTATCTAATTGCGAAGAGGAGTGCCCTTTGGTTGGTTGAAAAATCGAAGTTGTAATTAAAGTGCGAACGGTGAGGAACGAACCTGAACCTGAAAAATCTTTAAGCTTACAACTTAATAATGCATTCAACGTTATTAAACTACAAAATCTTAATTTTTAAATCATAAACAATTTTTTTTTCCCTAATTAATCATAAACAACTAGAGAGAATCTCAATAAGAAACAAACAAACTCTAATTCCAAACATACCAAATTTTTTTGAAAAGTAATTGTTGTTTTCTTGTCTTGTCTTCTTCTCAAAAGAAATCACCACAGAGACCACAGGACTACCACCACCTTAAAAACCTCAAAAGATCTGGACTTTGAATAAAGCTTTAAGAAGTTCACATTCTAATAGCGTTGTGTACCATGAATGAAAGTATTAATCTCCATCGTGAGTTTTGAAGCGAGAATGAGGCGTGAGGTTTGAAGCGAGAGTGAGGTGTAGGTATTTGATCTCGATCATGAGGCGTGGAACCAGAGTTTACATGTTTGAGGTGATTTAATAAAAAATAGAAAATAAAAAATCAAAGGCAAAGTATATGTCCAAACAGGCCTAATGGGCACTTTAGTCAATTTTTATTTCAGATCTTACTTAGTTAACTTTCGTATGTTAAATCACTCCCCTCGAATAGTTGAGGGGGGTTTTTTGACAAAAAAATAGAAAAGGGGTATTTAGTGCAAAACCCAAATAGAAAAGGGGGGTTTAATACCGTTCACCTTATTTTATAAGTTGATTTGTTTAAGAAATCTTCCCTAAGGTATAAGATTTTAATTTTAGGAATTTTTTTAATACTACTAAGTTATAGTTTAAAAAATAATGACCATTATTAATTAATTTTAGAATTTTGCTAACTGTTAATGGGTTGTATTGGATGGCAATTTTGTCATCTAAAATTTATTTTTAAAATATTTATCAAACCCGTAAGTGTTTTTGACCAAATTATACTTAAATGGTCACTTAAAATTAATTAAATTTCAACATTGGTCATTAGATACCTTTTCTTGACTTTAAGATCACTATAAAACAATTATATTTCATTTTGGTCACCAAAATATAATTTTCCCAAAAGTCATTTACTTAGAATTCCAGTTTATTCCAAACACCAAACAGAGCGTAATGATTCGCTTCATCTGTATCCGTTTTATATGCTGCTGCCATAAAGATATAGACTATTTGCAGATGGCGACCATGATAAACTCTTGCACACACGTTTTCTGAAGTAATAAATTAAAATAAGAGATACAGATTGCTCTAGCATGAAATTTTTTAATTTATTTCTATCTGCAAGCAATATATAGATCGAGAGAAAATCCCCTACCTAATTTCTGCATACAAGACTTTCTTATACAAAACTTCCTTAAACCATTGGATCAATATATTACTATATATTATGACCCTCGAGGCTCATTAATCTTTGCAATTGCGAAACCCTAAGATAAATACACAAACTTGAGGCGGCTTGGCTGACGATCGAGATGGCAACAGCGGACCCAAATCCATCTTTTGTTTGTTGGTGATTCAAGAATGACGTTCGGAGACTCAAATCCATCTCCGTCTGGCGTCGGTGGTTGAGAAAACTGTCTATATTCGTTTGTGTAAAAACGACTCTAATGGAGGAAAGATGGACTGGTACGAAGTTAAATTATCATCAAGCAATGATTCAGTTGACGGCGGCGAACGAACCGATCTGGAAGAAGGTGGAGACTCCACAGCTCTTGGCTCAACCATTTACAGTATTGGAGGTTGTGATAGAACCGATGGCTATTACTCTGAAGAAGTCCGTGCCGCGGATGTGTCACTGAGGAAGTTTAGGTATGTTGGTTCGATGAACGCTACGAGGTGGAAGAAGTCCGTACCGCTGATGACAAGATCTATGTCTTTGGCGGCGTCCACGGCGGTGGAAGAGGTCCAGAGATAGAGGTTTTCGACCCAGTCAAGGAAATACATCCAATTCCGTCTCTTAAATACGATGGTGGATTCTTTGTAACTTATGATGAAGCATCAAAGGACGATCAACACCGAATGCCTCCTTGCCTATGATACAAATATTCACTGGACTCTGCTTTTGATTTTACATTGAAGAAGAGTGAAACTGGATTTGCGTCAGGAGAGATCCCTGGCAGAGTTAGTTGTGTATGATATGGATCTCAGAGTGTCGTGTCGGGCAGCACCATTATCGTAGGTTTAGAGCGTTTTTTACTTGACGGGAGATATGATAGGCCGCCTCTTGTTCATTTCCGTGGTGGTAATGAGTTCCTTGTCATTTGGCATGATCCCAAGGAGGAGGGGTACCAATCTCTGGTTCGTTGCGCCACAATACTAGTTTCTAAACAAGTTGAAGTTGATGGGCAGAACCGGAAAAAAAGAGTGAAAGCTCAAGTTTTCTCCACCAAAACTTATTTACTTCGCTGTGGTGCTGTGACAAGCCCCATTTTAATTTATATTTATTTCATCAATTTTACTTGTCAGGATTAATTATTTCCGTTTATAAGAATTGATTTTGAGTTATTGATATTTTGTTTTTTTGGTGTTTGTTTTTAATGAATTAGTTTTATTTATTTATTTATTAAGTTTAGTGGGTTTTGACGAAGTTTCATTTATGTATGTATATATATATATATATATATTTTGGTGATGATGGAAGCCATGTATTTGATGATGGAAGATGATAGCTGAGCAGAATCAGCAGATTTGGAATGAAACAAGGAAAGTGGCGGAAAAAGGGAAAAGGAATATTTTATTTCAAAATCGCTAGTTTGAAAAATGTAAAGGAAAAAGGAAAAAAAGAATTAGACAATTAATGCAACAAAATTGCTTTTATCAATTTAAACTACTTTATTACTGAACGCTTCCCAACCAAACAAGGAGGATGAACTGTTCTAGGTTTTTTAATCTCTTTGAAAGAGGAAAAAGAACACAATATTGCTTTCTTTCCTCCATTTTCTCAGCAACCAATGGAGTGGCTATGAGCAAGAGTAGTTTTTTCATTTATTATGAAACAAACAATAGAAAACATTGTAATCGGACTCTGTTTTACTTCTTTTCCTCTGCTTTCTTTGCTACAACATAAAAACAAAATCAACTCAGGAAAATTACAAAAACTCGGACTCATCCACTTCAATTTTCTGTCATGAATTCAAAGGTGACATAACAAAAAAGGAAGTCTTTTAAAATCATTACAAGTACAGAGGAATTCAATTTTCTGTGGTATGGACGTCATTGATTCAAAACAAGGAAACGGTCTCTTCACGTGCATAGGTAAGACATTTTAGGATTACTACGATCTAACCCTAACTACTACCATCTAACCCTCCCAGCGGGACTTTCTTTGG
Source organism: Cornus florida (assembly GCF_030987335.1). Classification (NCBI taxonomy): domain Eukaryota; kingdom Viridiplantae; phylum Streptophyta; class Magnoliopsida; order Cornales; family Cornaceae; genus Cornus; species Cornus florida. The sequence goes on along the minus strand of NW_026775577.1, from coordinate 35,301,459 downwards.
TTCTCTCTCACACAGAAAAACAAGTTCTCTCTCACACAGAAAAACAATCTCTCTCACACACATTCAGGTTATGATTTCAAGTATCACACGTATCCTTCAATTGTTCTCTCTCAGAGACAGATGCACACAATTTCAAGGTCAAATGGATTCTTACAAGGAAGGCTGGAATGAATGTGTTAGGTCTTTTTGATAATTCAATGAATTATATAAATACACTAATTAGATGGTCACAATTAAGTTTTGAGTTAATATGTGAATTATGGATTTAGACGAAATTTATATATTTAGTTGAAAAAATCATCAAAGGTGTAGTGATACTTTCTTACCTTCTAAAGTCAAAAGTTCAAATCTCGTTGGGCATCATGTGGGGTGTGAGTGTGTTTGTTTACTTTCTTAATTACCATGGTGTTTGTGTATGTATATATATTTTTATATCTAGCAGAAAAAAAATAATGTCATGTCCTTACTCTTTTTCATTGAAAGACAAATAAGTTCCAAAAGTTTTCTTTAAGTCCAATAAGTCCTATTTTTGAGATTTTTTTTCCATTTAAGTTTTTAAATCACTAAATGTTCCATTTGTACCCTTACTATATAGAAGATTCAAAAATTGATATATAATCTATTTTTCTCTATATTCCTTCTTTAAGTTCTAGTTACTTGATAATATTGCATTACTTCAAGTCTTCAATTCAAAAACTCTCTTGCAGAAAACATTTTAGGACTACTACGATTTTAGTGAAGTCTTGGCAAATTTCATTGAACATACCTCACTCAATGGATTGTAATTTTTACATCTTTAGTAAGTGAAAGCTCAAGTTTTCTCCACCAAAACTCATTTACTTCCTACACTATATACTATCATGGATGTTGTGGTGCCAGTGTAACAAGAGTATACCTATAAATATCACAATCAGTAGGGACTTTCATTGAAGATATATATGTCAATAGGATTTTACATCTGATTTTTACAGTACCAATATGGAATAACACTTTCTTAAAGTTGTAAGAGAATTAGCATTCATACATGATATTTTGATACATCCTATTTCCAGCTAAAAGTTGTCTCAAAAATTCAAAAATTATTTCCCAGCATCCCCCAGTTGAAGCACTAAACATACAATCTCTTTTTTTTTTTTTTTTTTTTCACTTTGAACAGGTAGCTGAGAGGAGAAACTAGTTTGTTTTCAACCGAAAATTACCTTGACATGCAATTCATTTACAAGGAGGAGATCTATAATATGCAGGAACGGTTCCAGGGAAGAACATTTGCCTCACTCCTTCAGCCTTTATGATGGGAAAAATGATACCGGATGCACCCTGGAAAGAATAGAAGAGTTGTTCGTGAAAAGTTTTTTTTCTTAAAAAGGAAAAACATAATATAATATTTTGTTTCTTTGCTTTTTAGAATATCTTGGTTGGGATATCTAGGGTTCTTGCTTTATGTAGAAAGAAAAGTAATTCTGAGTTACAAGCATATAATTTTGATACGTAAAAATGGTAGTCTTTTGTTCATTTGACTAGCACATCAGCATAGATAGAGTTTGTTTAGCTGGGGATAATGTATGTTTTGTATCCTATAAACCATGAATTGAATTGCAAAGGATAAGGCTACCTACCGAAATCAATTTAGCTCCCGTCCATAGGCGTTTAGGTGAAGGAAATGGTAATAAAAGACGACCAACACCATATATAGCCACAGCAAAGAAGTGGAGAACTAAGCTTAGCGGGCGAGGGTTTAAACCAGAGAGTAGAGCCACAGGTCCTGTCGAACAAACACCTCCGAGGCTCAGATAATCAAAACATGCTTGACGCATTTCCTTTCTTGCTTGATCTGGAGATGCACAAAACACCTTGTACAGTGCTCCTGCCAAAGTATTTATAGTGGAAGCCACAGGCTGAAGAAAAAAAAAAAAAAAAAAAAAAAAAAAAAAAAAAAAAAAAAAAAAAAAAAAAAAAGATACCAAGTGGATTCAGATTGAAAAAATAACAATGAATTTATAATGTTTCATGTCCAGAAAATAAAAAATAAAAAATCAATAGTTTGATTAGGCAGTTAAACAAAAAGGAAACTGAAACCGTAATTTAATATTTGCAATTTGAATTTAGAAGTAGGGTATGTCTGTTATGACTACTTTTCCCCTCTTAATATATCTGATATCTAGTCAAACAGTTTAATCCTTCTTCAGAATTAATAGACAATTCTGAGCCATCCTTTAACATTTAAATAAAGCAATTTGCATCCAAACTTCTAATCTTTTTACATAAGACCAATAATGAATCATCTTACCTTACGTAAGGTGTAAAAGGATTCAAGATATCTGCATAGGGAAGCTGCATCAGTCATGTCTCGCAGGGGCTTAAGAAGATCCCGTAGCACAACAATATCAGATAGTGCCACAGTCATTCCTCCACCGGTCAAAGGATGACGCATGTTGAAAGCATCCCCCATTAGTAGGGCTCCAGGAGTAGGATGGGGCGCTGCCGGCATGCTCCTGTTAGGCATTGTTCTTATATTTCCATTATCAATTGCAGCTATAAATGCATCATGCAGTACGGATGGAATCTGAACAAAGCACAATTTGATTAACCCAAGGTACTATACAAGAGTAGACAACGTATGATCTTGCTGAGATCAGCTGGTTTAGGATGAGATGGGTCAACAAAATTTTGATTAAATTACTGCAAAATAGCAGACTTGACTTTCAGATATTAGAAAAAATCTAAATCAGGAAGTGAAGATTATAGATACCTGGGGAGCAACCATGGTCTTCAAATAGTTGGCCATTTCACCATTAGCAATAGAAGGAACCTTTTGACCGGGTACATCAACCAAACAGCGAACTTCGGTACTACTAATTGGATAAAACAAGATAGGTGAAGGATCTGCTAAAATAACATGCCCATGATTTGCAAACGGAAGTTGACAGTTCTCCAAGACCAAACCAACAAAGCAAGATGGTACCTCTACCTGTAAATTATAGAAGTAAAGAAGTATAACTCATGAAAAAGATGGAGCACAACTGTGCATAAATAACTTAGAGAAATGCTCTGTTTATTTCAATGTAAAAATGTTCTTTGGAAAACATTTTCCATATTTTCCAGTGTTTAGCTGCATAAAAAGTACTGTAAAATATTTTATAATGCAAAAAATTTACATGAAAAACAGGGGGCTAAAACAAAAAGTAGACAGACATTATCTAACTTCTCAAGTGGATCAAAGGAGGCTACAAATTTAATCAGCTAGACAACAAATGTTTATAGATAATTTGTTACTAAATCAGTCAAACAGGATGAAGGTTTTAACAGGTAAAGATTTCAGAATTCTACCTTAGGGTTGCAAAGAGAGCGACGCAAATTTGAGAAGCATCCATCACAAACAATTGTAAGAGGAGCATATGTTTTGAGTTCTTGACCAGTCTTTGTTTTGTACAGAACCCCCTTTATAGTTCCATTTTCTTCAAGGAGGGATGTTACTGTTCCTTGCTCTAGTCGTACACTGGATAGAAAATTGCACACCAAATAGGGACAGTGGGATCAATAAACAAGTAATAGTAACACTGAAATTACGAGATAGCCACTAAAATTTATAATCTATTATATATCTATGATTCCATACGTTAAACTTATACTATGCAATGAACTAGTTATACCATGTACTGAACTAGGTCAAAGTAATTGTCCAATAATACATATTAGAAACAAAGATTATGTACTAAAAAAAAGTGTGATAGTAACTGGAAAAAAAAAAAAGGACCTGTTGATATTTTTAGATCCAAAATGGAAAAAAAAATAAAAATAAAAAAGTGTTGAATGATTGTCTGAAAGAAAAGAACAATAGATGCAATAGAGCTAAAGTGAGGATGTCTGACATACAAACTCACCAGAAATTTAGATCGTAAATAATATTCAGGAAAGGAGAAGTTTCTCACAAATGCTTTGCATGAGAATTTGATACTAATAGATGTGCCAAGGGGCATTTAGAACTAATATAATGGAACTGATAATTTTATTTAAACTAAGGCGGCACAATCCTGCACTTTCTAGACGTGAGTAGCTCTTCCAATTTAGGTGTTCTGCATGCAGATTAACTACATTACTACAAATACGCACAAATATGCACAATTTTAGAAAGAAGTCAGTTTCGATTCCCCAAATATTTCTAAAATGTAAGATCAGTCTTTAAATCAAAATATAACATTTCCGTAATGAATTGAGAGAACGGTGTAAGAATAAGAAACTCATTATTTGCAGTGATGGTAAACAAGTATACTTGGGAAGACTAGCAGCTTTTTCCCTCATCCTTTGTATGAATCGTCCATTGTGGAAGCTTCTTCCGGCTACATCTGAATGGAATCTTTCCAAGGGATAAGACAGTCTTGTATTGTTCCCATCTTTGAAAAGAGCATATCCAAGCACTTTCTGGGCATCAATTTCCTCCACACAGTCTGCAGTGTGCATGTTTTATATTTACAACCAAATATTTTATGGAAAAGCAGGTTCAGTTGCCGGATAGTTCTTCCCCACAGAATATATTTTAAAACAGGTCCAAAATTTTAATTTCATAGCAGGCTGTCATAAAATCAGATCATGCTAATTGTAATGCATACCTTCAAGACCCAATTCAATTAACTTGAGGTATCCACCTGGCTGTAGTAGTTCACCAACAATTCTATCAGGCTCTGTCAAATCTCTTTCAATCACGTGAACCCGACGTCCATCCTGCAACAAGTAGCAAGAAATCAAAATATAGATTAAGGTTTATGCATAAAGAACTAAAAAAGACCCGTCTATGTCATCTTGAAATGACTATATTGTCATAAAAGCTTAGTCATGGCCAAGGGTGGGAAAAAATAGAGAGACTCATAGTAGTGTATGGTTTGCTATCAGAAGAAAAAAAGGAAAAAGTAGGAGGCAAAAAAAGGGAGTTTTTATTTAGACATCATAAATCCAGTTCCATCGGTAAAACAACCACGCATTCGTTATCAAAATTAAATAAAAATTATGCATCCCCTTCAAGCCAACTTGATCAGTTTTGTTAACTTCACGGCCCTCAATTTAAAGGCCTAAGTTTTGTGTAATTCATGTATGACAAGCTCGAAGTTAAAGATATGCAGACTATATAGTGATTGCCACCACTAGAACCTATGCACAATAGATAGAGGTTGATTGCTCAAAGATCGATCACTCATAACCATGGTGGGCAATTTGTTTCTCAAAAAAATCAATTAATCGTAAACAAACCCGAACTAGATATGCTTGGCATGCTAGAAAAGCAGTAGCCATTTTCCACATTAGTCCTCAACTTGAATTCCTACAGTATAATAATCGAGACAGATGTAAGCCTACTTAAGGAGCTGATATTCAGTCCCTCCATTTCATTAACAAACCATAATTAACTTTTTCCATCCCTACTTTTGAGTAAACATAACCATGTATTATTACCCATAAGAGGACCTCTTTATGGTTTTGTATAATCCTGTCAAACACCTTAACTAATCCACAAAGGAGTGAAGAATCATCAGAAAAATGCTGGAAAAGGCATTAAAAAATACATTAGGAATTTTCTAGCTTGATGTTTATCATGTTCCTAATTTTACAGAGAATTTCATAACAGATCAAATATGACATGAAAAAAAAAAAAAAGCAGATCTTGAGAAGATGAACAGTTCTTCAATAGGTAACTTCTTCTAAGTTATATGAAGAAACATAATATTATATTTATATATATGCTCTGTTTTGAAATGGCTTCCCAAAAAAACAACTCTAAAAAAAGCATTTCCATGGAATCAAAAGGGTTACAAAAGAAGAAATTCCCAATGGAAATTTCCAACTTCTTGTTCTTCCTAGTTCCAGAGAACAAATTTCCTAGGAAACAAACAGCTTCGAGAAGGCAAAAAGAAAAGAAAAAAAATTCTCACCTTGCCGAGGGTGTGAGCGAGGGCGGCACCGGCGACGCCGGCTCCGACAATGATGACGTCAGATTGCGGTCCGTCATCGGACTCACATTCACCGTTGGTGGAGCTCCGAGCGCAATCGTTTCGGATCTCAAAGTCACTAGTAGCTCTATGATTACCAATTCTCTTCTGTTTCTCGGCCCCATGTCGCACAATGTAGAGAAAAACAAACCCTAGCAAAGAGGCAAAGAAAGTCCCCAGAATGTATACATCGACCGCCATTGCCATCTTCTCCGAATTGATTTATAGCCCCTAGTTTCTCTCTCTAAGATGCTACTCTTTCTCACTCTAGCTCTTTCTCTCTCAAAGCTGTTGATGTGGAGAAGGTTCGTTCGAAGAGGATGAGAGAGAATGTGGGATTGACGGGGGTTTATATAAGCGAAAACGCAGGGACTTTCCTTGTGAACGAGGAGAACAAGAACAACGTTACAATCTCGGGTGAAAACGGGGACCCGGGACTGCATTCGGGTCGGGTGAATGATCATGACTTTGTGACTGCCTTTTTGTCTTTTGGGCTAAGGCATGAGTCTATGATCTAATTCTGTCGAACTTTGGATATTAGTTTGACGCATGAATTGAAATGATTATTAACAATTTTTTGGGAGGTTTGCAAATTCATTGGCAAATCACATACATCGTTTAACTTGGAAATTAATTTTTTTCATCAAATAATGTTATAGTATTATAAGTAGATATTTGAACAAGGACATTTATTTATACCAAGTGAGACAAAGGTAATACTGATAATCCATTCTTTAAACATGATAAGAGAAAAGTTATTAGATGGTTCTGACCATAATTCACTTAGTAGTCCAATTCAATCAAAACTAGAGTTCAAATTCCTCTAATATGTTATTGAACTCTTGCAAGTTTGTTTTTCTTATTTGAAAAACAAACAAAGAAATTGGACCATAGTTCAGTCCCATCTAATAACATAGAAGGGAAAGTAAATAATTGAGATAATGAAATAAAGACAAAGGTAATACTGATAATCCATTCTTTAAACATGATAAGAGAAAAGTTATTAGATGGTTCTGACCATAATTCACTTAGTAGTCCAATTCAATCAAAACTAGAGTTCAAATTCCTCTAATATGTTATTGAACTCTTGCAAGTTTGTTTTTCTTATTTGAAAAACAAACAAAGAAATTGGACCATAGTTCAGTCCCATCTAATAACATAGAAGGGAAAGTAAATAATTGAGATAATGAAATAAAGAATCGAACAATCTAAATGCTCTATATAATTCGATCACGGATGATTGAGGATTAATATTATAATCCTTTTCAATGTTTAATGTAACAATATAAGTCATACAATTATTCTCTCAATACGTGTTACTCTCATTCTTTGCTTACTCTCTCACTTTCATCCAAATTTTGTGAAACTTAAATTTTGCAGTTTTCACACTCTCGCACTTACTCCGACTCTAGTATAACAATTTTGGTAAATTGAAATTCGATTACGGATGATAAGTGGTATCTCGCTCTATTATTAAATGTACTTAATTGAAAATTTATTAATTTATTTGAAATTAAGTATAATATATTAAGTTACAAAAGAAACACATCAACGAAGATGTATAAGGTATAGAGATTTATTAATTGCACATGATATTTGCCTACAAGGACAAATTATGTAATGTGGAATTATGTAATGTGGTCCAAGCTGTATGACATTGATATAGCTTTTAAAAACCCTAACTGCCATTTCACCCTATTAATAAGGCTGGACCAATAAATATTAAATATAGCCTTTTATAAAACAATTTACCGATATGAAAAATACTTTTACATTATCTTTATTTTATAAAAGTTACAATTCCACAACTGCCCTTCAAAACTTGTAGCATAAAATAATTTTTGTATGGATTATGATTTTGCGTCTAAAAATCCAACAATTCTGACTTCTGCTCATACTCACATAAAATTATTTGGATATGTCTGACTGTCAACTCTCTATCATTACTCTTTTAGTATGAGCATTTTTGAAAGACAATTATACTTCTTACATACTTACATGAAATCTACTACTTCAAAGAAGATGTCCGGTCTAAGATGCATATTTCTAAGAACTATATGAAAATTCATTTATTTTCAGGCATTCATGTTCATCCCTATTTATCGTGGTCTAATCCGAGATTTTGTTGAATGAAATGAGCCATAATTTGACTTTTTAATAATGTTAATGGACATTAGTCTAATGGTATAATCTTTTTTATTTTAAAAGATAAATAAGAAATTCGAGAAGTAAGCAATTTGCAAAATGTGCACGAGTAGGTGTGTTGCATTATCAACACACTTAAGCGTATTAGCGTGGGTGTTAAGATGAGACTTTGATTGTGAAAGTCGAGCATCCTTCCTTGGCTCATTAGAATAATAATAATATTGATGTGATTACAAATGGTGTGATTTTCTTTTTAATATGAGACAAATATCTGATTGACCAATTACCTTGAATATATACACTTAGCCAATGTTTTGTTTACGAGAATATTATAGACTTCATTGTTGCTTGTGTCGGTTGCATTAAATAGTAGTGATAAAGTAAACAACACATTAAAATATATGGACATGAGAAATTATTCACATATTGATAAGACCAAAGATCAAATTGCGTTAAATTTTGGGATGGGATAGAATGGAAGAGTCGAATTTTTAAATAAAATGCATATCAAATATGTCCTTAGCAAATATATTTAAAATTTTAATGTGCACGTATGAATCAGTTTACTAATTCCTAACACCCACTAACATAAAGGTCCACTTTGAATGAACGAACGAATTGTTTCACTACTTTATTAGGGTCTTCGATAAATTTTAAAGTTCCAGGTTTCGACTATCTGTATCTACTAATATAACTTTTAATATTTCTTACCTTGTAAAAAAACAATATATATATATATATATGTATCCAAATTCAACCTGAGCCTAACCCAATATTTCACAGGTTAAGATAATTATTTTTACAACTAAGGTTAGACTAGATTAAAAAACTTCAAACCAAACTTAATTAGGGTTGAGATGTCTGCAAACCAAACCAAACCCAAACTTAAATTTTAATATTATTTTATACTTAAATATTTTTTTAAAAATAAATTATATATAATAATCACATTATGATCACATTTATTCTTTTCAATCTTAATTTATTGTATGGTTAAACTTTGAAAATTAATTTCTTAAGAATTTGTTTGTAAGTTTTTAGAATTTTGCATTAAGTTTTTTTAAAAAATTTGCACTTAGAGTAATCTAATATAAAACTAACTAAAGATCGTTTATAAAATTTCAATGAGGAGATTGGTCATGGGATAATTTGAATTAATTTGAAATCCTAACCTGAAATCTCAAGTCAGGTTTAAAAATTTAATGATGGATTGAGCATTTAGTATTGGGCTAGAGTGAACATTTTATATGTCCGGATTGGACCTAAGTTGTACCTCTAACCCGTCTAAATTGCTACCGTAATCCTATCCATGAAAAGTAATAAAGTGAATAAATATAGCTTTTAGAGATAAAATGAGTTTTTATGCAAAAGTGTAAGAGTGTAAAAAGGAAAATGATTTAGAGCTTGAATTCAGTCTCTATATCGAGTCCATATCAAAGTTTATCTCAAATTGCTTTTAAGTGAAATAACAAAAAGTGAGGCTAAAATGATGAGACCAAAATGTAAATTTAAATTTTGGATTTTGAAACATACAAAATATAAAAAAAATATTTTTTTTTTTCGTTTTGAAAAAAAAAAAAAAAAAGAAGCTTTTTTATTAGCAACTCCCAACACTCAATGAATTAGACAACAACTAAAAATCTGTGTGGTGAATTCAACAAGAAAAGCCTAATTAAGTTGATTTGCCAATTTTTAGAACTAACAAGCAATTCTTTTATTTTTGTAATTATTATAGTACATGAGCTATTCGAGAAATTATTGTAGAAATTATTAGTGTGTATTTATATATGTATACCGACTATATAACTATTGCATAAGTTGACTAGGGTGTATTCGTTCATTAGGTTTTGGTTTGGGATGTAGTAGAAAAAGTTTATTTGTGGGTCTGACCCATTATTTATTTTTCAGGTCTATATCTATACTAAGTGTAAATTTTGTTCGTGCAAAGTAAAGACCAATTATCACCATTCTTCCAGTCATTTATGTAGGATTTTGTTTTGTGTTATCAGTGTTCTAATATAGACAGTTGTTACTGTTATTTAGTTCAGTTGAGATTTTATTAGTGCTCCACATGATAAAGATTCTGAATTGTATTTTAATAAAGTTTATTGGTATCAGATGATTTTATTACTAAGTTTCTTTTAAGGATTTAATTATTATTTTAGTTTTTCGTTCCGCATTTTATTTATTCTTTATTTATTTTTTTGTGTTCTGCGTTCGCTTGTTGTCCAATTATTCTAATATTTTCGAATCTTCAAGTGTGAGCCTAATCAATTCGCACGCAAAAATTTAAAAGTATCACAAATAAAATCTGACACATTTACTTACATTTCAATTAATAATTATTACGGAACTATGTAATAATTTCTGAAGCTATTGGTGCAGAGGTCTTATGTGAACTATTTTTGGTATTAAAAGCGAAAAGACTAAGGACATGACATTGACCCATAAACAAAAATAATAGTAATGCAAGTGACTCCCTTCAGTTACTTTCAGCTATATAATCTATCTTAATGTAAGACAACCAACGTGATGGAAGTGGAATCATCTTTCAGCTCCAGCTAGCGTTGCAGGTAGCATCAACACACTGTTTACACACACACACACACATCAATTTGGCTGTTTGGGCACAGCTTGATGAATCAAATCCAAGTTTTGTTTGTTTGACTTGTTTAATCGATTTTGAGTTCAAACTTGAACTTGAAATTAGAATCAATAAGGAAAAAATTGATTAGAAAACTAAATAAATTCTAATAGACGAGTCTGGTTTATGAGCTTATGAGCTTGATGATTTTTTACTTAGTGAGTTCGAAAATGTTGTTTGTTTAAATACGAACTCTTGTTTAGGCCAAGTCCAAACTGTTTTTATCATTCCTTTTCTATTCCGTGGCTTATCATTCCTTTTCTATTTCAAAGTATAGATGACTATTGTTGTTCGTTAAATTTAAAAATGTCATACTAAGATGAGTCAATATAAGTTTAATTTACTGTCAATTAAGCCTTATATCACTTTCATATACAAAACATATAATACATGGGCAGTGGGCAAAAAAAAAAAAAAAAAAAAAAAAAAAAAAGGAAGAAGAAGGACCACTTGATGCAAAGTTGTATAGTTATGGAGAAGGAAATGAAGGAAACAAAAATTAAATGGATGAATAGAGAGTTTTCCTTGGGGAAAGGAAGGAAAAAGTTAGAAAATTATACTACTTTATTTTTTAGTCGATTGCATTTTCTTTGTCCAAATGCAAAATCGAGAGTCTTTGTCATTATTTATCTTTTTAGGGCAATCTCACCCAATAAGTTTTTCGATAATTATTTGGTACATATAAAACGAAAGACTATATGTTCTCGGTAGGGGTGACAAATTACAACACGACACGACAACGCGACACGAACACGACACGAGTTAAAAGGGTTTGGATTTGGTATAAACAGGTTTAGGTCATAAAAGGGTCAACATGATTAACCCATTTACTTAACCGGGTCGGGTTATGGTTAAGGGGTTCAACCCGTATAACCTATATATGACCCATTCAAGTCAACATATTATAATTGTGAATATGACCATAATGACCTATGTAATATGTTACTTGTTTAAACTCAATTATTATGGATAATTAGGTCATTTCAACATAAACCTTGTCTATACCTTATGATTTTTCTTTTTATTTTAAATATTTGGGTTAATTATGATAATTTTTTTCTATTATGTTAACACGTTTACTTGTTTAATAAACAGGTTGGGTTAGTGTCAAGGATCTTGACACGATTATTAAATGGGTTGAATTTGAATTTACCTATTTAGTATAATACCCTTACATTAACACGACACGAATACGACTCACGAACACAAATTATCACCCTTAACTCCCAGTAATTAAGTACGAAATATGTTAAAAGACTAGACACCACTATATATAGACGTCAAAAATAAATAAATAAATAAATAAATAAAATCAGTTTCAATGTTTCGTTTTCAACAATCTTTTTCTTTTCTTTTTTTTTTTTTTTTTTTTTTTTATGTGGTCATCGAACAATGCACAAGTGCTACTTTTCTTTGAAAATACCTTTTTAATCCCTAATAGCAGACATTAGCCACATTATATGAGACATGACGAGCTTGGATTTATTCAAGTTAGGTGGATGATGGCATTGTACGTGTTTGGATGGTGGTTGTAACAAGTCCCTTTCTCTATTATTTTCTATATCTTGCGTCATTCTACTGTCTCTATCATCAAACCCGGGATATATGAAATACTTTCTTACAGCGTACAATATCGATCATCCAAATAATATATACTACTACAAAGATCATCGTAAGAAAATTCTATATACAAATTATACACAGAGATCAGGGGAGAGACTATATATATATATGTTTCGAGACCAAAGAAAGTACAGTTCATATCATCTGAGCTAATAGTGCAACGGTACTTGTTTAACTCTTCGACTATCGGCATCACAAATGTGTCTCATGTGTTTTTGCGCTATCTGAGAATCGAACCACGAGACAGTGCCAATTAGTTTATTGCCTGTTTGATTGTTTCATGAATCTAAGAAGTTTTAATTTTGTATAGTGACGGGTCATTATCCATTTTATTCCCTTGGCTGAATTTCGATATAAAAAAGTCACCAACTTAAATATGGGCAATATCTTAGATTTTATCACATAATAAAAATTAAAGATGATTACACCAGGAAAAAAAACATAGTGAAAATCACTTATTTTTGAAATTTTCCTATTCAAGACTAGAGACTTTTATTGCCAAAAATATTAATTTAAACATGAAGAACATCAAATTCAAACAAATCCTAAGGCTGCTATCTGTCACACATCTCTTCTAGGACATCATACATATATGTTATATATATACCTATGTGTGTGTGTATATATATATATGTATATATATGTTGGGCACAGTTTGAGATGAAAGTTTTGAGAGTACAATTGGGACCATTTGATGTGTGGCATATATAAACGTCCTTTATTGGGAGTGGCATATTCTTGTGAGAACAAACCAATGAGGCCATGCAAGTTTTGAAATCAGAAAACATTAATATATATTTGTTGTGATTTGCATGAATTCAATAATTCACACATCACCACTATCTCTCTCTAAAATGACTTTTCTTGGTCCCCTGGAGAGTTTGCTATGATTTAGGGTGACAACGTTAGAAAAATAAATAAAATAAAATAAATAAATAAAGAAGATGAGAGAGATGCAAGACAAAAAAAAATGATTCAGCAAGAAAAAATATTTTGTTTTGGTTCGATCTGACATTTGAAATAACAAACTGTATAAATTTAAAAACACTTCTCAGCGTTGCAAGAAAGAAATATTGTGCAATTTCGAGCTGTTATCATTTATGAAAAAAAATTTCATAATTTCCATTAGTTCCGACTTGTTTAGTACTACCTGTATCTCATATTAAAAGTCCACGAAGCAATATTGAATTGGGGCCAAGATAAAAAAAAGAGTTCTTCTATTAGTTAGGCCCATGCATATTTTGTTCAAAAAAGGACAAATGGTTTGATTCTAATTGAATTACAAATGGGCCTAATGACTTGTCATAGCAGTGTGTTGGGCCAGTACCACAAACCTTTACCCTTTGGACTAGTTAAATTCAGCCCCACAATCATAGATTGTTTTTTCTTGTGTTCTTGTTGAGCACCATTCTACAAATTTTCTTCCTCAAGGGAAAGCGTTCGCCATCTAACCCAAAAAAAACTTATACGGTTAAGTGAAGCTGTCTACCACAAGAACCCTCAAATAGCTGACCACAATAGAGGTGGGGCCCTCAGTCAAATGTTAGGTTGGGTATTTGAATAAAGATTCTATATCCTTGGAATTATGAGTTTGATCCAAGTAGAAATGAATTATCAGTTAGTCTTTTCATTTTTTGTGGGCCTGTTTGACAACAGCTGCTGCTTCATGCTTTTCGATTCCAACAGCGAACTGTAGCAAAACGTGCAACAAAACGAAACTTCTAACAAAGAGGCCAAAATCGAAGGCAACAATCCTTTACCTTTTTCTTTTTCCCTTCTATTTATTTACTAAATCTCAGAACCAATCTAAGAAAATATTGAAGTAGAGGCTGCATGTCACACTGACAAGATGATGGGCTCACTGATCAAAAACTGAAGATGAGAGTAGTTACGTAATAGTCGGTGGATTTTTGTGATTGATGATTAATTTTTCAACCAATCACAAGAGGAGAGTCTCGAACTACAGTAGTCGTTTTTGCGACTCTGGCCACAGTATGACAATGGTATATAAAATTCACATTTTGAAATTAGATTATCAGTTAAAATTTTCTCCATTTTTAATTTCAAAACGTTGATTGTCATATTGCCATATGTAGCGCAAAATAATATAAATTAAACCTGAATGGGATTTTCTCTCACGCGTTTGAGATCTAGTAGCAAGCTTTCCCTCTCTTTAACTTACTATTCATTCTCTCTTCCCACCAAATATCCATTGATGCACACCATCTCCCCAATTCTTGAAACCTAAATATTAATCCTCTCTTTTGTCAACCGACCTCCACCGCTTGCAACTTCCTCCATTCCCAAACCATTATCTTTTACATCCAATCTTTAGAGATGATTCGAGCCTCCAGTTATTATTTTTTTTTTTCCTAATTGGTATTCACACACACTTGTCTCTTCTGGGACTTGAACCCTGACCTCCTTTTGAGAAGTAAAAGGCTGATACCGATAGACCACTGGCCCATTAGTGATTCAAGCCTCTAATTAATAAATACCCATAACTCTAGTAGTATCCAAAATTTTGAGATTTATCATCACCTGTTGCAATATGAAGCCAAATTGAATTCCTTACACTCCATTAATAATTGGAATCTTACAATTGTGGTTAATTTACCATGTTTGAGCTAGAAAATCTTAAACGCGTGAGGGAAAAGAAATATTTCTTTTTGGATGATCCGTAAAAAGATCCAAACAATTTTTATTAATTATTTAAAAAAATTTAACACATGTCATATTTTTATTAATCCATATCAATATTAGAAACACATTTCTACTTATAGGGCCTGAGGCAAGCCTTGTTCTTATGGAAATTGGCAAAGCAATTTGGAGAATTTTTGACATAAGTTCTATTAGTTCGGACTTGTTTAGTATTGAATTGGGCCCAAGACAAAAAAACAATAATAACAATAATAATAGTTCTTCTATTAGTTAGGCCCATGCTTCTTTTGCTGAACTAAGGACAAATGGTTTGATTCTAATTGAATTACAAATGGGCTATACTTTCAAATTGAGCCTAGGCCCAATAAATCCTTGGTCCTAATGACTCGTCATAGCAGTGTGTTGGGCCAGTGCCACAAACCTTTAACCATTGGACTAGTTAAATTCAGCCCCACAATCATAATATCCTTTTAGGATTGTTTTTTCATGTGTTCTTGTTGAGCACCATTGTTCTCTTTTGCGACAAATTTTCTTCCTCAAGTGAAAGCATTTGTTATCTAACCGAAAAACTCAAACTGTTAAGTGAAGATATCTACCCGTGATTAGGACAAGAACCCTCAAATACCTGACCACAATAGAGGCGACGCCGTCAGTCAAATGTTAGGTTTGGTATTTGACTAAAGATTCTATACCCTTGGAATTATGAGTTTGATCCACGTAGAAATGAGTTATCAATTAGTCTCTTTGTTTCTTGTGGGACTGTTGGGCTACCGCTGCTGTTCATACTTTTTGATTCAGACAGTGAACTGTAGCAAAACATACAACAACACGAAACGTGATTTAAATATTACCGAAATGCTTCTAATAAATAGGCCAAAACCCAAAGCAACAATCCTTTACCTTTTTGTTTTTCCCTTCTAAGAAAATATTGAAGCAGAGGCTGAATGTCACACTGGCAAGATGATGGGCTCACTGATAAAAAACTGAAGATGAGAGTAGTTACGTTGAGGAGTGGTAACCGCAGATGAATATGGTGACTTCACCTCATGTGATTATTGATTTAACATAATAGTCGGTGAATTTTTGTAATTGATGATTAATTTTTCAACGAGCAGAGTTCCAAACCACAGTCGTCGTTCTAACAACTTTGGGCACTATATGACAATGGTATATAAAATTCACATTTTGAAATTAGATTATCCGTTGAAAATTTCTCTAATTTTAATTTCAAAACATGATTGTCATGTTGCCATATGTAGCACAAAATAATATAAAAACATGGGATTAAATTTAAAAGCAAGAAATAAGAGAATACGTTTACCATCTTATCTTATGTGGCCAGCCAATTCAATCCTAATCGGAATCCTAATAATCTAAGAAAGTAGACAAGTAGTATCTAGGTTAATGACTTTATAAAGAGGATTACCTTACTACACAGTCTAAGCATCTCACAGCTAAGCATAGAAATGTTTTTTTGGAATTATCACAAGGTCACGAAAATGCTTTCGGTTAAAGTTATTGTCTGCGTGCCAAAATCCTAACAAGCTCGGTGTGATTTAAAAATAAATAAATAAAAGTCAATTATAGATCGAAGGACAATCTTTAGTACGTTCGAAAGTAAGAATGACTCCTTTTTCAAAGTTTTTTTATTGGCTAAGATCGATCTTTAAAATCCTCGCAAGAAATTCACATAGAAATGGGAAAAGAGCAATATTGAAATGATACCAAAGAACTAAATAATTAATGATGCTACATTTTCATCATTAACCTTCAATGTTGATATATTACATGAAACACAGTCTGGCTAACACGACACGAGATCGATAAAAGAGTTTGGGTCTGAGCTAATTGTGTTTGTGTCACAATCGTGTCGAAACAGATTGACCAGTTAACTAAACGTGTCGTGTTCGTGTTTGATCATGTTAACACGATTATGACACGATTAACCCGATTAACTAAACGTGTCGTATTCGTGTAAAAAATTACCCATTTAGCTAAATGTGTAGAATAAACGTGTTGTATTCGTATTAAAAATGACTTAAACGTGTCATTCCGTGTCGTATCAAGTCTTGACTCATTTATTAAACGGGTTACGCGTATCGTGTCGTGTTACACATCTAATAATCGCGTCGTGTTCGTATCAAGTTAGGGTCTTCATGTCGTGTTCGTATGGACCCTCGTATTCGTGTCATAATCGTGTCGACACGAACACGACTCCATCAACACGAATTGCCACCCCTACATAAAACCATGCAGACTTGCAACTTACTAGAAAAGTAATTCTAAATCACAACACGAAATTTACTTTATTCACCCAAATTCAAAGAAGACTACGTCGCTTGGTTTACCCAAACTCGGGAGGCTACTTCACTTGGTTCACCCAAACTCAAAGAAGACTACGTTGCTTGGTTCACCCAAACTCAAGGAGGCTACATCGCTACATCCATGAATGAGGATATTCTACTATAAACATCTAAAGATATGATAACACTATGTATACCCATTGTACTCACATCTTCACAAGATTATCCTTACGGATTACACGTCTCTCCACTCATATCTCTCAACAATAACTTACATATTTATTTAAAGAGCCCAAACTCAACTCGTTGTTCAACCAGGATTGCAATTCCCTAGTTACCACTAATTAAATCGATTTTTAAGGACTAATGCTAGGTACATCATGGACATCAACTGGAATATTAATCATTTTTGGTAGTTATGTGTTTTAACATCATTATAACAAAACATTTTATGTTGAAAAAAGAAAAAAGAAAAGCAAGATTTATTGATCTTAGAGCCAAAAGTAGCTTAGAAGAGCACAGTTTATATATGATTAATTAAGGCTATTAATTAGATGGACTATATATAAAGTTGAAAAAAATGTATCGATTGCATGCAAATCAATACTTAGGTTCAGAAATCACAATGCACCACCAGTTGTTAAGATGCTGTAATGAATTGATTACCATCAGCTTCAATCATTGTCATGATTTAATCACCAGTTGCTCTCACTGTTGATCCACAATATATACCATCATAAATTCAATCTTTATCAAAACAATATCATTGTTATAGACGGTGTTTTATTGTTACATGACTTGTTCAGTAGGGAAAAGCCATGGTCGAGCTTTCGAATTGAGAGCACCGACTTCGTCGAGATATATATATATATATATATATATATATATATATATATATATATTTGGGTATTTTCATACATAGAATTCTGCAAGATTTGTGGAGTCTTTACATAAAGGAACTTGACAACCAAATAGATGGTTGCTTTGATGTAGTGTGTTAATACAAACATATATGCACGCATAGTAGTTAGTACTATAATGAGGCATCAATGTACATGAACTGCACAAAAGTCAACCATGCAAGAAACAACATGAACCGGCCATTTTGGGTGCACTTTGTTTTAAGGGCGTTTTATTTTTGATTAAAATAAAAATAGTATTTTTGTTGTACGACTATTTTGAAAAAAAAAAAAATTGAAAACACGTTTAAGTACAATATTTTGCTGTGAAAATGTCAGAAATAGAAATATGCACGTTTGGGTACGATGGTTTTGGGTTATAAACAATTGTCAAAACAAAAAAAAACACATCTTTTTGGTGTTTTGGTTTTGGGCCACTGTTCACGAAGTGTTTTAACACCGTGTAAAATAGAATAAAGCCGCATCAAACATGTTTTTTTTGTCAAAATCGACATCGTGGTAACCCAAAAACAAAAACAATAGAAATAAAACCCATACCAAACGAAAACAAAGCAAAATTAGGTTAAGAATTTGTATTGAAAAAATAATAATAATAAAAATAAATAAATAAATAAATTTGAGTCTTTCCCTTTTGCTCCCAACTTTTGTATTCTCCAATTGAATTCTTAAAACGAAAATAATTTTCAAAGTGAATCGTCGGACCGAAGAGTCTGACCGATTTATTTATAACTTTCATATGCATTAAAGTTAATCTATAGTAGGATCTACTTTAAAATATTGAACGATAACAATGACTATTCAAACCGACTATTCACTTGAAGAACATCGTTCCTTTTTAAAATTTTAAAATAGAGAAAGGCAAATGGTATATTGAGAATTAGGGTTCGAGAGATTTGTACATCTTCTTTTTTATTTTGAATGGGTAATTTTTTTGCCACGTGCACCGGCACAATAATATACGAGCATGTGTGGCTATATCCATTGTTAGAGATTAGTCCACATTTGAATTTTTATTTTTTTTTTTACTAAATAACGAACACACTCGCGCAAAAAACTAGACACTACTTCCGGTGTGTGAGAAATACAAATTGTAACAAACTTTGCTGCTGTCCACTGGAAGTTATTCTATTAGAAAATGGGCAATCATACGACCGCCCAGAAAAATTTCCACCGACATAATCATAACCATATATCTTTATCAATTAAAGAAACCTATTCTTGTTGTTTTTGACAGCTCGAGCACATTAACCATCCATAATGAACCAAGAAAATCTCATATTCCACAAGGTGGTGTCACACGAATTTCACATTTATGGATTGACAAGTCCTTTTGTAAGAAGACTTGAGAACACCATAATTGCAAATTTATGTGATAAGACACTTGAAATTTTGAACAGCTTCTATTCATGCTTTTTTAATTTTTTCTGTAATAATTGACAATCTTCTCCTATTTTTGCAATTTTTTCCACAAAATGCTGGATGCCGGGGCCTTCTTTTTGACCTAACCAATCTGCATCTCTCTTTATTTTATTATTATTTTTATTTTTTGCCTTGATGTTCTTTTCTCTAATGCATGTCTTGTTAACTTTTGCCACTACTGAAGTTTCTTTTCTTATTCGCTTTTTATTTTTTTATTTTTATTTTTTATCATTTCTTTTCTTATTAGCTAACAAAGGTGAGTATAAAAATAAATAAATAACAAAGGTGATGTTAATCTTACTCCCATTTGGTCAAGGGCATCTGAATCCAGAGTCCTTGGTTGTCACATCACATAAAATGGGGTTTAGTAGGATGATATATATATGTGTGTGTGTGTGTGTATAGATATATATATATATAATGTGTTTGAACTTGGTAGGATATTCTTTCCTTGTATCTCAATCTTTCCCAAATGTGTTGTTCTGATTTCAATTACCCAAACGGGTTGTTCAGATTTCCATTGTTTGGGTTTTTAAAGATCTGTGGTTGCATGGTCCAATCTAGTAAAGATGTTAGAATTACTTTTTGATCCTCAGGGGAAAAAAAAAAATTTAATTCCTTAACAAAATAAATAAATGTTTAGAATTATTTATGGTTTAAAATATTTGATGTGAGTGGAATTGTTGTGAAATAAATTCGGAGAATCAATCTGAAGTGGTGAATTGGATTTAGTTGCCCCTTTGTCATTTTTTTTGCTACAGATGCACTAATTGCCTTTGCATAATTGACCAATTAAAATAGTAAGTTTAGTAATTTATTGTAATTATTCGGTACAAGAATCATTTTCTTTTTAATTTTACCGGCATAAAACTAAAAATCAAACAACACACAAGTAAAAATAAAGTAAAAGATTTAGAAAGTAACACCATGTTTCTAGCGAGAAAACTCTAATTGATGAAAATCATCCAATTGCGGGGGAAAACCTTGGAGACTGTTATGCAGTCTCGATTAAAACAATTTGTTATAGGTGAAATAAAAGTACAATGTACTCTGACTCAGGCTCACACCCTTTTACTCTATTAAGAATCAATTGTTGAATGCATTCGGCTTTACGACACCCTAGTCCCAACGCACTTGACTTCGGGATTACTTACTTGACTCCTATACAAGGATTGCTAGTAGATTAACAAGCACTCCGCGAATGCTTTAGTAACCGGTATGATCTCTCCCTCATTTTCATCAAATCTGAATTTTTAAAGTTGAAAGACAAATCTGTTTTGGTGACTGGTAGCAATGAATCTTCGATTGCGAACAACTCCAATCAATAAGAGAAACACATCATAAATCACTCGTGTGTAGTATATATGTTTTCAAAGCGCGAAAAAAAAATATAAATAAATAAATCTTTGATAATCACTCAATGACTTCCTTAGGACTTTGGAAAACTTGACTGCAAAACCGTAATGATTTTGAGATAGTAAGGAATGCATATATAGGCATTTAGAGAGACCTAGAAACCCTTGGAAAATTTAGTAATTTTGTCCAAAAACTTCTCTCTAAACCCTGATAAAAAAGGTAATTGGATTTGTCTTTAAAAAAATTTCCTTTTTGGTTCGAGCAAATACAACTAATGAAGTGTAACCGGTTGTACTTTGTCTGAGAGTAAAAAGTACTTATATTTTGACTCTAAAATACCTAGTTCTCAATTAAAAAACTTAAGTTAAATATAACTTGTCCTCACTCTCTTACCTGTCTAAGTGTATTCTCGTTGACTACAGACTGACTGGGGTGGCAAAATGGGTCAGGACGCATCAACCCGCCCATATCCGCCTGCTTTTTAATGGCTATGGATGAATCATATTTAATTTGAGGGTCAAGATGGGTGGATAATTTTTAACCACTTAATTTGAGGGTTTGAATGTAATTCATATTCAACCCATATTTCACCCATCATATAATAAACACACAACACCCATCTATTCTATATTGCACTCAACTCATTTCTCTCTCTAAAATTCTCTCACTCACAATCCTCCCTCTCAAAATTTCTCTCTCATCAATCCCTTCTTTCTAGAAATTTCTTCTAAAAAAAAAAATAATAATTTTAAATAATAATTAAAAAAATAATTATAAAAAATTATAAAAAGTAAAAAATTTAAAAACTTTTTGAAAAAAATAATTTAAAAAGAAAAAAAAATTCAAAAAAAAATTTCAAAAAATTAAATAATAAAAAATGTTGATGGCTTTTTATCCTATTTATTTTATATAACTCCCCATGCATCAGCTTTCTTGATGGCTTGGATGAAAATCGAGGTGCTTAATTAAAGAAAGACAAAAAACTATTTTAACCTATTAAAGAAAGTTGAATGTACCTATTGCTTAAGTTTATAATTAATTTTTACCTGCCCGACCATGTCCCAGCAACTTTCTTTAATTTGTCTAACAAAGTTCACAGCAATATACTGTTAGTAAAACTTAAATTGTTCTGCTATAAGCAATTTTTATTTTAATCATATTTTTAATCCAAATAAGAATTGGTCAAAAGTTATTTTCCTCAATCTGCAATTCATATTTCTTAAGAGAAAAAAAAAAAAAAAAAAAAAAAAAAAAAAAAAAAAATCATGTTTTATAAAAAAAAAAATAATAAAAAAATAAAAAAAAAAAAACATTCATGAAGTTTAGTATGTGCACATGAATTTTTGATATTTGAAAATGTGTAAATTATTGTCTAATATTTGTTGACACTAAATTTTTTTTATAGAAACCTCAAAACACCCTTATAATCTCTCTCTTTTAGTGTTTTTCTATTTTTGTTCTGTTTTAAGGATATTTTAAATATTTCATTTGATATATTTACTTTAATTTATTGCTTTCATATATTAATATATACACATACAATAATTAGTTGATGGTTCGTATTCATAACTCCTATCTCTCCATTACTAAATTTTTATTATTTTTCTGAAAGTATAAAAAAAATTAAAATTTTAAATAATAAAAATAATAATTAATGGGTTCACGGGTCATAATAGGTTGACCCTGCCCATTTTCAAAACGGGTTAAATATGGGTCTTGACCCCATATTGACCTGCTCATTTTCAATTCAATCCAAACCTAGCTCAACTCGCCCATTTGCCACCCCTAAGGGTGAGTTAGCATTTGTTGTTCCGTTTTCAATCTCAGGACTCAAAACTAAAACAAAAATTACAACGAACTCATTTTGATACCAAAATATGCCAATTAAAAAAATTACATTTCCCATGTTATAGTCTGATACCAATGTTACCACTTTGATATTTAATTTGTTGGAGGTGAAATATAATTTTAATTATGGCTAGATGGGAAACACTACTAAAACTTTTGACACACATCCTTTATCTGGTTGGAAGGTTGGAAGGAAAGGAAGAGAGGGAGGAATCAACAAAGGATGAAGCATCTTTCTATCTGGTAAGCGTTAATATGGCACTATCAAACATAATTTGTTTGTTGAGTACTACCCAGTAATCTAGTAGATAGAGTGTCTAGCTTATCGAGCGGTTATACTCGTGTTCAAATCTCCTCTCTTAATTTGTCAGGATAAAATAAATAAATAAAAATTAAATAAATAAAATAAAAATTAAAAAATGTAACTAGTTTTTATTACTCATGATTATGTTCGTATCTTTTTTAAGAGTCCGATATTATTATACATTTTTAATAATTAACTAATTCGATTAATTTACATTGATATTCGTACGAATTCGTTATACTGTGCACTGTGATTGACACTATATTTATTTTAGGGCTGAATTCACACCTCAAAGAATGACATGGAGTTGACACGTGACAAAGATAAATTGATTCATAATTGAAGAGCTGACACGTGAGAATGAGAAATTGACTCATAATTGAAGCCCATATCAGACATGGGATTGCTTTTGTGTTTAATTACCATCATTTCCATACAGTTAGTGGAGATCGAAAGCAATGATCAAAAGGTAATAAACAATAAAATTTTACACAAAAAGTTACTAGTAAACAAGTTCCAACTATTAAATGGGCCATTAAATCATAAAGTGAACCACCTATAGCCTTCACGTGAGAATCCAATTTACATCCTCCCTACCTTTTGATAGACAATGGAGATGGAATAACTTTTACCTTTGGAGAAAGAAATATAGCAATGATGACATGGAGATACATAACTAAGTGGGTGAACACTCAAGTCCGGATCCTCTGGGATACACAGTATAGTGTTTTACTGTCTTAGATCGATTGTGATCGCGTACACCTATAGATAATCTACACGTGAGTGATTATAATTTATCAATTTGATAGATTGTATGATATTATATCAAATGGAACGATTATGACTAATCACTTGTGTATATACTTCAAAACTTGTAAACCATCACAATTGTCTAGTGCAGTAAAACACGGTGCTATTACCACACCAGATCCATTCATAAAATATAGATATTGGTCATATCCTCAAAAGTAAAGACCATCTTTTGCATTATTGTGAAACACTGAGCTGGTTGTGTGTACTTAACAAGACAAATAAAGCTAAATCTCATCATGATGAATTTGGGTCATTTCATGTAGTCAAAAATAATTCCATGAACTGCAATCATCAGCCCCTTAAGGATTTCCCTCCAATTCTTTCAAGATCTTAATAAGATAGATTGAGTTTGAAAATTCTGAACCATGCACCTTGTTGACAAACAGTTTACAGGTCCCACCCTAGACCCTCCCAGAACCCCAATTTCAGCCACTAATTCAGAAAATTAAAAAAAAAATAAAAAAAAAACCCCACATGAAACCAATTTGTCTACTATGTTGTTTTGCTCATAGAAAATAGCTTAAATAAAAAAGCCAACTTAATGCACCAGACTCTCCCGCCATCGCTGCAAGGTTTGGGAGGTTTTGATGTACACGGCTTTATCTCTCCGCAGGTGGAGAGGCTGTTTGTTTCCCAATTGATTTACCGAAACATGTCATGGTCCATCTGTCCATGCAGCAAAAACTGGCATATGAGGTATGGACATGGGAGGCCTCAGCTGGGCTGATGAGATCCAAGAACTCATACTATCTGTGGAGCTAGCTGGTGGAGGCATTGCAAAAGGCAGTGACAAGCTGTTGTTTTTCTCAGGGCTGCCTTCTCTTGAGCTGCTCAAGCTAGTCACTATCGAAGAAGTGTTCGACATGTGAGCCACCTCTGGCTGACCTGACCCCATTGTATGGATCCCAATCAGATCATGTGCAGCCATTGAGTACAACGGGCTCTTGTAACTCGAGTCAAGACCGTCTAGTTTCTGATCAGGTTGAGACGAATTGTAGAGGCTCATTTTCCAATCTGATTCAATCCCATTGCTCTCCTTTGGGAGAATGGCTTCCCCATTATGGTCATTAGCCAAAGGGTTGTGATTAGGGACCTCATTACTGGATTCTATGCCGGTGTTTCGCCTAGCCAGATCTCCGGCAAGAAGAGTGCTGCTTGCCATGATTCTATCCACGTCGTACCTTGTTATGTCAAAGTTTGTTACTGCATTCACCCCACGAAATTTTATTGCCGCCACATCATAGGCCTCAGCAGCCTCCTCTTGAGTGCCTGAAATTGCAGTTCAATGAGAACACATAACAACATTGATCACACATTCGATTATTGTCAAACACAAACACATAAAAAGGACTTAAAAAGCCCAACATTAGCCTTAAATTATGCAGTACAGTCAAAAAGATCAGTAAAGAACAGCCTTATTTATAAAAGCTTGGTCTTGCTGACAACTAGAAGTGCACAATCTCGAAGTGTCCCATGATCAACTTTTTTACCATCCTAGTGGCTGAAAAAGACAAGACTGCATGCCTTAAAGAGAAGCCTTTTTTCAAGATTAGAATTTGCATAACAGAAAATGCTGAAAAAATACAAACAAATTAATCAACTAAAAAAAAAAAATTAAGACAATTTTTTTTTCAAGATTCGAAGAACTCACTGAATGTCCCTAGATAAAGATCCTTGTTTCCTGCAACGCGGCCAATCCGAGCTTGCCATCTTCCATGTTGATGGTGTCTGCTAAAGATTAAAACAGAACAAAAATCTTATTCTAAACTTAAAGAGAGAGCAATGTGTATACAGCTATAGTTCATGTCAAAACAAGATTCGAAGACCTTGTTACGCCGCGGTAGATTGAAGCTCCCCTTGAGAAACCACTGCTTTTTCTGCAAAATGAGATTAATAAGATTGAAGTGTATCAAAGTAAATGGAAATGCAGTTCTTATACAGAGTATAACAGAGGCAAAAATTTACCTTCTCAAGTGAGCTACATATTCCTGTCTGGTCATGTTCTTCATTTCTTCTAGTTCTTGTTGGTAATTTTCCAACTGTGAAAACATTAACAAAGGTTCATACCAGTTTTTTACTCAAGAACTCATAGATAACTGTTTGCAATGATAATCCAATCATTACCGGGAAATTGGTATGCGTCGAAGGTCCCCAATACTTGAGTGCAGCTAAATCATAAGCTCTTGCAGCTTTTTCTTCCATATCATAACCCCCTGAGAATTAATAACTATGAATTATTTTATGACATAAAAAATAAAAATAAAAATTAACAGAATATATTCATTACTCTTTTTTTTTTTTTTTTTTGATAAGTAATATACTCATTACTTAATAATTTCTAAATTGGTAAAAATTGAAAATAAAGAAAAGAAAAGGCTTACCCAGATAAACTGAAAGCATTGATTTGATTGGAATGGCAAATCCAGAGCAAGCAAGATCAAGAAAATTTGATAACATGTACACCATTAGTGAGGCCAAAAAAAAAAAAAGGACCAAAAATTGTAGTGTAAGGCATAATGTAGAATGAACTGTGTTTTCACACTAACCTTGCCTTCCTTTCCTGCTTTGACCTTCTTTCTTGCAACTATTGTCCCATAGATGAGCTTCATATCTACCAGTCCATCTATGCCTGATGGTCATTGACCCATAAATGAGACCATAAAACAGGCACAAAAAAAAAAATTTATTTAATTAGCAAAATATTGATAATAAAAAATAAGAAAATCACTGGCAGAGAAAATAATAAAATATATGAAAATACCAGGAAATTATAATATCTGTTGCGTGAAGAAAGGTAAGATTTTTAATAAACAATAACATGCCCCATTATAGGAAGCACAATGGTAACTAAGGGTCTGTTTGGCAATTAAAACCCCAAGTGTCTGTTTTCATCCAAAACAATGTTTTTGCTGTCGAGTGTGTTCAAACATGAAGCAAACGATACCAAACACCTTTTCGTGTTTTGCTTCCCTAGAGTACACTAAAAAAATGCTTGCCAAACAGGGACTAAATAGGTAAAGCACTAACCTTGTAACACCTCTGTATTGTGAGGTTCTCTGCCCAAATGTATCAATGGACTTCCTGTGAACAATTTGCTTCTGATCCACTTTTTCAGACCCTCTTTTCTTGGCTTCCATGGCTACACACCCAGTCACAGTAGGTGAGACTTGGTGCGAACCAGTAACACAGCTTGAATGAGAACCAGGGCTCATGGACAAGCTCAGAGAATGCAAATCCCCATAACCCAATGCACCAACAGACCTAGATTCACCACCATTGTCACCCACAAAACCAACCATCTTCTGCTCCAACGCAAGACCAGTTGGGTAGTTCCTCGAGATCCAGTTCTTCATGCCAGAGATTTCATCAGCCGACATTGTTGGGAGCTGGAGATTTTGGGCTTCTTTAGCCTCGCCCTCTAGCGGCGGTGTTTGGTACACCTCATGGCCTCTAAATGCCGAATAATTCGAGTATTGTTGCACTTGAATCTGCTGCTGCTGTTGTTGCTGGTGGTGTTGTTGCCTAGAGTTTTGTTGGAGATGGTGTAGCAAATCTTGACTGGTACTGTTTGTTTCATGATCTGGGTTTTGATGGTGGTGGTAGTACATGCTGTCTAAGCTCAGAGCCATTGCTTCTCTGTCACTGCTTTCATATTCATGGGTCCCCATTGTTGCACCACCAAAGAAGTCCTCCAGCTTTGGAGCACTTGAAGTTGTTATCATCCCTTCACAGTAAAAAAATCAAGGGAAAATTACCACAACTATTCCAAAAATTGCATATCCTATTATTACCACCAAACAGTAAAAATTAAAAAATTAAAAAATAAAAAAAATCCCTAAAGGTTAGAAATAAGGAGCAAAGATCAAGCTAACCTAGTTGTTGTGACCATGTTCATTCCTAGCTTGCATATCATCATATTATTTTCAACCAGTGAAAAAATAATAATAATAAATTAAAATCCCGAAAAGGGTAGAAATAGTGAGCACATTTTTAAGCTAACGTAGTGGGTTGTGACCATATTTATTTCTGACAAGTGGTAAAAAATAATAATAAAGAAAATACCGAAAAGGGTAGAAATAGTGAGGAAAGTATGAGCAAACCTAGTGGTGGTTGTGACCTGGTGAGAGCTTCCATAATGCAGAGGGAGCCATCAGACTTGAGAGGCATGACTGTCAAAGGAGAGCCATAGACACCACCATTTTGATGATCACCATAGTAGCTGAAATGAGGTGAGGAATGGAAAAAGCTTGGTGGGACTACTGAACCAGAAACAGCGTTAGATGGATGATGGTGATGATGATGAGTTTGATGGGGGTCTAGAGGAAGCTCTTTGTTGTTCATGTCATGAGGAGAGAGAGAAAAGCCCAACCAGTTACTACCACTACTATTGCTATTGCTGTTGTTGGTATCATCATCATTACTCATGGACTTCATGTTCTCTCCCTCTATGAATCTCCTCTCTCTCTCACTTACAAGGTTTTTTTTTTTTTTTTTCTCCCTTGGTTGGTGCTAGGCAAGCTCAATCATTGGGCAACAAGTAAACTAATCATATATCCCAAAAATTTCATTCCTATGCTTCACTCCATTTGAAAGGAAGTGTTTTGTTTTTTAGCTGCAGAACTCATTGGAAGAAACACTAACCAAGCTAGCTCTTTATTTAAAACTAATCACACACACACACACACTCAATTTTTTTCTAAAAATAACAAAGCAAGTCTCTTTAAAATAAAGAAAGGAACGAGTTATGGATTTATGGGTAATTTTTTCCTGCACACCATGGGGATCTGTGTTCAAGAAAGACCTCTTCTTTTGCTTTTCCTACGCGCTCCTCCTCTCTCTGCCTTCTCTTTCTTTTCTCTTTTCCCTTTCAAACGTATATATAGATAGATAGATGGATATATATACACACATATATAAATATAGAGATATAGTAGAATTTATGTGCATAGTGGTAAGTATATTCCTTCGTACCCTTGTCTTAAATTAAACTAGGACTAAAAACATAGATGCAATACAGAGATCAAAACAGGAAGCAAGATAAAAGAGAGATCCTCGATGACTGCTCAACACCCAGGAAATATCCTGTTATCAATGTGCCAAACATCTCTCTTGAAATTTACGCCGTATGGTATAAGGGAAACAAAGATAATGTATTTAATTTTCCACCGTGTTTGGATTGATTAAAAAAATAAAATTTGTTTTGTTTATTAACAAGGTCAAAATTTATAAACATTAATCTAAATGATATAATCTATACTTTATACATTAAAATGGAATTTCTCTTTTATATGAACAAAACACATAATTGAACACCAACTCTCCTATTATTTTCTACGTGGTAGTTCACTTTTGGAAGGATAAAGTCCTTGTCAAAGTATTCGTAATCCCCAAATTCTTTCATTTCTATCCACTTTCTCAAAACAAATACAATATATAATTTTTTTTATCCTGAATTGTTTCTTTTTTTTCCCTACATTTTTTTTTTTCTATTTCTTTTCTCTACTGATCTCGAGTTTAGACGAATTCATGGTCACTAAAACAAAGACAGAGTTTAACTTTCATTTTCATTGAGACAAACTAACCCATGAGGGTTACTGGTGGGTTTATTGGATATGGTAAGGGTAGGATGGGCATTTTAATATGAAATGGTAAATAGTAAGCATCATGATCTAATGAGATTTTACTTTTTCCGATTTAGAGGAAGTTATTAAAAGGAAGGATAGATATGGATGTAGTAGTAGATAGATTTCACGGGTCAGATGAGAAACTGTACATCTAGTCACTTCACAGGCAGTGACATAGACTACTGTACTGGACCTACTTAATTTTGCAATTCTTGAGTAGGGTATCTACCCTCCTCCATACAGGGCTACTGCTGGAAAGTCTGTCGACAGGACTACACGACGCCGTTCCGAAACTGCATACCAGCCAGACAGACAATTCAATCCTATTGCCTAGGCAGCTGTTATGACAATCTTTGACTGGAGATGCCTTTCTTAAACAAAAGCACAAAAAAAAAAAAACTTGAATAATATCATCTTACCAAAATACCCTCATAGTATTATAATATAAATTTTAATTGAAAACCTTTTTTTAAATAAAAAAAAATTAAAAAAAAAATCAAATTTGTGGTGATCTTGTGAACGGGTGTGTGTGAGCGTGTGCAGGTGATACTAATATGCTACCACACTAGGTGAGCCATACAGGTGCACTGAGTTAGCTACCGGTGTACAATCCTACATTGCCTAGGTATGAAAAAAATAAGTGTTATATATAAATTCAACACTCTTATACGACATAACGCATTTTAAAGCCGGCCATAATTTTACTAAAACTCCGACATTATGGTCTCTGATCTTGAATTCGAAAGAACCAAAAACAAAGTCGTTACAAAATTAATGAAGGAGAATATGTAGCTCTCTACAAAAAAATATAGTAACTTACTTCATTTGAATTTTTCTAAAAAGAAAGTAATACAATTACATTTTACATGCAAAGTGTTAGTACCTTTGAAATAATTGTGTAGTAATATTGACTTTTTGTCTTTAAAGATTATGCTATGGCAAATAAACTGTTCAAGACGTAATTAAAAAATCAATAAAACCTTATTTTCATACTAAAAATTTGGGAAATAATTTTATTAAAATTAGGAGATTACAAATTTTGGAGTCTGAACTTTTTGTATGAAAGGATATTAATTCCTTAGTAAAATATCTCAATCAAAGATATTATGTTTCCGTCGTCTTAGTCACCTCTAATCATGCAACGGAATGAATAAGTGTTGCTTGTTATTTTAAATGAATCAAAGTACTTTTTGTGTTAATTATGAAGAGCGATAATGCTCTAGAAAGATAATTGTGTCAATTTTTTCATTAATAAAGGAGTTCAAGTGTATAAAGGTGGAATGTGATTGACTTCCATAGTTGTGCAGTAAATCCTTATTTACGTTTTTCTATTTTTTTTTTATGGTAAAGAAACTCTCCTCAACTTATCTAGGGGAATTATTTTTTAAATTTTTGCCTAAAACACCCCCACCAACCAAGTCAATGCGGTTTTATGCAATTTGCTCAATTATGTGAGTTTAGTTGACAGTTTTTTTTTTTCTTTTCTTTTTTTGAATAATAATATTAGAACTCATTTTTTTCATTGCATGATCTCCATAGTTTGAAATAAAATAAAAAAAATTAAAAAAAATTATATTTATAGTTATGAGTGTAATTAAATGCTATTTCTTTAGCATGTGTTTAGCATAGTTACATCATATAATTTTTTTTTTCATTTTTCTATTAAAAAAAATAGAAAAAAACCTACTATTTTATGACATTTGTAGGAGTTCTTTTTTAATAATACAATAAACAAGTGTATAAAGGTGATATCAATGATGCAAATGTGAAGAAAACAAAGAAGATCCTCGATAGAGGTAAGGCAAATATACAGTATTTATGACAGCTTTTTCTGGCTTGGCATTTTTTCATGCGATAGTGCCATTTATAAGCCTGGATTATACTGGTTATTAACCAGCAATCCCTCACGTGTCTGACTCTTAACCATGATCACATGGGTAGTCCTGATGAGTCTAAGAGCCTAAGAAGTCCAATCCTCTCATCGAACCGTGTATTATAGTGCGTTTCCCCCATTTGGGGCATTAAATGCTTTTTGTTTTTGCTTGGCAGTCGGTTAGCCAAACTTTTGATAGCATAAAATGTGATTTTATGGTTTGCTGTCATAATGTACATATTTCCATCATCTCGTTGATCGGCCCTCGCTGGGAGCAGATACGCTTCTTTACTTCTTATCCACCAGCCCAAGATCCTTCTAAGTTTCCTAAGGTGAAGTCCTTTGTAGCTGCGAAGGCCCTACCTTCGTTTCGTGCTATGTTTGCACCTGTGTAGCAGTTTGTAAGCGAGCTTTCTAGGGCTCTAATGTCTCAAGGCATTGCAAGGCTCGAAAGAGCGTGAGCTTCTAGATCTTAGCAACTTGGTATGTTGCTAGGGTTTGGAATGCTCGAGGCTTGAGCTCTTAAGGCTTATTGGCCTGGTACGATGTCAGGGCTTGAGTTGCTCAAAGATTGGCTCATCGGGGCTTGTTGACTTGGTGCGCTGCCAGGGTTTGAGTCACTCGAGGGTTAATTCCTCAAGGCTTGTTGACTTAATGCGCTGCCAGGGTTTGAGTCACTCGAGGGTTGATTCATCAAGGCTTGTTGACCTAGTGCGCTACTAGGGTTTCAGTCGCTCGAGGGTTGATTCATAGAGGCTTGTTGACCTGGTGTGCTGCCAGGGTTTGAGTCGCTCGAGGGTTGATTCCTAGAGGCTTGCTGACCTGGTGCGCTACCAGGGTTTGAGGTGCTTGAAGGTTGGGTCCTCGAGGCTTGGTAGCCTGATGCGATGCTAAGACTTGAAGTGCTCAAAGGTTAAGTCTTCGAGACTTGGTGGCCTGATGTAATGTTAGGGCTTGTGTTACTCAAGGGCTAAGCTCTCAAAGCTTGATAGCCTGATGTAATGTCAGGGCTTGTGGTGCTCGAAGGCTAAACTCTCGAGGCTTGATAGCCTGATGAGATATCAGGGCTTACAGTGCTCGAAAGATTGAGCCTTCAAAACTTAGTGTAATTTTGACTTTTCAACTTGCCAGAAGTCCTGGTTAGAGGGTTATGTTGACTTGTCAACATGCCATGTCAGCGATTGGTTGTTAACATCCACAACATTCAATTGCTTTTTGTAATTAAAGTTCTTTTTTGTCGATCTAATTTTTTTATTTTTTATCAAATGTCCATCTCATATACTATGTACTTTATCTATATATATATATATATATACAAATTAAATAAAATAAAAAATATAGTATAAATAATATAATAATATATAATATGAGTAAACATAAAAGATTTGAACTTGTATATAATTGCACTCATAACTTTAAATTTTACTGTTAAGTTTTTTTATACTTCTCTTTAATTAAAAGTATGGTGATTGGATGTGACAAAAAATATAAGTTGAAATATTATTATACGAGAAAGGAAAAATAAAAAAAAGAACTTTTAACTAAATTCACCAAATTGGGCAAATTACATAAACCCCCTCCTGACTTGGTTAGTGGGGGTATTTTGGGTAAAAATTTAAAAAGCAACCCGCATCGGTTATTTGAGGGAGGGAGGGGGTTGGTAAAAATGAAAATTAGTAAAAGCGAGTTTATTACAAAACGGTAAAAGTCAGGGGGGGTAAAAATGAAAATTAGTAAAACGAGTTTATTACAAAACGGTAAAAGTCAGGGGGGGTAAAAATGAAAATTAGTAAAATGGTAAAAGTCAGGGGGGGTCGGGGGGTAAAAATGAAAATTAGTACAAGGGAGTTTATTACAAAACGGCAAAAGTCAAGAGGGTTAAGTGTACTTTACCCTTTTTATTATGCCAATTTAGAATATTTGTTCTATTGGTACCTTATGGTAGTACTGGTTCGGAGTTGTGAAGGGAAAAAAAAAGTTAGTTATCTTCCCACAAAATAATGCTGATGAATTTGATGTTGTCATTCAAAGGGATAATCATGCAACCAAGAAAGAACTCAAAGATAGTTTTATTTTATTTTATTTTTGAAAAATTAAAATAAACATATACCCATTATTTTTAAGAATTCAAAGATAGTTTTATTTTATTTTATTTTTGAAAAATTAAAATAAACATACACTGATTATTTTTGAAAAATTAGGGTCAGCTTA
This sequence comes from Cornus florida, assembly GCF_030987335.1. Lineage (NCBI taxonomy): Eukaryota > Viridiplantae > Streptophyta > Magnoliopsida > Cornales > Cornaceae > Cornus > Cornus florida. The sequence continues at coordinate 35,267,740 of NW_026775577.1, read as the reverse complement.
TTTTGTAGAATTGAAAATAGAAAACTCTAATAGTGTATTAAAACTATACTTGGTTTAATTTTGTGATTTTTTATTTTTTAAAAAGACTCAGTTATAAAAATATAAATTTTCATACAACTGAATTTTATCATTCTCGAAAATAATTTTCTTTTTTCTGAATATTTTAGAGTTACAACCAAACATGTCCTTCATGTATCTCTTTCGAAAATGGAGATCATTACGAAGCCATTTGGTATACAAACACATCTTAGGTTTCAAAACAACATAAACATGTGAAGTTTTCCATCGAAGAGGTAAAACAAAACATGTGAAGTTTTCCATACCCTTCTTTCCACTTTCCTCGTAAGACACAGCATGTATAAATTGCAGAACAGGGTACATATTGAAGGTCAAAGTGTGGGGACTTGGGTTGGGAGCTACATTTGCTAATGGAAGAAGAGCCTACGATATCTTTATTCATATATTTGCTTTGTCCTGTGTCTGGGTCTCAGAGTTTGTCTAGATATCTACTTTTGGCAAATGGTGATGACAGGGTCACACCATGTGACTTTAATGAAGTTAACCCTACTCTCCATCACAACTCCAATTTTAATTTTATATATTTTTTAACTCTAATATTTTATATATATGTTTCAAATTATTTTAATATTATATATATATGTTTCATCTCTCTTTTGTTTAAATCTTAATTTAGTGTATATCAATAATTTGGAGAATTAATTCCCTAAGAAATTGTTTGTAATTTTATAGAAATTCATGTTAAGTTTCTTTGTTCTCTCGACTCTTACATCTCTCACATTCTTTGTACAAAAGAAAAAAACGTACATATGTCTACGTGCAGGCTGTGAAAAATTGATTCAATTTGATTTGATCAGATATCAACCAAGCCAACCCGACCGTGATCAACATGTGCTACTCTTCCTAAATCGAGGTTGTGTCCTAAATTTGGAAAGCAATGCTTGAAGAACGAGAGGGTTGACCATCCAACCCGTTCGAATTGCACGCTAAATTTGGGCAACGCTTGAGTTTGAGATTCGATTTGGTTGAACTGGTTGAACAAATCGATGTGACATGATAGGTTGAGCCCACATTAGGGACACACACCTTCGCTTGACTCGAAATGTTGTAGGAATGGTGAGTGAAGGGCCCTTAAGTGGCCTGCTTTATTTGATTTGAAGCTCCTTCATGGGTGGGGCTAAGAATTGTTTTGGTGGCTATGGTTTGCTGCTTATGCCTCATGCAATGGGCATAGTTTCCCTTCACAAATTTGCACTCAAATTAGGTAGGCTTTAATTTTTGGAGTTGTTGCCAATCTTTCATGCCTATATAATATAGAATTTTCAAATTTTTTGTTAGGTTATTAATCTCAAACAGTTGAAATGATTGATAGCCAAATTATTTTCTTGGCTTTTAAGCAATTCAATTTAATCCCCCCATATCATATCATTGATTTAGTATAATACCGTGTAAAACTTTCAAACATTTTTGAAATATAAGAGATGCTAAGTGCAATTGTAGATGTACAATTTCAGTCTTTGAATTTTGTAACAGTGATGAATCCAGAGAATTGTATGAGAAGGGCGGCTTTGAACAATAATAATATATAGTAGGATATCATTAGAAATTGAGTGGGGCATTTTTAAAATTTTCACAAAAATAAAGATATTTTTAAGATTCTCACAAAACGTATAGGTAATTTTGTAAATAAAAAAAAATTAGTGTGGGCGGCTCACTCCGCTTAATCCTTAATGCAAAGTCACGACTGTGCACGTCACAACTCGACAATTAGACCAGGACATTGGCATTAAGTTAGAGGTAGATCTCGCTTAATCCTGATTTGTTTACCCGTTGTCAGACCTATAAGATTTAAGAGTTGAGATTGCAAAGTCACAACTGTGCACTTCACGACTGTGCAATTAGACCAGGACATTGGCATTAAGTTAGAAGTAGATCTCACTTTTATGTTTAAAAGCTTCAAAATTTATGTAAAAATGTCAGTGTGTTTGCATGGAAATGTTGCATGACAAAGTTCCATGGAGACAGATTTTCCAGTGGAAATGATTTCATTTGAAAAAGGGAAGGGAAATTATTGGAGGGAAAAGAAATGCACTAGGAATGGGGAGAATGCAATGGGAATAGACCTTAATTTGATTGAAGTAATGATGAATAAATCCACTCAATCCACTGGAGGCCAATTGTGTTTTGCCTAAAATAGTGGCGTTGCCTAGCAAAAGGGTCTTCACTGCTGTCCCAGCAAAAAAAAAATATTGCTTTCTTTCATTTCACCATCTTGTCTGTCAATCACCACCTTCCATAACTAATGTGGTCAGTCCAAGTGCCTTTACCAAACCAGGACCATTAAGAGACCCACCCATTGAGAGAGACCATGACTCACAGCCAAAGTAGACACCTAGCATATGTTGCAAGACCCTACACTACTATTTCACCGGTAGCACCTGTAAGTAAAACAGTCTACAACCTCACAGCTACACATGCTCAACTTAATGGAATTTGTAGATGGAAATGGAATGTTACGGGTTGCACATTGACACATTTTTGAATAGTGTTATGATATTATTTTGATATTGGTGTTCGAATTTGAACTTGTATTATGTTTGGTATAGTTGATATTAATTTAAAATAGTTCGTAACATTTTAAATTTTTTTTTGTTAAAATTCATATCACCAAATTAATGATTTTATATGTTTTGGTAATGTAATGGAGAAACTAAAATAAAATTTTTAAATTAAAAAAAAATCGTTATCAAACATAGTTACGATTTCTATCCAAAATACTCTTACAGCAAAATAGTTATTTTGATATTAACAAAAAACATAACACCTAAAACACAACTGGCCCTAAATGAACTGATGTTATGTTTTAGATTTGAAATCAAAGAAATTTAGTTTAAAATTTATATTAAATTTTTATTAATATCAAATTTAAGACACCGATTTGACACCGCCAACCATAACATAAGTAAAATTCTGCCAAATTTTGAAAAGTACATTTAAGAAGACCAAACTCATCGTTTGATTTAACTTATTTCGTTTGAAACAAACCCTTATGATACGTTCAGAAATGTCGATTCAGGGCTTCTATATGTAACATTAAACATTTTAAACTTTTATTAGGATCATATTTTTTGTGCAGTTGACCGTTCAACGCATAGAAGGGGTTTGAGATAAGAAGTCTAAATCCAACTAGCAAAGTAGACCCCACCTCTTGTAGGGTGATCTACATTCTTCCCTACGTTTTGCACTCGTCGATGCACAAGATAAGATCCATTTTTTTTTTTTTTGGGAGCTTTTAGAGTACATTTAGGTATGGCAAAAGATAAATTTTGGTTTCCAAATATACGGCTTTAGAAACAGACTCAATACTACAAGTGTGGAAATGTTCCTAATGAATCTTGGTACAATTAATCACGAGGGGTTTGGAAGGTACTAACAATTACTTGGACATAGTTTTAATGAATGATTCAGAAATATCCCAGATGAGTAGGTCCTTGGAGGCAACCAAATCTTAGCAGACAAGCACAAGTTATTTACATAACTAAAATTAATCTTAAATGTAAATGACTAAAATTAATCTGAAATTAAAGTTGTTTGGTGTTGTTATTCTTACTGAACTATTTTATAAAACATCCCTAAAGTATGTTTACAGTGCATATCATATCCTCATGTGTAAAAAACACCTCTAAAGTTTCAATTTGGTACAAATAGGTCCCTCTGACAAATTTAAACTCTAAATTGACAAAATTACCCTTACTGAACTATTTTATAAAATATATAAAAATAAACAGTTTTGTAAAATGATCAAAAATGACAATATCGGAGGACGTCTCACACAAGTGCAAAAAAACACCCTTAAAGATTCTATTTGGTGCAAATAGATCTCTCTGACAAATTTACACAACAAGTTGACTAAATTACTCATGCTGAACTATTTTATAAAATATATAAAAATAAATAATTTTATAAAATGACCGAAAAGACATTATTGGAGGACATCGGCAATGAACACGTAAAGATAAAAATAGAAAATAAAAATAAAAATAAAAATAAAGATAAAAATAGAAAATAAAGTGTAAACTAAAGAAAACCAATCTGCTCCAAACTCCGAAAATTAGTGCACATTGATATTGTATTTTTTTTTTTAACAGTGTTGATACGAAAAAAATAAAATAAAGAAAAAAAATATGAGTAGAAAACAGTAAATTGAAATTTAAAAAAATTCAAATACTTGTTCTACAAATTTTCAAAGTTTTTTTAAAAAAAGGGTTTATATATATATATATATATATATATATATATATATATATATATATAAGGTAATGTGAACATAACACTCAAATAATATGAGATTAGTGGTATATATATCCTTTTGGGTATTTTCAAAAGAGTAAAAAGGCAAAACGGGATATTATAATATTAATTTATGTTAAATTTCTAATTAAGAGGTAACTATGTACAATGTGAAAATATTAGAAATGTTTTTTTGCACATTTATTCAAATGGAGTGTAAAAGTGCCAGCCAGTATTTTTTATTGGTATTCTTTACACTTAGTCCCAATAGTTTGGTATTTCACAGGAAAACAAAAAATCCAACAAAATGTACTCATAAGATCACACAGGCTCTATAACAACAGGGTCAACAGAGAAAGTAATTATAGATAGCAACCCACCTGAAAGAGAGGGCTTGTTCATCTATGTCCATGAACCCAAAACTCCTTCCTTTTCGGAAAGGGCGAGAAAATCCTAAACCTTGGAGTGCATTAGTGCCCCCCTTGTTCAAAACTCTTTCTGGCTTGTTTTCTGCAACTCCTACTTCACCCTCTTTAACTTTTTTCTCTCAATGAAATGTCCCATTCCCCATGCATGTCACGTCACATTCAATTGAGATTCTATGTATCTCCAAGAACTATTTTAGAGAACGTAGCCTTTTGTATTTTATTTTCCTTTTATTTTGTATTATTTCACACACTGAATCTTTTTTCCTCAACTTATGAGATGAAAAAAATGATAGTTAATCAATTAATTAATTTATTTTTTAAATCATTAAGTTACATGTCTCGAAATTAGGGGTGACAAATTACCACACGACACAATAACACGACACAAGTTAAAAGGATTTGGGTTTCGCATAAAAGGGTTTGGGTCATGAAAGAGTCGACACGATTAATCTGTTTACTTAACCGTGATGGGTTGAGGATTAAGGGTTCAACCCGTGTAACCCGTTTATGACCCATTTAACTCAATATGTTATAATCGTGAATATGACATATGTAATATGTTACCTATTTAAACCAATTACTATGAATGTTTAAATCATTTTAACATAAACCTTACTTATATCTTATGATTTTTCTTTTCATTTTGAATATTTGGGTTAATTATGATAATTTTTTTTATTATTTAATATTTGATTAAATATTAAATGTCAGGTCATTAAATGGGTTAACACGTTTACCTGTTTAATAAATGGGTTGGGTTAGTGTTGAGAATTCTTGACACGATTGTTAAATGCATTGGGTTTGGATTTACTTATTTAGTATAATAATATTCTTACATTGACCCGACCCGACCCACGAACACGAATTGTTACCTTACTTGGAGTATCTACAACGATCCACTTTTTAATGATTTTGGGCCCAAAATAAAGATTTGGGTACGTCTCAGGAGTTTGTAATCAAGGAATGGGTTGCCAAAAACGACAACCCAATTAGCAATTGCAAGCCTGACTGCTTTATCTTTTTAGCCCAAACCATTGTAGCCCTTAGCCCAGAATTGGGTTAAGGGTGTATTTGACTGTAAAAATTTCCAAAAACTAGTTTTTGAAGTTTTTTTTTTTGACCTTTTCTTTTCATTTTTTTTTTTTTTTTCCTCAACACAACTGCACCAATGAAACACAACTGAACCAAAGAGACACTGTTTGACTGATGCCTTAAGATTTTTATGGACAAAACAAGTTAAAAAAAGAGAGGAGAAAATTGATTTTTATTATTATTATTATTTTTTGTATATTATAGCCTTTAGAAATTGAACCGTTAAAAAAAACAATTTATTAAAATTTTTAAAAATACTAAAATATTTGGAAAGCTAAAATGCACTATTGGAACATATGTAATAACTAAAATTTGAACCATCCAAAATGCTGACGTGGCTCTTAAAAAAAATTGATGCTGACTCTAGACTTTATTAAAAATGCAAATCTTTGAAAAATGCTTACGTGGATTTGTTGGATTGTCAAAATTTGACAATGCCATTAAAAATGCTCTTATTCATTCGCTATGATATTCCAAGAAATATGAGAGTTTGTTCGACATCCTTATTATTCAACTAGAAATCAACAAATAAGGTCAATTTGTCAATACCGTTCAAGACACATAAAATTACTAAAATGTCCTTATTAGCTAGAAATGCAAAATGTGATTATACTAATTTTCTCGAAGATCCAATATATCTTCATTGTGAATGAAAATTTATAACCCTAATTTTTTTTGAATGTTGTATGTATCTAAGCCTTAGTTATGTAAGGGTTAGTTTAATCTAGTACTTCATAAAAATGTTAGCATATAGGTTAAAGTTGATTAATGGTAAAATCGTCATATTGTGCTTCTTATATGTCATGTACAACATTTTGTGTCATTCATTTAACAGATATATGACGGAAGGGAGGTAATTGCAGCAATCTAAAACTTAGGAGATAAGTTGCAAAAACCCAATGGTTCAAAAGGAACAAATTTTCTTCATTTGCTAGAAATAATACAAGGAAAGAAGGGATAATATGAAGGATGAGTCATCCTTCCTCCCTCACAAATTTTCATCAACTCTGGGCGGGAGATAGGAGAGAAGACAAATAAACCTATTATAGAAGTTTTAAATTACTATATCACCCTTTATAAATATTTAATAAATTTCATAAATAAAGTAAGGGATAGGTTTAATTGTAAAAATAACTTAAAAATTTATCAGTTTAATTGTAAAAATAACTTAAAAATTTATTTTTCCTTTTATCCTACCGATCAATTTAAATTGTCAGTTTTTTCCATTATCTTCTATCCAACCGAACAAAAAGAGGAAAATGCTTAATCTATTCCCTAGGGATGTCTCAGTCATCATTTATTCTCTTCCTTCCATTTAATTTTTTTCTTTCTTACCGAACGGAGCATAACTAAAAAAATTAATTTTTAGATGAAAAATAAATAAATTTAATTATTAATTTTGTGGTGATGGTGGTGTGAATTAGTTATTAATGTTGAAGGACCTGGTGTTTTTGTGTGCTGCTATGTGGTGGACATCACTGTGTAATGAGCATCTATAATAAAAAATGAAAAGAATGAACGAAGGAAAGAAAAAGAAAAAGAAAAAGAAAGGAAATTAGGGAGGGAAAACAGGGATGATGAAGTTGGTGGAGGGTTTTTTTGGTCACTGGATTCTCTAAAATGTACTTGTAAGCATATTTTAATCCGAAGATCACCTAAATGAATTTTGCTTAGTTATTAAGACCAATTAAGATGAATAAACACATTGCTATCAATAAAGAAATGATTATTAATTACTTTAATAACCACAATGTGTCTAATAAATAAATAAAATTTAATCAATAAAGCTTGTTCAAATAATTTAAAAACATGTTTTTCATATTCTAAATCAATTATTTAAATTACAGTATAACTATTATTAACCAATCTACATACTTTTATATAAATGTCGGTAATTTAATTTAATTTTTATTTTTATATGCGTTTCCGACTTTTATGTCAAAAATATTAATATTACTTATCACATTCCAATTTTTCATTTCATTCTATTTGGGAAGTAAGGAGGAATTTGTAAATAAATTTTTTTATTTTTTATATTCTTTATACTATTCTTTTTCTTTAATGATGAATTATATAAAAGGAATAACTATCTTTCAATTCATGAACTAATTTGATAAATAGATTCTTCCACCACCAATGGTTGTGACCAAATGGTACTTACACACGTTTTAAAATATAAACACGTAAGAGTTGAAGCCTCATGAGGACAAAAGTGAATATCCGAAATTGTGAATGTGCTTTTTATCTAAGAAATAAATAAAAAATAAAATAAAATCATTCCACTTTTGAAAACCAATACGCTGATCAGCATAAGGCTTTTTACTCCCAACTCTTTCTAAAGTATTGAAATCAATATTCAATACATCATTGTGGGGTATTTGGTATAAAATCAATAAGTTTAAAAAATGAAGAGTGCTAAGGATAGTTATTAGGCGACTGTATCAATATGTTTTAGAAATGAAGAGTGCTAAGGGCAGTCGCTAAGACGACGGTCCATTCACGCTGTTTTCATTCATTATAATAATTAATTACATTGTTTTCTATTTTTATGCAACATTAAATATTTAATCTTTTGAGAGAAAATTATCCAATTTTATATCTTATATACTTCTCTTATTTGGATCACATGCTTCTCTGTGTGTACTGTGTACATATATATAGCTAAATCTTTCCATATGTATTATTTTCTAGTTTCTTCCATTATTTTCGGTTCCATTTTTCTTTTTCCCTTTTTCTTTTTTTTTTTTTTCTTTTTTTTTTTCTATTAGTCAAAGACTCTTTACGAATGTGTGTATATAGATATAGATAACTCTCTCCCTTTTTTACAAAACCATCTTCATCTCATTCTCACAAAATAAATAAATAACAAGTTTATTTACAATTTATGTGAATTCCTATTAAGTATATATAATATTAAAAATATGAAATATATATTAGTAGAAACGAATATGAAGAAACTTGAGGGGAAAACAATACACCACTAGCACAAGGAAAAGACAAAAAAAATCAACCTAAAAAAAAAAAAGACATGAGAAGTTTTCTTTAAAATTAATAACAAGTCAAGTGAAATTGTCTTTATATAAAATAAAAAGTTAAGTTTAGGAAAAATAATCACCTCAAATATAGAACTTCTACCACAATGCAATTTTAAGAATTTTAACTTTATTTAAAAGCTTTATTTTAATGTAAGTTTTTAAAACAAAAGCAATTTTAAGGCGTGTATTGAAAAGGCTAAGGTTAGTGGCATCTACAAGGTGGAGTGCTGAAATTTGATACATTATCCTAGAATATTCCTACTGGAGAAGATATGAGAAATATAGATCTTTTATAAAGACCTTAATTCTTCTAAAAATTTGCATGCCACTAATTTTGTACTAAAATTCTAGAATATTTAGAATGGTGTAAATAATAAAAAATGATTGTAGACACTAAAATTTTAGTGGGCTTTGGTTTTGACAAATGGACCCATTAAATATGAGCCTAATGTTTAATTAAGTTATTTAATTGGCTCAAACTTGGTCCACTTAAATTATTTAATTAGCTCAGCCAGATGATTAAATAAACAGATAATTATTCTTAATAAAATATATTTAAAATAATTATTTTTAAGGATAATTATTATAATATAACCGGCTCGGTCTAGTTATAATTTTATTCTTATCAGGAGATGACACGTGTCATCATCCTATCAACCTAAGAAGCTTATAAATAGAGGTTTGGAGGAAGAAGAGACAAAAATTCAGAGTCCAGAAATCCAGAGACTTAGAAATCCAGAGGACACAAATACAGAATTCAGAAGTCTAGAAATCTAGAGACTCAAAAATCCAAAAGAAGTAGACTCAGAAATCCAGAGGACACAAATTCATAATTCAGAAGTCCAGAAATCTAGAGACTCAGAAATTTAGAAATCCAGAAGGTCAAGAAATTCGGACACAAATTCAGAATTTAGAGGTCCAGAAATCCAAAGACTCAGAAGTCAGATACACAAATTCAGAGTCCAGAAATTCAAAAAGTTAGAAATTTAGAGGGTTCAAAAATTCAGACACAAATTCAGAATTCAGAATCCACAAATTCAGAAATCCAGAAGGTTCAGAAATTCAGAGACTCAGAAATCCTCAAATTCAGAAATCTAGAATTCTAGAGAGAAATCTCATCCCCAACATCCAAATCCAAAATCAAAGAACAACAAGTACATCAAATCGTGCCGTTCTTCATCAAATTTCACGGTGATTCAAGATCAAGCTCGTGCAGCCCTTGAATCCAACCAACAAAAAAAAGGAGATCGAATCAGAGGACCTTTCTTTTAGTAAAAGATATTACAAAGGATTGTACTCCAATTATTTTTCCAATTTAATAAAATTATTTTATTTGCCCCTGTTTTGTTTTTATTGTAGACTACAAAATTTGTGTGTACAATGATAAAATAAAAAAAAACCAAACTAGCAACATCCGATCTTGTGCAATTCTTCAAGAAATAAAAACCAAATTTCTTTTTTCTCCTTGGTAAGTCAGTGAGATTCCATTCCCCCTTTACACGCCTCACCCCACGAATTTCATGTTCCAAAGAGGAATCGAGTTAGTGTTCAAGTTTTCCAAGTTATTTGATTCTATTCTCGCGCTATCAATCCGAAAAGCTCTTCTATATCAGTCCGATCCTGTGCTTCTATACTCTCTCGTAAATATGTCCATCGCAATGCTTAACACATGAGAGTCGAACCTTGTTTTTCTCTAGATCGAAGTCACAAACAACTGGAAAAACGAAATGGCCCTCACCTTAGCCTTGACAAAGGCAAGTTATAATACCCCTAATTTTAAAAGGATAGTCCTGATATTTTGGTTAATTATTTAATTGCATTTTTAATATTTTAAATTACTTGTTTATATGAATATTTGAGTTTATTGTTTATTTGCCTGATAGTTGACTTAATTGTGTATTACTTGATTAAAATTTATTTAATTGTTTATTTGTCTATTTAATTGTTTTGTTTAATTAAATTGTGTGATTGTATGTTTTTACGTGGTTTATGATAATAATTGTTTAATTAGGTAGTTAAGTTTAATAAGTTTTAAAATACGTTCATTACTTAGGGTTGGTTTTGAAGTCACGTATTGGTAGCCGACGGAAAGTATAACTTAGGTTTTCTTGGGCCGATTAGGATTCATTGTAGGGTTTCGATTGAATTTAGGTTTTATATAAACCTATGAAATATGTAAAAAGGTTCTACCTAGGGTTTTTAGAACCTAAACATGTCTGTGGAGGCAGAGAGAGAGAGAGCAGAGGAAGGTTTCCACTAGTCGGAGTTCGCCGGAGAATTTAGGAAGTGACGGTGCAAGGTTTCAAACTAAGACCTAAATGCAAGTTCTAATCCTAACTCCTTCCCTTTGCCTTGTGTTCTTTGCATGTCTAACACAACTCCAGGGAGCCATTAAAGATTAAAATTAAACTGGATTTTTTGTACCTCTATTGATTTAAAACTGATTGTAGTTGTAACGTTGTGTACTGCTTGTTTTAATGTTTCCTTGCGTATCTTGTGTTTTAAATTCATGTAAATTGGTGTATGAAGAGTTTATTAGATCTAAAACACATTGGGAACAATTAAAAATTAATCTGTCTGGCATGGTGAATTTACTTGAAACAGTGATGTTCCTGATTTTTTAACTTGCTCTTCTTGAAATCTTCTTGCAATAATCCATGTTTTAATCGATGCCGGAAGTTGAAAAATGAATATAATGGATTTTAGAACATGTTAAAACTTAGTTTACACATCTAAGAACCCTAGGATAGAAAGACAGTTCATTAGAAACACGTCGGACGTGAAAGAGATGAAGAACAGAGAAGAGACGGCTCAAGATTTAATAGAGCAGGCTCTTCCGGACAAAGAGCAGGCTCTTCCGGACAAAGAACAGGCTTTTCTTTTAAGTAGAGCCAGCTCTAGGGGTCTCGGAGCAGGCTCTTCTTCTAGTAGAACCAGCTCTAAGATGGGAAAAGCAGGCTCTTCTTTTGGTAGAGTAGGCTCTTCCCTTGGGTGTGCGTTTTTCAGTTTTTCTGCGACTGTATGGGCTACGGAACTTGGATTTTGGAATTTTCAGTTTCTGTTGGAAGCTATATTGAGGTGTTTAGAGGTGGTCTAAGCTTGATTAAAATCCTTGAGAGAAGATTTATGTAAAATAGAGCGACTTTGTTTAATGCAACGGTAAGCAAAGGCTAAGTAAATTAATTTACTTTTCTGGATGGAAGGATTTCGAATTGCTTAAAATTTAGGATAGTAATTCTTAGTAATAAAATTTACAGTTAAATCTATCCCAGTGTTATAAAAATAAGCATGTGGATATATATAATATAGTATGCTTATTTGGAACATAGTTGGTTTACGGTTTCCGGAAAGAAATGATTTTATATTGCTTACTTTTATGATAGCAATTCTCATGGTTGATTTGTTTTAAATTAAGTTCCAGTGTTATAAAAATAAGGCTGTGAACGTCTATATTCTATTATGGTTGTTTTGAAATAATTGGTTTACATATATGACCTGTTGTATCAATTATTGGACATTACAGAGTAGTATGGATTAAGCCTGTTAACTGACAATCTTTTTATCATGCTTAATTTGGAACAATTGATGTTTGTACTTAATGTTTTATTATCAATTGTGGATTGTATGGATTAGTTGATAGTTATAATTTGTATTTATTCTATCAACTGCTGGATGGATTGGATTATATGCACCGGTATGAGACGGTGACATACCAGGAATGGTTTAGTTTCAAAATACTAAATCCAGCCTGTATTGGAATAAGGGAATGGATTATAAATAAATTCTACTTATATTTATGCTAAGTCAAAGAAGCTGCACAAGCTGAATGACTAGCTGGATTACTTGTTATTTATGTTGAGTCAAAGAATCTGCACAAGCTGAATGGCCAACTGGATTTCTTATGGATGGATATGATAGGATTTTAAATATATTTTTAAGGTACCACGATATGAGCCTGAGTCTCAGAATCGTTGGTTAGGGAGCATTTATGCATTGGGATGCATAGCTGGCTATGATGGTTGGATGTGTACCCTGTTAGGTCTAGGTAGTCAAGCCCACCTCAGGTGCACTTTGCATGGTGCCTACTAGTCAGGTAGAGACGGGCTTATAGTCCAGCGAAAGTCCTGTAGTGTGAATATATATATATATATATATATATATATATATCTACAGACTATTTAGTTATTGTTGAGTTGTTTAGCATGTATATGCGTATCGAGTCTCTGCTTGGATTGTAGTAGGATAGAACTTGTTCGTGGGCCTGATCCACTTCTATTTTTCAGGTGTACGTTAGTTACAGGCTAGAGCTTATTCGTGCTGAGTAGAGACGGTCACTCATTCTTCCGACGACGTAGGATCTCTCTTCATGATTTAGATAGGGATTTCTGTAGTTAACATTTCAGTTTGGTTATTCTTACTAGGGGTCCACTAGAGATGGATTCCCGAGTTGTTTAAACTTTCAGTGGTTTTGGACTAATGAATTTTAATCATTATATGGTTAAGGATTTTATTTTAGAATTCTTTCCGCTTTTATTTATTTATTTTCTTAATTCGTTTTGTAATCTGTGTTCGTTAAATATTAATTGTCTGATATCCCTCAGGTTTGGGCCTGGGCCTGGGCCTGATCAACCCGTGTCTTGGATCCGAGGGGTATCACACAAGTTAAGCCGATTTGACAGGGTTTTTAGCCCAACTTCAACCCTTCTCGCTTCCATCAACCAAGCCCACAAAAGATTTAAGCTACCATACAGCCAGAATTGCCAGATAAGCAGTTCCCATTACGGATCGGCAACATGGGTTCGGTCAGAGCCAGCTTTTAAAGCGGCTCCAACTTCGCTTCTTTGATCAGGTTGCAATAGAGCAAAACCGATTTGAACATCATCTATAGGGAATCACTAGTGAGAAGGGTATAACAGGCCTTACAACTAAAGGAAAGGGGGCATAGAAGATCAATCCCCAAGACTTACCGAGCGACTCCTGAGCGAACTAAGCTTGTGAGTCCGAACTTTGTAGGTTCCAAACAGCTATAGTGGCTGAACCTAATAAGATAACCATTACAACCCAAGAAGTAATAAGTACTTGGCCATGAACTTGGAAACCCCCTATTTTCTAATAGAAATGTTGGCTTACTTCCACACCGGATATATCGTATAAACCTTTTAGTGTGTTGATAGAGCATTCATATTACCCTCTGACAGAAATCAAACTTTAAACGAAATTATTTTGATTTAACCATCTCTTTCTCAACCAAATCCATCACTCACGTTACATATGCGATTGTTACATCAGGTGAAGAGAGGTGGGTGGAACTTTGATAGAGGTTCTTTAAGAGGTGTTATCTCGAGCCGTAAATGTGGCAGATTCTATTTGATCACCCAAGCTACCTTTTTTTATGGTGGATTGCACAAGCTAGCTCAGAGCTTACCTTTTCCCAAGGCTTGCGTGGGATCCAAGAGCTGCGGTTTTCTCTGTCCCGCCGTCACTTCCTAATGTAATGGGTCTTTGCGCTTTCCGCCCCTGCTTTCTTAAGCGAAGTCTCCTCGGACTTCTTTTGTCCCACTCCTTACTACTACAGCCTATTCGGGCTAGGCTACAACTACAGAAAGGGAGGCTAGGCTGGGAGAGATGTTCAACATCCTAATACTATAATAGGAGATTCCTAACTGAACTGTGTATGAGGTTGTGCCTTGTATGGACGAAGGTTAAATAATTGCTTGACCTTAGTCCGGCTTCATCTTTCGAGTACAAAGAACCAAGCCTCATTGTTAACCAAGTCAAATATGCAATGAAAAGAAAGACTTGCTTCGTGCTCAAAGTAACCGATAGATGACTACCCTATCTTCACCACCCACTGGAACCTGAAGTCAGCCCCCTATTTTCTAAGTGCCTACTTTTCATTCCTTATCGAACAAATGAAGGGGGAGTGGGAGATGCAAGGTTCAAGGAAGCTGGCTTCAGAAGATCATCTCAAACGTACAACCAGAGCAAACCTATGTTTTCCAAAGCTCTTTCTTTGCATTTCCCGACAGAAAGTTTCATCATTATTATAGGCTTGCTTGCTTTGGACGTCGGTAAGGTGGGACGCAGAAGTTCAAACTTTCTTTCTAGGTATGGTATAAGCTTTTTCATATGTATTTCGAACCAGGTCTATAGAACAGAAAAGAAGGAAAAAAGGAGCAGCAGTCCGGGCTGCACTTGGTTTTGTGAACAGCTGTACTGAACTTGAATCTATTCTGCTTGCAAAAGACACAATGCTCGCAAAAGTCCAGTTTTCCCGTCTTCTGTCCACCTAGCAAACCTCATTTGCTCAATTCTGTTAAACCCCTCTCACTCAAATATGAATGGAATGGATGTGGTACAAGGGGACAAACTTCCGTAAATCCATCTTTTGGGGCAAAGGAGAGATTAAGAAAAAGAAAGAAAGTCAATAGCCTAGGAGATCCAGTTGACTATCAAAGCGGGTCTCGCTTCTCGTTTAGTGGAATATCAAAGAGATTCTAATAGGAGTGAACAGACTACTTTCTATCGAAGAGAAATGCTCCTTTGCCAAAGAGGAGGTGTTATTCTTAGGGCATAAGATACGGGATGGGAAGCGGATGATGGACGAGGCAAAGGTGAGGGCCATTCAAGAATAGGAGCCACCCTCCAAGGTGACGGAGCTACGCTCATTCCTAGGTCAGGCACTCACCCCTTATTCAAGATTGTGGTCCTATAGCTTAAACGCCCGAACGAAATGGGACCGCTTCATTTTCTGTTGCTTAGCCTATTCCTGACAAACGGGGGGCTACTTCAGCGAGTCCCCTGCCTCCGGCTCTGTCTTAGGTCGCCACGCTCTTGGCTTTTCTCTGAAGCTGACGAATTCCAGCGGCAGAAAGGAGCATTGACTAGGTTTTAGCTCTAGTTGAGGGCTCGAAAATGGAAATTGTTTGAAAAACCCGCATTTTTGGCTTACAGACCATTTCTGCCTTTAGCCGAGGTCTCTTTTAGAAAAACTTCATTCTCTTATAGGGGTCAAATGAGTGAAAATGCTTGGATGAGCTTGCGTTTTCTCTTCTATAATAAGGTTGGAGCGGGACAGCTAGTCTTCGGAAGGATCAAGAATTCAATTCCGATCAACTTGAATTACTGACAGGGAAGAAGGCTTATTATTACCCTTCGGGGGCAACGAGTAAGGTTGCGGAGTAAAACGGATATTCCTCTGGGGCTAGGGGTCAAAGACCCAGTTCCATTAGCTGGCTGACATTCATAAAGAAAGAGGTTGAAAGCTGCTGACCTTCTATCAGAAGGCTTAGAATGCTCACTGGTGAATTCATTCAAGGGATCCAAGAACTATTGATGAGTCGCTCACCTTACAACTGAGATAGAGACGAACAGGACATAGGAGGCCAAATCAAATGTTACTTTATCAAAATTAGTCTAGTATCTGATTCTATTATTATTTTTTTGAATGGTATATATGTTGGGATTTATATGCCCTGGCATAGCAAATTCCTATCTGGATTATAATGATATATGTTCCTGACATATCTGAAATATTTATGATTTATATAATTGGTGAATTCAATGTATTATGTTTCGATTTACTATGAAATTGATAGTGTCCATGTAATTACAAGAAATATTTATATATATGTATGTGATGGCAATCAATGCATGATATATAAATAGTAATTATAAATTGTTCATAGTCGGTAATTATGGATGGACTCATAATTAATTAAGACTTGAACTGGATCCGCGTTAGGTTGAGATATATTGCGAGAGCCGTCGTATGCAATTACTCCCTATCACCGTCATGGCATTTGACTCTTAAGCATGAGAAAAATATAGACTCTTTTATTAATTAATAATTACTTTGATTTGTTCGGCGGATTCTTCGGAATCCTTAGACCGACACTTTGGGTAGTTATGTAATTAATAGTTAGAGGGTTATATTTTCAATATTTGCATCATTGCTACTTGTATTTATTTTGTATTGATTATGATTGATCACAAAGTAAATTCGAAGGCCTTCGTGTGTTTTTAGACAAAATGATTTATTATATATTTATTTATTTAAATTATTATTTTTGTCAAACAAATGTTTTATTGTGATCGAGCCAGAAATAATCAGAGGTACCAAAATATATATATTTATTAAGTAGTCGGATTGATGGCTTTATTTATCCGATAACTAATTATGCATAGAGGGGTCAAAGTGCAATATTGACTTAGAGGTTATTTATTATTTCATTGGAGTTCAATTAATTTCTTTTAGTGGAGTAGAAATTAATTTATGAATTAATTGAATTGGGTCCATGGATCGGGCCAATTATTAATTCATTGTAGCCAATAAAATAATAGGCCCAATGGATTCTCACTCATAGCCCAACTTGATATTGATATCATATTAGATTTGAGACATATGAATTAGAGATGGAGAAGGATTTGTTGTTTCCTTTTCTTTATTTTTATGTTGCCTATAAATATACATGGTCTATGTATATTTTAGGGGATGATTTTTAATGAGAAGGAAAAAGAAATTTATTTTTTCTCTCTAGAAAATTAGGATTTATGTTCTCATCTAATGGAGGCTCCCACAAGCCTAGTTTTCTAAGGTCATTCATGGAGGCATATGAGTGATTCCTAAAGGCAAAACAATTATCAAGAAGAAGGAGATCCAAGAAGAATGCATCTTACTAAGGGATCTACAATAAGTGAGAACATTCACTTTAGAGGAGAGATCTAAGGTTTACTCAAACCTTAATGTAAGTATTCAATCTTTTAATTGAATGACACATCATGTTTTATTTTTGCATAAAACTTGTCTCTATGTAATGAATCAAGATCTATAAATTTAAATCCCTCAAAAAGTTTTTAAAACTAGCACGTTTCCCAACAGTGGTATCAGAGCATGGTTTGATTCATTACTAGAGATCATGATTTTATGAAAATCATCATTCATGGATCCAAAATTATATTCATATATATTTTTATTGATGTATGTTGATGTATGATTTAATATGTTGATATATATTGATACATGATGATGTATGAATAATTGTGAATGAATGATGATGTATGGTTGGGCCATGGATGAAGCTTATAGGTTAAATTAATGTAATTTTATCTTTGGATGAATGTAATTAAGGCTTTGATTTAGCCGTTTGAAAGTTCAGTGATGTAATTTAATTTTTTCCATTGTATTTCAAATTGTAAATATTTTTAAAGCCATGTAATCTTCGTTCAAGGATGCTATGAAGCTTCAAGAAGGTCCAAGAGGGTTAAATTAGGCTTCAGGAATTTTCTGGAATTTTTTAAGGCCTAATTTAATTTCTGGAATTTTTATTTAATTTCTGGAATTTTTCGGCGATTTTCCGGCGACCGGAGAGTTGTCGGCGGCAAGGTCTTGGCCGGAGATCAAGAGGAATTGATGGGAAATAATCCCATGTGACGCGGCTAATGATAGACCCTCGCGCATTACTTAGAGCAGATAAATGTTAAAAGCTGAATCCATTGGCCATTTAAATTACTTCTGTCTGTTATTTATTTATTTAACTGATGCATGGAATAATTAATTGTTTATTATTATTATTCATGCATTGGATCCATGATATTTAATTAAATGACTTGATTTATATTAATTAAGTTATGAAAATTAATTGGATCTGATTACTAGTTAATTTGAGGGCACTTATTGGGAAACGCAAAATTATATTTTGTAAATTATTTGTTTTTAAGTGTGCTTCAAATTAAATATTAGTGAATCGTTTAAAGTCCAAATATTTTCTAAATTTAATTGGATTAAAATTAAGACGTTTTGCATGCATTATATCATGTAAATGAATAAAATGAAAACCCTAATTATGAATGATTAAAAAATTGAGTGGGAGCGGGGATTTTTATACATTGCCCCATGGCCTTCGTTATTAATACCATTGTAATTAGATCTTCAAAAATAAGGCCCCACGCATGATTTGAAGAGTCTTAATATTACAAGAATGGTTATCTCATAAAAATAATAATATTAAATGTTCATTGTAATTAGATATTTAAAAATAAGGCCCTACGCATGATTTAAAGAGTCTAGATTATAATGACAAGATATTTAATATTTTATTTTTCATTAGAATATTAATAACGTTATACACTCAATCTAAAATCAATAGTGTTAGCTCCCCAACGGAGTGGTCTATACTAGGTGATTTTAGAAAGGCTAAACATAATCAGAAATCATTTCATATAGATAGACAAGGCATTGTCTTAAGAGATATGGAAATGATGGGATTTGCCTGCCAATAGTAATAATGAATTTCGCCAACCGAATAAATTATTGGCGTATTGGTTATTCGATTTTTCATGCAGTGGTTAAGGGACCCACATATTATTATTTTAATGGAAGTGCTCGCCTAATAGCAAATGAATCTCAATAATAATAATAATGAACTCCTCCAACAGGATAAGTTATTGACATATTGATTGGTTGATTTATTATGCTACAGAGGTGAGGGACCCACATTAATTAAAAGGGATTTTTTACCAATAATGATAATGTTCTCTTGTTCGATTGAGATTTATTGTATTATGTGGTTAACAAGCTCATTTTAATTTTAAATATGCATGACAGTTCACCTTGCATATTGTATGAATGCATTTATATTCAATTTAATTATGTCTAATCCAGTTTATCTGCTTGCTTACATATTCAATGTAACTGGACCTCATTAATATTGACTGGGAAAGGAATTTAGATATTTTATTCACAACGTAAGGGTACAAACGTATTTACTACTCCTAAACCTAATCCTTTTACTTTAAGATACCCAAGAGAACATTAATGCTTTGAATAAGTGAAATAAGGCAAATGAGATGACTTGGTGCAATATTCTAGAGTTTATCTCGAATACGCTCCAAAGCTAACATTTACATTATTTTATTTTCTTTAAGCATCATGTTAAATGTCAATATGATGTTTTGGTGAGATTAGATAGGGCGTATGCCTGCGTATTATGTCAGACTTGAACACCATCAAGATAGCCTAAGGAACTCCAGTATGAAATCGAATTTTGAAAAATGATTGTTTATTATTTAAAAATTAGTTGGAGATCAATAGAGCTGACTTGGGTGGTAAGTTTCAAGTTGACATGATTATTGCCTTGTTACCAAACTCGTTCGACTCTTTTAGAGTGAACTAAATAAGGAATCAGTTTGAGTTCACACTCGCTGATATTCTTATAGAATTGGTAACAGATGAAGGGATAATCAAGAGTATGGGCGTTCCTATCAATCTAACCTAGTTCATACCATCTTCTTCTAGGCCCAAGTGGAAGGGCAAAGCACAGAAGAAGGATGATAATAGGACTAGACTAGCACAAAACATGGGTATTCAAAAAGGTTAAAGGGAATAAGGCAGTGTATGTTGAGGGCGAAGAAAACTGTTTCTTTTGTCGCTAACTAAAACACTAAAGGACGAACTGTTTAAGCAATGACGTGGCATAGGAAAATATATATTTAATCATTGAGCCATGTTATGTGGTTGTGTCTATTAATTCCTGATGGATAGATTCTGGAGCCACTAAACATGTTTGCAATTTATTGTAAGGATTTCAGGAATCCAGAAGCCTTGATGATATGGATATATATTTATCTTTTGACCTGATGCCAATGTTGTAGTTAAGTCAGTGGGAGTATTACATCTGAAATTAGAGAGTATGAGGATATTAGTATTAGAGAACTATCTTTATGCACAGAAGTGAAACACAATCTCATTCTTATTTCACTTTTGGTTTATAAAAACTGTGTTGTTATTTTGTAAAACTGGTTTTATAAAATTGAATAGATATACGATTGCTTCTGGTGCATTGAAAGATGGTTAATATACTATAATCACAAACTCTTAAGATTTGCAGGATGTAGAAACTAATGTTGCATCTTCTAGATTGAATGTTAAGAGAAAAATTGTTATTCTTGACTCATTGTATTTTTAATGTCTATTTTTGGGTTGTTATCAATTAAAATAAGATTCAAAGATTGGTCAAAGAAGGTTAATTACCTAGTGAGGCAGGGGAGCCTAAACCAAACTTGTGAACCCTGTTTTGAAGGATAGATAACTCTTAGGGCTTAATCAGCCAGATGAAATAGACATAAAGGACAATTGAAGGGTACACACTGACACGTGTGGTCTTATGAACATCCAAGCAAGATTACTCACGTTTTGGATAAGTTTATCTGATGCAACACAAGTCTTAAACTCTTGGTATTTTCTGAGAAGGTTAAGACTGATGTGGAACACATATTAGGTAAACGTATCAAGACACTTCGATCTGATCGAGGATATGAGTATTTCTTGGGATAGTGCAAAGACTATATGGTCAATGAGGGTATTATGTACCAGTTTTCCGCAATTGACGCTAAATGTATTTAGGTGTCAAATAGGAATAACAGAATTCCACTTAACATAGTTAGATCTATGATCAGCTATGCTACATTATCTCTTTCATTTAAGAGTTTAGCGTTAATAACATCGATGCGCATTATGAACTGCATTCCATCTTAGTATGTCTCAAGGATACCGTTGAGCTGTGTTGTTTTACTAAATATTAGTTTGAATCATATGCACATATGGGGTAGTCTTGCACATGTGCGCTTGATATGGACAAGTAAGTTGGAAGCAGATCATAGGCATGCTAGATTTGATAGCTACTCTAAATGTCACTAGGATGGATTATTTTATGATCTCAAAGATAAAAGTTGATTGTTTTCACTCAATGTTTATCTATAGGAGAATCATATTATGAATCACATACCTAGTAGCATAATGTTAGAGAATTTGGTATGAGTACCAGATGTACCACATGTGAACACACTTATTATAGAGATTGAGAATAATATATGAATTCCCTATTGATGCGTTAGCATCATCTACTACACAGATTCTTGCATCGGTACATTGATGTAGTGGGAGGATTATCATCCAATTCGACAGAATCATGTTTTTAGGTGAGACCATTATGGACATCCCTGTTAAACATGAGTTGGACCCAGTAAGCTACACGGAAGCGTGAACCGATGTAGATACAGATCGTTTTGGTGAGTTACTATGAAATCAGAGTTGGAATCTATGTATTCTAATAAATTCTGGGATCTTGTAGAACTTTCTAGTAGGGTGATTCCTATGGAAGGCAAGTTAATCTACAAAAAGATACCAGAAGATTTCTTAGTGAATAAATCATGAGTGTACAAGGGAATGTCATTATTTTTCTAATTCTATATATATTGATGACATCCTACTCATTTAGAATGATGTGGAAGTTTTGTCATCAATAAATAGGTAGTTGTTCAATTACTTTTAAATGAAGGATTTTCAGGATGTAAGCTAGATTCCTAGGATCAAGCTTTTGCAAGATCAGGTTAAAAGGAAATAGGCTTATCTTAATAATCCTACATTGATAAAGTTTTGACCAGGTTTGGTATGCATAACTCAAAGAATGAGTTCTTGCTTTATTGATATGGATGACTCTCTCTAGTAAGTAGTTTTTCAAGATTATCAAAGGAGATTGAGCAAATGAGACTGGAATAATATGTTTCGGCATATGAGAGTCTCATATATGCCATGGTCTATACCAAACAGGACATCCGCTATATAGTAGGGATAATCAGTAGAGATCAGTCCAATACTGGACTGGACAACTGGTTTATTGTGAAAAATATCATTAAGTACCTAAGGAGAACCAATGATATCATATTCATTTATGGATGCGATGATATGGTCCTAGTCAGGTATGCTAGTTCTGATATTCAATCAGAAGTAGATACTATGAGGTTCATGACTTAGTGTATGTTCACTTAATGGAAGGGAGATCAGTTGGTAGATTGTTAAGCAGATTTCAACTGCTGACTCAAACCTGCAGGTGGAATATATTGCAGCCTTAAAGGCGGCAAAGGAAGCCTATTAGTTTGATCTCACTGATTTAGAGGTTGTGGAGTATACTAGCCTGCCTATTGAGCTATGTTGTGACAATAGTGCAGAAGTAGTCCAAACCAATGACCCAAGGTTCCATAGAGGAACAAGATACACTTAGAGGAAGTATCATGTTCTACATGATATTGTCCGGCAAGAAAATGCACTTGTAGTTAGAACATTGCATTGGAACACAACTTTGTTGATCCATTATCAAAGGTGTCATTGATCAATAATTTTGATCATCATCTGGATAACATTGGAGTTAGGTGCAATTTGAATTGGCTATGAGGGCAAGTGGGAGCTGTTGGGATTTATATGCCCTGGCATAGCAAATTCCTATCTGGATTATAATGATATATGTTCCTGACATATCTGAAATATTTATGATTTATATAATTGGTGAATTCAATGTATTATGTTTCGATTTACTATGAAATTGATAGTGTCCATGTAATTACAAGAAATATTTATATATATGTATGTGATGGCAATCAATGCATGATATATAAATAGTAATTATAAATTGTTCATAGTCGGTAATTATGGATGGACTCATAATTAATTAAGACTTGAACTGGATCCGCGTTAGGTTGAGATATATTGCGAGAGCCGTCGTATGCAATTACTCCCTATCACCGTCATGGCATTTGACTCTTAAGCATGAGAAAAATATAGACTCTTTTATTAATTAATAATTACTTTGATTTGTTCGGCGGATTCTTCGGAATCCTTAGACCGACACTTTGGGTAGTTATGTAATTAATAGTTAGAGGGTTATATTTTCAATATTTGCATCATTGCTACTTGTATTTATTTTGTATTGATTATGATTGATCACAAAGTAAATTCGAAGGCCTTCGTGTGTTTTTAGACAAAATGATTTATTATATATTTAGTTATTTAAATTATTATTTTTGTCAAACAAATGTTTTATTGTGATCGAGCCAGAAATAATCAGAGGTACCAAAATATATATATTAATTAAGTAGTCGGATTGATGGCTTTATTTATCCGATAACTAATTATGCATAGAGGGGTCAAAGTGCAATATTGACTTAGAGGTTATTTATTATTTCATTGGAGTTCAATTAATTTCTTTTAGTGGAGTAGAAATTAATTTATGAATTAATTGAATTGGGTCCATGGATCGGGCCAATTATTAATTCATTGTAGCCAATAAAATAATAGGCCCAATGGATTCTCACTCATAACCCAACTTGATATTGATATCATATTAGATTTGAGACATATGAATTAGAGATGGAGAAGGATTTGTTGTTTCCTTTTCTTTATTTTTATGTTGCCTATAAATATACATGGTCTATGTATATTTTAGGGGATGATTTTTAATGAGAAGGAAAAAGAAATTTATTTTTTCTCTCTAGAAAATTAGGATTTATGTTCTCATCTAATGGAGGCTCCCACAAGCCTAGTTTTCTAAGGTCATTCATGGAGGCATATGAGTGATTCCTAAAGGCAAAACAATTATCAAGAAGAAGGAGATCCAAGAAGAATGCATCTTACTAAGGGATTTACAATAAGTGAGAACATTCACTTTAGAGGAGAGATCTAAGGTTTACTCAAACCTTAATGTAAGTATTCAATCTTTTAATTGAATGACACATCATGTTTTATTTTTGCATAAAACTTGTCTCTATGTAATGAATCAAGATCTATAAATTTAAATCCCTCAAAAAGTTTTTAAAACTAGCACGTTTCCCAACAATATATATATATATATATATATATATATATATATATATATATAAAATAAAAAACTTTACACGTTTTAACATTTAGAATTTCAAATGGAGTATTACTTTTTATTCTTTATTCCAAACCTGAAATATTTTACTGTTATGTGCCTCCAGTTGTTGATTTGTTAAGTGAATCTAACAAAACACGAATTCACTCCTTCCCTACAAATTAGAAATTAGGGGCAACATATGTAATTAGAACATTTCCAAACTTTTCTTTCTCCCACCACATCTATAAAATAATCATTAATGCAACACAATCGCCCGTTAATCGGAAACATCATGACATCTACAATGTTTTGGTTTGATTCTTGGCAGCCATCGGGTCCTCTAGAGCAGCGAGAATCAGCCGTCCTGCAATGCAAGTCTACTCACATAATGCTATAATACTCTTTCATTGAGGAATCCAATTGGAGCTTTCCATCCTCTTTACTCAGACTCATTCCGCAGCTCAATACTCCCCAATCCCTATCGCCCATTTTCCCCAACACAGAGGATTCAATCATTTGGACTCCTCCCATTACAAAATTCTCCCCTATACCCTTAAACACATTTCCCCTGTTTTTCCTACAGCCGCTTGGTCTAACATTGCCGATGAAAATGCCAAGTGCAATCACGATGGCACATTGTCGGTCATTGAATCTATAGGTTTTAGTGTGAATCTCACAAGATCTAACGGCTGATATTGTGCAATTGTGACAATCAAGAATGCAAATAGCCCAGCTCTTTTACTAATGCATTAAACAAACATAAATGCACCTAATTGAATAAGGAATTAGTTTGATATTTCACATGAAAACAAAAAATCCAACAAAATGTACTCATAAGATCGCAACAAAGGCTATATAACAACCGGGTCAACCCGAACCGAACCGAACCCAAATTTTTTTTTTTTTTTTTTTTTTTTTTTTGTCTCCCTTCTCTCTCCTCTCTCTCCTCAAATGGATCGACGGCTCGGAATCGTTCGCCGAGATAATCGTCGCTTTTATGTGCGTCGAGGGGATCTTCTTCTCCGGCAGCTTCTGCGCTATCTTCTGGCTGAAAAAGTGCGGGTTGATGTCGGGACTCACCTTCTCGAACGAGTTGATCTCCCGAGACGAGGGGCTGCACTGTGACTTCACGTGTTGCTGTACGAGGGGCTCAGAAGCTGAGTGAGGAGCGAGTCAAGGGAATTCTGTCGGACGTGGTGGAGATAGAGAGGGAGTTCGTGTGCAACGCGTTGCCATGCGCCCTGGTGGGAATGAACGGTGATCTGGTGAGCCAGTACATCAAGTATGTGGCTGATAGGCTGTTGGGTGCGCTAGGGTACCGGCAAGATGTACAATGCTCACAACCCATTTGATTGGATGGAGCTGATCAGTCTTTAGGGGAAGACTAATTTCTTTGAGAAGAGGGTTGGAGAGTATGGCTTTTGTGATGAGTAGTTTGAATGTGGATGGTGGAGACTCCCATATGTTCAAGCTTGATAAAGATTTTGATTTTTTTTTTTTTAATGTTTGTGTATTGTTTTAACCAGTACTTATTTGTAATATTTTTTAAACCTATTAAGAGCAACTCCAATGGGTTTTCATTTGAACTCTCAAAATTTGAGATTTTCAAATCCACTCTCAAATCTAGCAGCTGTCAATTTTTTTGACAAGTCTCTTAATTCCTCTGTCATCTCTATCTCCCTCAATATCCGTCTCTCCTCTACCTTTCGTTCCATTTTATCTTTGTTCCTTTCATTGCGTTACCCTGTCGTCTCTCTCTCCCTCTCATCTGCAACGACAAGTTTGTTACTATTTCCAAAATCTAACTTCAATCTCTCTCTCTCTATATATATATGTTTGTGTATCTAACTCTCAATACAAAGCCCTATTTTTGTACCTAGCACCACAATGTCTTATTGTTTTTCTTGACCCTCCCTGCACTAATCGAAACCTCTCTAGAAAACAGAGCACCAAACCCAAATGGGTTTGATTGTTGATGAAGAAGAAGAACGAGACGACGTCTTTCTAGTTCCACCTGCCAATTTCTCAATGGTCGAAGATGGCATTTACAAATCTAGTTTTCTTCAATCCTTGAATTTCCCATTTCTTGAAACCCTCAATTTGAAATCAGTCATGTAGGTGTTGTTATGTATACAATATATGTATATGTATCTTAATTATTCACAATTTTCAAAATTAGATTACGGTGATTACCTCAAAATTATTTTAAAAAACCCATACATACAAGTTAGCAGTTGCAGAGAGAGAGGGAGGCAAGCTTGAGAGTTAAGAGATAGCGGCTGAAGCTTGTGAACGGTGAACCTGAACTGGAACAGTGGGCAATGGAAATTGAAAAATATGGGTTTTGATTTTTTGAACAATTTGAAATGATATGTCGATATGGGTTTTGAACTTTTGATTCTTGCAAACAGATAGATAAACTGAAATATATGGGCTTTGAACTTCTCATTCTTGTAGATTTTGTAGTTTGCAGTTGCAGAGAGAGAGAGAGGGCAAGTTCAGAGTCGAGAATGAGAATAAAGATGGAGGCGATTGGGGAGGCTGAAATGATTTGCCCTAAAAATATTATGTGGGACAGAATGCAATGAATGGTTAAGATGGAAAGGTAATTTCGAAATCAACGGTACTCAAGAGTTAAAGTTAAAGTAGGATTGGGGAAACTAGAAGTGGGTTGGGCTTAGTTCAATGGAGGCTGAGAATTTCTAAAATATAGCATTTTGGATGAAATGTACCATTGGAGCAGAATTGTTAAAATATAGCATTTTGATACTGTAACTCCTCCTAAAATATAGATTTGGCAACCCGAAATGGCAATTTGCATTTGAGATGGTCTAAAGAAATGAAATTATGATAATGTGGTTTTGAAACATAACAAATGTTCTTTTTCCTTTTCCTATTGTAATTAAACTTTTTATTATTATTATTATTATTATTATTATTTACTATTTTTCTTCTTATATTATTATTATTTTACTATTTTTAATTTGCATATTTTTAAAAAAAATAAAAAATTGACTTGTGAAACCGGTTCGATCCATTCAAAATATTCGAGTTGGGTTTTAGATATAACCCATTTTAAGTAGAATTCGGACTGGCCCAACTTAATCCGATTTTGGATTGAGATTGGGTTGGGAGTGGGCTGGGTTGGGACTGCCCAACTTGCTGCCTATTTACAAATAGCAATTCAACTGGAAGAAAGAGGGTTTCTTCATCTATGTCCATAATGTAAACTTTAATTAATTCGTGTTAAGCATTAATTATAAATAAACATGAATTCCAAAACTTCATGATTTTCACATATCTATAATGTATAAATAAATAGTTAGATATAAATATCTCGATATGTAATTGTAAATCTTATTGAGATTAAGCCAAATATCAAGATCCTTTTTGCGAAAGAAAAAAGTGATAAACTGTAAGTACAAACAATAGCCAAAACGTGTAGAAACTGATTTCTCTCTCTTGGCCTTTTGCACACATAAACATTATACATATTGTTTTCATTCGCGTACATAATTGATAGGAATATGCACTTTTATAAAGGCAGAGAGAGGACCAGGTTTCCTTTTAGTAACTTTAATTCCACTTTCCATCAAAGTAAGGAATAAATAGGAAAACACTTCTTCAATAATTAATTACCAAAAAGGTAATTTAATAAGTTGACCAAATAGTAAAATGTTAATATGATATCTATTTACTCAACCACTAATGTATGAAATATATCACATGTCCAAATCATGTGGGTCACACAATTAATAAATAATCATACATTCTCCCACTTGGCCCATATGATAACTTTTATAGTCGTTTAGTAAAATAGTCATCAGTGTGCACCATAAATCAGATTGAGTCCTTAAGTTGGTCATCATGGTTATATATCACTAAATGATACAGTCCCTTCCATGTACCACAACACTAGTAACATATTCAATATAATCTATAAATGAGAAGTATTAATGATGATCTAACAATAATGTCTTTTCCAAGACTATTCATATTACTAGTTATTAAAACAATACGTACATATACATTAATTAATAGGAAATATCAGAAACATATTTAATAAGCACAAAATGTCAAATATATATAAGAACTGTTAAGAAATCCACAATTAAAAAATAATCAACATTGACTACATTCAAAACCCATTCTTTCAACATGTCCTATAAATGTCTTGGGTGGTAGTCCATTCGTTAATGGATTTCAATCATAAGTTGTGTGCTTATATGTTCGATAGACATTCATTATTTCTAAATATCTTCTTTAATGATAAAGTATTTTAACTTTATGATACTTATTATTTTTAATACAAGAAGATCAACAATTGTAGCATAAATTTTCAACAATCTGAAAAAAATGGTATCCATAACTTTATATCCTGAAATAAATTCTGCAACCATAAATTGGAACCTTAAACCATGCTACAAATTAAAAAAATTCATAATAGATAAAGTAATAATAAATTACTTTACACTTTTTTCATAATATTGTTCCTCTAGGCAAAAGGAACAAATAACCAATTAAAAAATGTCTTCCTACGTATGAGCATATAATCTTTTATCCCATACCAACTTATATATATATACATCAAACTCTATAATACATGCAAAAGGAATACTTTTCGTTTCTTTACCTTCTGGCTAACTCATTCTTTGGGATTGAATTAGGCTGAATTTATCCCCTTTTATGTATAGAACAATATTGGTTGAAGAATTTTCCATACTAAATCTTTCTAGAACTCTTTCAATATATATTTTCTGAGACAATCTTAAAAATTCACGTGATATATCATGGAATATTTCTATTCCTATCACGTAGGATGCCTCATTCATATATTTTATTTCAAAGTTCTTATAAATAACTTTTACTTTCATATAATAAACTGAGATTACTACTAGCAAACAAAATATCATCAATATATAGAATCAGAAGTATAAACTTACTCCCACTAACCTTCTAGTATATACATTGATCAACAGTGTTTTTCTTAAAACCAAAAGAAATAATAGTATCATTAAACTTAATATACCATTGTTAGGAAGCTTATTTAAATCTATATATTGACATTTTAAGTTTACAGACCATGAATTCTATACCTTCTAATGTGAAGCCTTCAGGTTGTTTTATATGGACTCTCTCTTATAAATTCCTATTCATAAAATTCTAAATTATAATAAGCTACTAATACCATGATATTTTAAAAGATTTCTTCTTAGATATTGGAGAGAAGGTTGCTTTATAATCTCTTTATTTATGACACTAATCCATTTAGTAAAATTATTACTGTTAATGGCTTGTGAATATGTAACTGGATCCGTATATATCTCACTATATATCAAAATCAAATTCTTGCAAATATTTCACATAGTCATCCGGAATGGCAGATCTCCTTTCTCTTTGAGATCGTCTTAATATTATTCCTTATGATTCTTCTATAATCTATTCATTGGTGACAATCTCATTATGGAGTTGTTAATCATTCAATTGTTCTTCATTATTATACGGTTTAACAACTGAATGAATAATTATTTCCTTATAAGTTATAAGTAAAAAGATTTGTACCCTAACTTCTGGAATGATCAAATTTTTATTTTTATCACTCCCACTGATTTCACCATTCTCAATGAATCTGACATTTTCGGTTTCAACAATTCTCGTACTATGTTTAGCATAGTAAAACTTGTACTCTTTAGATTACTTAACATCCACAACGTTATAGGTAACAAGAAATTACTTAACATACTCCTAACTGTATCTGTAAGAGTACGATTACGCCTTTCAGCTACACACTTCTGTTGTGGCATGCCTGATATAGTGTATTGAGCACAAATGTTATACATTTTAGGGAGTTTAGCAAATGGTTAAAGTATTAGCCCGTTTTATCATACTTTCCATAATATTCATCACCTTTATATGACCTTATGATTTTCACTTTTTTATCCAGTTGTTTTTCAACCTCATTTATGCATACTTCAAAAGTACCCATTGCTTGAGATTTTTCATGCACCAAATAAATATATCCATAACGTGAAAAATCAACTATAAAGACGATAAAATAATTTTCTCCTCCAAAAGATAGAACATCAAAAGGTTTACAAATGTCTGGATGAATAATTTCAAGAAGCTATGTACTTATTGCGGCTTATTTTTTTGTGTGTTTGGTTTGTTTACCTTTAATACAATCCATATACACACCAAAATCAATAAAATTTAGATTCAGAAGAATCACATCATTTACTAATTTTTCTAACCTTCACCAGGCATTGACCTAGTTTTTTATGCCACAAGAAAGATAAATTTTAAATTTTCTATATTTAATTCTAACATTATGATTCAAGATCAAAAGGTTTTTAATAAATAAACTATCAAGTTTGAATTTGCAGAAATCATTAACAACAATACTATAACTCACAAATTAGAATTTCTTAAATAAACTTCATTATTAAATTTAAATGAAAAACCATTAACATAAAGTTTTGAAATAAAATCAAATTATGGGAAATTAAAGAAATATAAAGAGTTTAAAACAATTTAAATAAAATCCATTATCTAAGACCAAGCAAAATATCTCAATGGTTTCAACAAAACTTTTTCCCAATTCTCATAAATAAGAAATTCTCATTTGAATTTGTGATTTAAGCTATAAGTAATCCTTGC
The DNA here is from genome assembly GCF_030987335.1 of Cornus florida. Classification (NCBI taxonomy): domain Eukaryota; kingdom Viridiplantae; phylum Streptophyta; class Magnoliopsida; order Cornales; family Cornaceae; genus Cornus; species Cornus florida. Next base: position 35,236,531 of record NW_026775577.1, on the reverse strand, counting down.
ATCTATTAGAAATATAAACATTAGTACTTAAGTCAACCTATCTTGTATTAGAAAGAATTTCAATAAGTAATTTGAAATATATAAAAACCAAAGGTTTACTATTCTTTTTCGAATCATTCTTTATGTTTCATATAAATTTTCTAAAAGTGTTCAATACATAAATGACACTTTTATATTATTACATTCCTTTCTTTTAGTAGTTGACCTAAATTTTTTAATTTTGAGTGTTACTCACTTAGTGCTTTTTCAGGTTTATTCTTAAATTTATTTCTAACTTCTTAAGTCATCAGATGAACATAATGATTACCTTGCTGCTTAAGCCTTGTTTCCTCCTAAATTAACATAATGATCAATTTATTCACTTCCGCTTGTCTTAATTCGAAACGACCTATATTGAGTGGACAAGAAATTGAGAATAAATTTAATGAGAAATTTCTCATCCACAATCATTCTTAAGGTTCTCAATTTTGTAACAACATTAGTCATCTTAAGAACATACCCATACATGGTAAGAGTACCAACAAAATTGCATAGTAGTGATATAAATTAATAATTTTCGTTTTAGATATTTATCTACAATATGAAAACATTCTTCTAGTCAAATATTTCTTAGCACTATCACTATGGGAAATAATTATTCGCATAACTATAATGCTTAATCTATTCGATCTCTCCTAAATTTTGAACTCAACTTACTCATTCCATTATGAGAAGTTAGTCATAGTGAGAAGCAGAACATATGTAGCATGCGAATTAAGGGATGTAATAAAACAAATATAATAAGATAAAATACTCACAACAATAATGCTTTGAGTTCATAACACGTATATATAACTTAAAATTTAAATACAATGTATAACTATAGTACCCATTTGGGTGACAACTATAAAATACTAATAATGATGCTTATTTGTATATATATATATACTTTTATTGGTGATGCATTATTTAATTAAATAGATAAGATACCTTTGAATATTCTATATCTACCTAATTAAAAAATACACGCAATCCCTTAATTTTCATTTAGTCATTTGAAAATCAATTCCCTTTGGGAAATTATTTCTCACAATTAAATAAACTCAATATTCATGAATATCACAAAAAAATCATAAGCATCATAATTCATGAAATATTGCAATTATATTTACTACTAAAATTAATATCCATCAACCATTATAGTTGAGCCATTTTGGTTGCTACCAACCTTTACATAATATGAATATTAAATTAGTTAGTAAAAAACTTATGATTAATTATGTCTACTATAAGAATTAATATTCATCAATCATTGTGATTGGGCCACTTTTGTAATTGACTTTCATGCAATTACATAAAATTTGGAAATCTATGTATGAAAACCAAAATTAGCGCACAAAACTTGATCCAAACAAACCCACGGAAAATACCGATCAAAACATATCCACAATACGGATTTAAAACAATACATTATTCAATCATGCAATCATCATTATATATTAAATATTATTTATGCAATGTTAAAGAAAAATAATGAGTCCCTAAACCTTAAGCTTTGATACCACGTGTAAACTTTAATTAATTCGTGTTAAGCATTAATCATAAATAAACATGAATCCCAAATTTAGAACTTCATTATTTTCATATACCTATAATGTATAAATAAATAGTTAGATATAAATACCACAATCTATAATTGCAAATCTTGTTTAGATCAAGCCAAATATTGAGATCCTTTGTGTGGAAGAACAACGTGATAAACTGTAAGTACAAACAATAGCCAAAACGTGTGGAAACTGATTTCTCTTTCTTGACCTTTTGCGCACATAAACATTATACGTGTTGTTTTCATTCGCGTACATAATTAATGGGAATATGCACTTTTATAAAGGCAGAAAGAGGACCAATTTTCTTTTTAGTAACTTTAATTCCACTTTCTATCAAAATAAGGAATAAATAGAAAAACACTTTTCCAATAATTAATTACCAAAAAGGTAATTTAATAAGTTGACCAAATAATAAAATGTTAATCTGATATCTATTTACTTCACCACTAATTAATGAAATATATCACATGTTCAAATCATGTGGGCCATACAATTAATAAACAATCTTACACATGAGCCCAAAATGTCTTTAAACTCTTTCCTTTTCTTAGATTGACTTCTTTTTTTTCTTGGAGAGGGCGAGAAAATCATAAATCTTGACGTGCATTAGTTCCCCCTTGTTCAAAACTCTTTCTGGCTTGTTTTCTGCAACTCCTACTTCGATCTCTTTAACTTTTTTTTTTTCTCTCCATGAAATGTCCCATTCCCCATGCATGTCACGTCATATTCAATTAAGATTCTATGCATCTCCAATAGTTATTTTACTGATTGTAACCTTTTGTAGTTTATTTTCCTTTATATTTTGTGTTGTTTTACTGCCTTAATATTTTTTCTTCAGAAAGTGACGAAACGGGAAAAAAAATGACCTTTAATTATTATTTGTCCAGTCCTTTCGACTTGTAGCTACCAAGTAAATTCTCAGTTATTCGACCCGGCCCCACAGTCAGTGTATAATATCGTGTTGTTGTTGCTTCCTTTTTTTATTTTTTTTTTTAAGTGTTTTATTTATTACTTCATTGTGGGATGGACCTAAAGAGGAATGAGGAGTGCAATTGCCCCTTTAATTAATTTTTTTTTTTTTTTTAGCATTAAGTAGTTGTAATTTTTCTTATTTTCAGTTATATACCTTTAAAATTTTACCATTGCCCCTCTCTGAAACTATATATAAAAAAAAATCACTTTTGGTCCCTGTCACTCAATATTCTGGGTCGGTCCTAATCAGAACTACATATGCGTTTGCTTTGGTGGGGTCCTAACAAGGAGAAATTTTATAAGATAAATGAAGTGAAGAGTTTCATAATTTTGGACATTTTTTATGTGTAGTATAGATATATGAATGTAGTATATAGTTACTAAGTGTGTTTAGCTTAAATAGTAGATTTAAAATTAAGTTTTAATTTTTAGTTACTTGCATTGCACATGTCCATTTTGGTAGTTACTGAAAAAAAAGTGTGGAGTTTCAAAATAAATGAAACCATTTTTTTTTTTTTTTTTATTTTTTATTTTTTTTTAAGCAGTGATAGAGGAATCGAAAGGTATCTCCCGAATCAATGTACCATTTTAGTGGGACATTGTCGGAACTTCTTTTGCATCGGAATAGGGTTTCCGTGGGACATCACTTCTAATGGCCTTAGGACTTCTAATAAGGTTACCAAGGGATTACATTGGATTCATTTGATCTCATTTGACTTGTTGGGAGTTAAATTTCCTTCTCTTTAGGTAAAATGACCATTTTACCCATATTCTTGTTTTTGTCTCTTTTCAACCTTAGCTTCTGCATTCATATTCTATTTGAGGCTAACTTCTTAGAAGGTCACTTTGTTGTCTTAGAGGTAGTTTCCATCTCTAGAGACCTCATTTCATTTCCTATTTCCGCGTTTCGGACTTAATGTCGAGTCGGGTTTTGGTTTTTCAGTTGATGCACTAGTTCTTAGAATTTGGGGAGTCATACTGATATTGGTTAAAGATGGCTTGTATGCTGAATTCATCTTAAATGAGAATTTTTGAAATTTTTTTTATATCAGTTGGTGGCCTGTGGTCCACTTTGTCAGGATAGTTGCGGTATGATTATTTTGATTCCTCGAATACTTCACTTTACATATGGTCACACTTACGTGCATTCTGTGGGGTATAAACTTGAAATCTTATTTTGTTTTGTGTTAAACTGAGATGAGTAGGTGAATTTGATAATTCTGAGAACCGAGGTATAAAAAAATAAAATTTGGTATGTATGTAATAAAAATGAAAAGAGTTTTTTCACTGAGTAATTGGGACTCTTGCCTCATTAAGCATTGAAGACTCACACAGAAAAGTGAAAGAGAAAAAATAAAAGGAAACAAAGGGTCAATTTTGGGTCTGTAGCTTAGATTGCTAGAACAATTAAGTCCTTAGGGGTATTTCAATACCTAGTGCCCTAAAACCATCTGGTTTGAGAGTCATTAGCTAAAAACTCGTTATACAAGTGATTTAGAGAGTTTAAGAGATTCGAGCATTACATAGTACCCTGTTTGAAAAAAAAATTGAAAAAAATGAGTGATGAATGAAATAAAAGCATACCTGTCAAAATAAGAAAAATACCTTGGGAATCGGGATTTGAAAAGTTTACTTGTGAGTTGAGGGATAGCATGGAACATATATGAGTATGGATAAGAAGCCAAATGTTTAAAACTATAGGTTCACTTATAAAAAGGATTTTAGGGATTAGGATTGTTGAATATGTGATTAGACTGACATGTGGGGACCACGGCTGCTGATATGATATCGAGAGTTTGAGAATTTTTTTGAGTAATATAGTTCGTTATACTTGTCGTATTTGACTATTGATGCATTGCTGGGATATTATGATGTGAAAACAGGTTTGAATGAGCTTATTGTGCAAGTAAGGCACTGATTTGAGATGTTTGTGGGTACCATCACTGGAACCCTCACGAGACTATAACTTGTGTACTAGGGGTTACCTAGGGGTTTAAAGGCTTGTTGCATAACCTAAATGCAACCGTGATTTTCATGAAAGCAGCTTTTTTGTTCTGTATTGTTAAGGGACTAGCAATATGTAAGTTTGGGGGTGTAATAGGTGCTGAATATTGCATATTCGAGCCCCTAAACGTGCGCATGTCAAGACTTTAAGTAGTACTTCTTGTAACGGCCCAAGTTTTCTAAACCCGGTGCGTTAGTGATGACCAAAAGATGACCCGAAAACAGATCCAAAATGCGGAAGCGAAAGATGATCAAAGCAAAAGAAAAGAAAGGTTCTGAGGCATTGACGAGCGCTTGTCCAAAGCCAAAGCGCCGAGCGCCCGTTCGGCGCTCTTCCACATTGAGCGTGCGTTCGGTGCTCTTCCACATTGAGAGCGCGTCGACACTCTTCTATATTAAGCGCGCGTTCAGAGCTCTTCCACATTGAGAGCGTGTTCGGCGCTCTTCCACATTGAGAGCGCTCTTACAAGGTCGGTCGTTCTGACCTACATGGTCAGGCATTCTGACCTACACAGTTAGGCGTTCAGGCGTTCTGACCTACATGGTCAAGCGTTCTGACTGTCGAACGACGAAACAGAATGCAAAAAAAATCAGCCAAACGTCAAAATAGAATGCATGAGCCTTGATGAGTGCTTGAACCTTTAACATTGATGAGTGCTGAACAGGTGCTTAGCCTTTATGAGTGCCGAACTGGTGCTCAGCCTTGATGAGTGCTGAACCAGTGCTCAGCCTTGATGAGTGCCGAACGAGTGCTCGGCACTGAAGAGTGCTGAACGGGCGCTCGGTGCTTTGGCTTTGGACAAGTGCTCGTCCATGCCTCAGAACCTTTCCTTTTTTTTTTTTTTTCTGCTTTGATCACTTTCGCTTCCGCATTTCGGATCCGTCAACGGGTCATCTTTTGGGTCATCACTGAGGCATTAGGTTGCAAAACTTGGGCCGTCACACTGACCCTACTAGGAAAATCCCCGACAAGCTCTGTGTCCTCGACCTGCTCATCCACTCGGACGTGACTCGAAGACTCTCTGCGAGTCAAAACCATGGTGCTACACATACAAAGGACAAGGTCAACAACAACGCAAGTCGTTAGGACCTAATGCAACTCACGCCATGAATGCACAAAACAAGTAGCATATAATGGAAGCAAGAAATGTATGCAACATACAGTTATGCTAAAATATACAAGCATATATGACATGCTAACGCCAGACAAGCATCTACACATGCTAAGGCCTACAAGCATATACAATATACTAAAATAAACAAGCACAAATATCATGCTGAGATAATTAAAGTAAACTTCTAAACATACGCCCACATAAGCACGTAAATATGTTATCAAGAAGCAACTAAGCACATAGAGCATGGCAACATAAGTATGTTATGCACCTAAAACCCGTCGTCCTAATATTTTCGAACCTAGGAGCTCTGATACCACTAGTGACGGCCCAAGTAAGGGTGCACATAGTCCTGGTTCTCGTGGTTCTGGTCGGAACCGGAACCAGAACTATTCACGATGGTTCCTTGAAAATGGAACTGGAACCGGAACCGTATAGTATGGAACCGAACCGAAACCGAACCGTTGGTTCCATGAGAACCGTTAACCACGAGTTGAGAGACAGCAGCTGAAGCATTGGACCGAACTGGAAAAGCAGCAATGGAAACTGAAAGATATGGGTCTTGATTTTTTGAACAATCTGAAATGATATGCCGATATAGGTTTCAAACTTTTGATTCTTGGATCTGAAATATAAGGGTTTTGAACTTCTGATTCTTGTAGATTTTGGTGTTTGCAGTTGCAGAAAGAGAAAGAGAGAGGGAAGTTCAAATCTGAGAACGAAAATAGAGAGAGGTTCAATGCTGCGGTTCCAACGGTGATGAGACCCACTTCATGATTCCGACCAAGCCTTTGTCCAGTGAAGAGAGACGTCCAAAAGCCCAGCGAGAAGCTTTGCATCTAATTTCAACGGTTTGCTCCTCCGGTGACAGCGACGGCGTGGTCAGACCAACTTTGACTGCTCGCTCCAAAATAACATTTATTAAAATAGATCAACAAGACATAGATGTGAGTGTATCACTAATCATCAAAATTGCAGGGTATGGATCGGCAACTAGTGGAACCAACATGAATTCTTAAGCATACCTCATGAATTAAAAGGTATAGATAAACAAAAATAATTATATAAAAGTAAGATTTTGAGTCTGTTTCAGAGTTGAGAGAATAGAGATGGAGGCGAGTGGTTTAGATGCTTAGATGAGTCTTCACCCACGTGGTTACTTCTAGGCCTTTAGTTTAGAATAACTAATTATATATATATATATATACGGTTCCGGTTCTTACCGGTTCGCACGGGCTGGAATCGGAACCATAAGAACCAGAAAAAACGGTTCCGGTTCCACGGTTTGGGTTTTTTTGTGCACCCCTAGGCCCAAGTTTTCTAAACCTGGTGTGTCAGTGATGACCAAAAGATGACCCAAAAATGGATCCGAAATGCGGAAGCGAAAGATGATCAAAGTAAAAGAAAAGAAAGGTTCTGAGGCAGGGACGAGCGTTTGTCCAAAGCCAAAGCACCGAGTGCCCGCTCGACACTCTTCCACATAGAGCACGCGTTCGGCGCTCTTTCACATTGAGAGCACGTTCAGTGCTCTTCCACATTGAGCACGCGTTCGGCGGTTTTCGACATTGAGAGCGTGTTCGGCGCTCTTCCACTTTGAGAGCACTCTTATAGGGTCGGTCATTCTGACCTATATGGTCACGCATTCTGACCTACATAGTTAGGCGTTCAGGCATTTTGACCTACATGGTCAAGCATTCTGACTGCCGAATGACAAAACAGAATGCAAAAAAAATCTGCTGAACGTCAAAACAGAATGCATTAGAAGCTGTTGCTGTAAGCAATGCTTGGGGAAGTTTTTGGTCCAACCTAAGGCTATACATGCATTCCCAATGATCCGAAACAAGTTTAAAAAAATTTCCTTGCCTCATTCAAGCATACACAACATGCTAAATCAAGAGGAAACTTTAAATCTAAATCCAATGCATGAGTTTTGCATGAAATTCCATAAACAACTATGAAAGTAAATTAGCATACATGTTATATAAACGTCTTTGGCCCATGGTCTCATTACATACACATCCAATGAGTGACAAAAGGTGCACTTAAGTGCACATTACATATTTCTAGGCAAAATAGTATTTTACACAAAAATGTTGCTGCATGCTAACACTTGCATGTCTTCCAAAATGCAACAAAATACTTCAAGGTATTAAAGCAACTTAGGGATGTGATGCATCCCAAAATAAAGTTTCTTTACCTGCAAAATAACCCAAACAACTGGGGTGAGTAATCAAGTTACTTGTAGGATGTGGTGCATACGTATACCTTATATTTTCAAGTATAATGCGAACTAAACATAGATCATCACAAGGGTGCATTCCACCTAACGTCTATGTTCTCATGGTACTCTAAAGGATCATCTCAAGCTATACAAATATTTGAAATGATAAATACATAACATCCAAGTATATATAAACAAGTACACTAACCGACATTGAAACTAAAATCACCAAATCACAAGCTACAAGACATCCATGATTTTCAACTTGGAATATAATGCGAAATCAAGTAATGGAAAGACTAGGATATGTGGCCACGAGACCATACAAATTATTTCATAATTACGACCCACAAGGTACTACCTAGTGCGCACTATGACTTATGAGAATTCTTATCCTCCGTATTAGAGCAAAACCTTAGCCATCAAACATTTCATATCCTTACAAGCTTTTGAAAATCAACAAGTCCATGACATTTATCTCATCTCAATGCATGAAACCTTCATTTAAATCTATATTACTTAATAACATATGTACAGTTCCAAGATATTCATTATAAACCCTCAATAAGATCACAAGTATTAGGCAAATCATTAAACAATAATCTACATATAGAACTTAATAGTCAAATACATGTTTTAAAGCTACAAATCCAAAGTTAAACATATCAAATCTCTATTTATATGCAATTACAAGAATTGAAGAAGCATGTAATCAATATATATATAGCTCCAATATTTATAAAACCCAAAGAGGATAAACATTCAACTACCACTACCTCAATAGAGAATTGAATCTCTATAATCCAAAGCAACCAAACTTAAAATGGAAAACCAAACTAGGGTTTTGAAGAGGAAGGTGAGGCAAAACTTTTGTATTCTAAGCTTTATGGTCTAAGGTGAGTGGAAGGAGGCCAAAATGAAGTCAAAATCTCTAAGCCAAGCTTTTCCTCCAATGGAGGCTAGGTTCGGATGAGAGCAAAGGGAATGAAGATGAGATAAAATGAAAAGTGGTGGGTAGAGGATCTAGTATTCCTCCACTCAGTAGGTGTTCTTACACTACCTCACACACACACACAATGCAAGACTCAATTAGGTGCCTACATTTGTCACCAATCCATGGCTCCTTCCTAGGCTTAATCCTAAGCCTACACTTGTCAACCATCCAAGCCAACAAGTGCACCAATCCTAGGCCAACAAGTGGGTGAATCTCCACCCTCCACATGTCACAAGATAATGCTTCCAAGTGACTCCACCCCAATGCCGATAAGTGGCTCCATGAGAGTATGACACTTGTCACACTTTCTAAAAATTACAAAAATGTCCTTTTTAAAAATATCTTCCAAATTAAATTGCAAGATGGTCCCTAAGATAAAAAATAATTATTTTATATAATTACACTAAAACCCCAAAATCAAGAATGTTTCTAAGAAAGTATGCATCCATGCCCTTTACGAAAAAAGTAAGCAACTAACATGTTTTTCTACTAAAATAAAAATAAATATATCATAGAAATCAAATATCATGGATGCATGCAAAGCCGAATCAAATCCGAGCACGAAAAGTGAGGTTATGTAAGGAAAAACGATAACGGGAAAAAGACAAAATAGGGAAAACGACGAAAAAAGAAATTACCGATAAAGAAAGGAAGGAAAATGACCGTGTCATTGCACTTCTATCCAGTTTTAGACTGATTTGAGTTTACTTTGCTTTTGTAGGTACTTTTTCAGAGAAATGGATAAAATCAGAGGAAAGACTGATATCAAAGCTTACAGAGTTGTCGTCGATCATCTGAAGCAAGCTTGGAGTCAAAATGGTGATTTTGGAGAAGGTCAACTGCCCAAGCTCGAGCACAAGTTCCTTGGCTTAAGCACAAAGTCAACTGAAGCAAGAAAAACAATCAAGGCCAAAAAGCTCAAGTATAGATCTTTCTGCTCGAGCAGAGACTTAAGATGCTCGAGCCTATGCAAAAAGGATCGAACACAAACTCCCTCGGAATATAAAAAAATGTTTCGGAAGATCCATGTTGCCAAACCTTGAGCAGAGACCAAAAGACTCGAGCATAATTCAGAAAGCTTGAGTAGAAGTCCCAAGGCTTAAGCATTATGTCAAGGTTGTTGGCACAAATGGCCTTAAATCACCTCTTACTATTTTGATGATAACAAACAAAGATGATAAGTACTTTTAACATATCTCCATTTGCGATGCAGTTAAGAACTAGCACAAATAAAGAACAATGGCATGGACTCATCAAAGAATGGATGAAAAATGGAAAGCCTCTCTTCCATCAACAAGGGTAGCTTAGAAATGGTGAGAGTAGATTAAATGTAAGACAAATATATTATAGCACTTTGGTTCAAAGCTCAAATTGCATTTCATTCATCATATAAACTATAACTTTTGTCATTTGAATTGACCAAACAGATGCTCAATATGACCAATCAAATAACCTTATTAAAATGACAAATTTTATACGATGTGAACGAACACTTCAGATATGTGATCGATCAGATTGATTCATATGACTGAACAGACAACCTCATATTATCTATAAGATGCATATGACAGTGAGTTTTGAAGTTTTCAAAAATTATCATATAACCGATCACTTCGTTCATATAACCAATCAGATTATCTCAAGTGATTGAACAGATCACTTCATATTAACGATAAGATGAAGAAAACAGTACGTCTGGAAAAATTGAAAGTTTTCATATGACCGATCAGATCATTTATATAATGGGTCAGATGGGTTCAAATCTTAAAAGTGCGTGGAATTAGGATCTCATCCTACCGATCACATCGTCAATATTACCGGTCAGATACTCCAACTGTCCGAACAGATGAAGCATGTGTTCGATCACTTGACTTTAAATGACTGCACATATGAACCATATGTTCAATCAGATGGGCAAAAATTCAGGATAGTTTTTTGTTGAAATAGTATTTTTGGCAAGCTTTGAAACCTAATTCAATGCTGTTTAAACCTCTATATAATATCTTCAAGGTTTTCATTTTAACACAGCGATATATATCTAAAGAGAAAAGCCTTGTGATCGAAAAAGGAACTTACATAGATCATTGTTTCATTCATATCATTTGAGCTTTAACCTTTGTGTTATATTCTATATTTGCTATAAGTTGTGAGCCTTGATTTGCGCATCTTTTCTGAGAGTTTTCTTTTACCATTGTTCAAACATCTTTGTAAGGGTTGGTGTAACCCAGCAGAAGTCTAAGAGAAGATTGTTCTCTTAGCAAGAAGATTTAGAAGCGGTGTGCTTCTTTTACCGGTTTACTCTCCACCTTTAAGAAGAAGCCTTATTGGGTTTTTGGGAAGTCTCAAGAGGGATCTTGAGTCGAGGAATAGGAGTTTTCGAACCTCACTAAATCTTGGTGTTCTGAGTTTGCTTTCTCTCTCTACCTTTTTTACTTTGTTATTAAAATATTATTGCCTATGCTGCCTATCTATTGACATGTTTTCAATTAATCATTTATTGTCTATCTTATATAATCTTTGGATCAAATTATTTGGTATCGTTCTACTTAGACTCTATTCACCCCCCTCTAGAGTCATTTATTGGGTAACAATTGGTATCAGTGCCTAATATCTAGTCTAAAGATTTAATCATCTTAGAGAATCGATCATGGAAAATGTTAACGGTACTGCATTTCAGGAAGGTTAGTCCAACCACAGACCTCCTTGGTTTGATGGAACTAACTACAATTGTTGGAAAAATAGAATGAAGGATTTCCTTCAAGTCGTAGACTATCAAATCTGGCATGTCATCATGAATGGACCCTATGTACCCATGAAAGAAGTTGACAAAGTAAACAAGCCTAAAGAAATGAGTGAGTGAAACGAGGCTGATTACAAACTCATATCCATTAATGCTAGGGCAAAAGTAAATCTAAATTGTACCCTTAGTCCAATTGAATACAACACAGTTTCTACGAGCAGCACTGCCAAAGAAATTTGGAATAAACTAGAGGTCACCTATGAAGGTACCTCCGAAGTCTGTGAATCTAGAATTGACTTACTGATGCATCAATACAAATTATTTCTTATGAAAGAAAATGAATCTGTTAATGATATGTTTATTCGATTCACTGATATTATTAACAATCTGAAGCATCTTGGCAGAAATATCTTTAACTCTGATATTGCAAGGAAAATTCTCTGAAATCTACTTGCAAAATGGGATGCCAAGGCAATCGTAATCAAAGAAGCACATAATCTCAACACTCTTGGGATAGATGAACTTCTAGGATCTTTACTCACCTGGGAAATAACTTTGAAAAGCAGAGAAGGTGAACACACTCAAAAGAAGAATTTAGCTTTGCAAGCAGTCAAACTATGACGATACAGATGAAGCAACTGAAAAGGAAGAAGAGGATATTGCTCTTATCACCCAAGCATTTAAAAGAATCCTTTAAGCATGAAAACTTCAACAATATAATCCAATCAGAAAAGGTGAATCCTTAAATGGACAAAACAAAAGGGAAAATCCAACCTGCTTTCACTGTGGAAAGCCCGGTCATTACTGTAATACCCCGTATTTTATTAAAGAGTTTAGTTTATTTAAATTCATTTATGTGTGGATTTCTTTACCTATTATTGTGCATGCTACATTGTTATATTAAGTTCATTTAATGGTGCATGTAAATTAATTGTATATGTTAAAATAGTAAATTTATTCATTTAATTGTGCATGTATTATTATTAATAATTTTATTTGTTGATTATGTTTAATTAAGCATTATTAGTTAATTAAAATATTATATTTATGTTATAAAGTATTATGATGATATAATGTATTCTTATGTAATAATAATAATAATTATAATAGTTATTAATAATAATAATAATATAATAATATTAATTATAATAGTTTATTAATAGTTATAATAATAATAATAGTATTAAATCATAAGTCATGATGAAATTAGAGATTAGGATAGGATTTCATTAATATTTATAGGTAGGACTTGAAGCCATATGGTTGGGAATGTGGTGAGTTTAATGTAAATTTAGATATTTGTAATATTTATATTATTTTAATTTGTATAAATATTAGTTAGTTTGATGAGAAGGTAAGTTAGAAACCAATTTAAAATAGTAGAGAGTTGTTGTTAGAGGAAAGAAAGAGAAGAAAGGTGAGAGAGAAAGAAAGGAGTTTGGACCGGTGTAGGAGAAATTTACCCGACTACGCGCAACCGGCGGATTTATTTTAAATCCAAAAAGGCAAGTTATTATCTACTTTTCCCCTTTGAATTAATAAATTAATTGTTTAGTTTATTTGTATGCATAGAGCCAAGGTTAGTAGATTATTAAATTATAAATTTTATCTTATTAAATTAATGAAATTTTAATTATATAGGATGGTATATATTTATTTAATATCCTATGAAATTAATAATGGCCGAAAATAAATAAATAAAGCTTTAGGGATTTTTCTAGAATTTTTTAGATTTTTCCGGGGCTTTTCTGCAATTTCCGGCGACCTTCCGGCGAGTTTTCCGGTCGCCGGCAATGGGGGAGATGACCGGAGTGATCCGGTGTGATGCGGCGCACCATAGGAGGGTATGCGCGCGCATCTGGACCATTAAACAGCAGCGATTGATCCGGTGCACCGCGGTCCATGTTACCGCTGTACACCCGGATCCGTGAGCGTTGGATGGAGGGAAGGTAGGTGGATTGATCCTGTGTGGCGCGCATGTAGGAAAGCTGATGCAGCCAACCAACTGGAGGACGCCACGTCAGCAGGAAGCCATCAACGCGCGCGTGGGAGCGCGTGCGCGCGCGTGGAACTCTCCAGACGCGCGTGGGAGCGCGTGCGCGCGCGTGGCTGATGCCAGACGCGCGTGGAGGCGCGTGGGAGAGTGGGGAAGGTTGGGCTGCGCGTGGGGAGGCTCTGGGAGGCGCGTGAGGGCGCGTGTGGGGTCTCTACAGCTGCTGGAAATTACCAGAATACCCCTAAGGCCTGTTTTGTAAATTCCAGAACCTTAAACTTGGATTTTTAGGTACTGCGTTGGTATTTACGGGTTTAACGGGCCACGAAATTATTATTTTAATACCCGTTAAGTATTATTATGGCCGATTAATATTTCTAAACCTTAATTGGCCCGTTTACCGTACGTATATGAATGTGACTCATTTGACCACATTACTATAGATGGTATTATTATGTTATTAAATGGTATTCATTATTACTGTTCAAATATAATAATGTCACGGTTATCGTCATATAAATTATCCATTATATTATGGGATATTTATACTGTTAATCATATATCAACCATGATTATTATGCTGTGTGCATTTCAGGGAATAAATGGACTGTTTATTATGTCGCATTTATATTATATGGATGTGTTACCATATAGAACCATGTGAGCTGGCTAATAAGTTTAGACTCATTTATACCTTATGCATTCGTTGCTATAGACAGATGTGTGGCTGTCGGGGTATGTGGTTTAATATTATTGGCATGTGTTGCCTAATGGACATGCTCAGTATATTTAGTAATATTATTGGCATGTGTTGCCTAATTTGTATGCTCAGTATATTCATCAGTACTTTGAGAGGTGTTATCACTGTGTAGTTCGTTATAGTCTGTGTTGTCAGTATCGTGCACCATGTATAATAGCTGATTTCCCGGGTAGGGAAAGGGGACACTTAACCACCTAGTATGAGTCTAAGTGATCACCGTCTATTCTGGTTGAGGTCATGTTATACATTGGATGGTTCCCTTAGGATGTATACAGATATAGTACTCATCCGGATATAAATGATTAATTTATTTGATTCTCTGATTTGGGTCATAGTAGAGAGGACTTGCTCGTGGGGTTGACCCACCATTGTTGTTATTTCAGGATACGGTCAGTACCCGTTGCAAGGTTGAGGTTAGCAGTGAGGGACCACCATCCGAACTCATCTACTCTTACAATCCAGTTCAGGGTAGAAGTTTTACGTATTACTTCAGTTTCAGTTTTATTTACTTTTGACGTTGAACTCTCAGGTTTATATTTAGGGATCCTTGACATAGGATTTCCAAGTTGTAATGGAGTACTGTATTTAAATAAAGGATGGATGGATGTTGTATTATTTAGTGTTCCTTTCCTGTCTAAATTCTTTTATTATCATCATTTTGTATTCCATGCTTGTATATTGCCAATTGTTTTTGATATCCCTCGTTTTTCATGTATAAGCCTGATCAACTTATGCGTGGAAAATGTGGGGGTGTTACAGTTGGTATCAGAGCATTCCAGGTTCGAGTGTCTTAGGGATCTGTGATTACTATACTTCCGCGTTGTGTATTCTGATAATTAGAGCCTAAGTATTAGGGTTCTTTGTATTCTTTTAGTCGGTCCATTATAATGTACTGACGTTAGATTTTTTTGAATTCAAAAGAAGGATGTCTTGGCGTGGGACAAGGAATGCGAACCGTCATCGCAGTATTTCCCCAACTCAAAATGAGAATCATGAATTTTCCCCTCAAGTTGCTGATATTATTGCACGAGCTGTAGCAGCAGTAGTAGCATCTGCTCTACGAAACCAGAAACCTCCTCCGATAGTACCTGTTCCTGAACCAGTGGCACATCCAATGTCATGGGACAAAACTCGTCACTCGTTTATCAGAGGGAATCCACCGACATTTGCGGGGTCCACAGATGTCTTGTTAGCATATCAGTGGAAACAGGAGAGCGAGCGTCATCTTCGGATGGTAATCTGTACCGAAGTGCAGAAACAGATGCTAGCTATGTTTATGCTGATAGGCAATGCATTGCAGTGGTGGGAGTCTATTACTACTGTCGAAGAGAGGACCAGATTGACTTATGCTGAATTTCAGACTCGCTTTGACGACAAGTATTTTCCTATGTCAGTAAGATCAGCGATGAAGACTGAATTTCTGGATCTGCAACAGGAAGATATGACTGTGGCTGAGTATGAACAGAAGTTCATTAATTTGTCATTATTTGCACCAGAGGAGGTCAATACGGAAGAAAAGAAGAGAGACCGCTTTGTGAAAGGGTTGATATGGCCGATTAAAGTGGTGATCATAGGTAGTCCTGCATATACTACTTATATCCAGGTGGTTAATGCCGCCTTACAGCACTGCCAGATGAGGAGTGATTACCGGAAGTCCAAGGGAGATAAGCGGGCTAACCGAGACTACCAGACAGTGGAGAAAGGAAGCAGCAGTGGTACCAAGTCCAATGATCGGGGCAGATTTCAAGGACATCAACCTTGGAAGAAAAACAAAGGAAACCCAGATGTGCAGAGGGATGGAGTCCCTAATCAGGGTAGACAAGGTGGGATACCTCAGACCGGACAGGAATAGTGGTCGGGAAGTCAACAGAGGAGGCAGGCAGGTCCTTTTACGGGACGTTGTTATCACTGTAGAGAAATTGGGCATCCGGCCAAGATGTGTCCCAAAGCTAAGCAGGGACAGTATGGGCAGCCGAGACCTAATCAGCCGTTACCTCTACCGGCCCCACCGATGCCACGTGGGCAAGTTCAGAATTTTCCGGCACTTCCAGCACCACCATTTCCTCCGGGATAACCTCCACAGCAGTTGCATCACGGCAGAGTTTATAACTTCATGCCACATAATGCGCAGGCTCCTCAGGCTATTGAGGGTATGTTTTCTATACATGGTAGAACTGCTCGTATACTGTTTGACACTGGTGCATCACATTCTTTTGTGTCTAGATCTTTTGTTATCTTATCTGGTATGACGACTCAGTTATGTGACCAACCTCTTAATATTTATACACCATTGGGAGTTGGCGCAATTTTACGAGAGCGTAGCGGTGATATCCTTATAGATATGGGCCGGCTTCGATTTCTTGCAAATTTGTTAGTGTTAGATATGCATTCGTATGATGTTATACTCGGGATGGACTGGTTATCTCAGTATCATGCTCAGGTTAACTGTTACGAAAAGTCTATTGTATTTGCTATACCAAGACAGGAGATGTATCTTCTTGTTGTACCACAACCTGATAGAGGGCCTAGCACTTATTTATTCGTTCTTGAGGAGGACTCACAGGAAGCGGCTGCGGTATCTCGGGACAGTATCCCGGTAGTACAGGAATTCCAGGATGTATTCCAGAAAATTCCAGGCTTGCCACCGAGTCAAGAGATAGACTTCGTCATTGATTTAGCTCCAGGCACTACGCCTATTGCTAAGGCGCCGTACAGAATGGCACCAGTGGAGATGCGAGAGTTGAAGGATCAAATTCAGCAGTTGCTCAGCCAGGGATTTATTCGCAGGAGTACTTCACCATGGGGAGCACCAGTACTGTTTGTAAAGAAGAAGGATGGATCTCTTCGTCTTTGTATTGATTACAGAGAACTGAACAAGGTCACTATTCGCAACAAGTACCCGTTGCCCAGAATTGATGACCTGTTTGATCAGTTGAAGGGAGCTACTTACTTCTCAAAGATTGATTTGAGGTCTGGTTATCATCAGCTACGAGTCAGAGAACAAGATGTTCCAAAGACAGCATTTCTCACAAGGTACGGATCTTATGAGTTTCGTGTTATGCCCTTCGGTTTAACGAACGCTCCAGCTGTCTTTATGGACTTGATGAATAGAGTATTCAGAGAATACTTAGATCAGTTTGTCATTGTTTTCATTGATGATATTTTGGTTTACTCTAAGTCAGAGAAGGACCATGCCAGACATTTACGCACAGTATTGCAGACACTTCGAGAACATCAGTTGTTTGCGAAGTTTGAGAAGTGTGAATTTTGGCAGAAAGAGGTCAAATTTCTGGGACATGTAGTGTCAGAAGAAGGGTTAGCAGTAGATCCAGCCAAGGTTGCGGCCGTTATGGAGTGGGGACAGCCTACCTCACCGACAGAGATTCGCAGTTTTCTGGGATTGGCGGGGTATTATCGCAGGTTCATCCAGGGATTTTCCAAAATTACGGGTCCACTTACTCATCTGACTAAGAAGAATGTACCATTTGTATGGGATGATTCTTGTCAGACTGCTTTTGCTGAATTGAAGAGTAAGTTAACTTCTGCACCTGTCTTAGCCACACCTCAGAGTGGAATCGAGTATTTAGTATTTACTGACGCTTCTCTGAAGGGTTTGGGTTGTGTGTTAATGCAAGAAGAGCGACCAGTTTCTTATGGGTCTAGGAAGCTTAAGCCTCATGAGCTTAATTACCCGACTCACGATCTAGAGCTCGCAGCAGTGGTTTTTGCCTTGCGTATTTGGAGACATTATCTTTTGGGGGAGACTTTTCGATTGTTTAGCGATCATAAAAGTCTACAGTATTTGTTCACACAGAGGGAACTGAATATGAGACAGCGCAGATGGTTGGAGTTCGTGAAAGACTATCATTTCTCTATTCAGTATCATCCAGGGAAAGCGAATGTTGTAGCAGACGCACTCAGCCGCCGACCCTATGTCAGCCTTTCGGCTTTGTTTGCAACAGAGTGGGATACTTTGAAGACTATTGATGAGTTAGCAGACGCTTTTATAGCATGTGTGGTAGTAACTCCTTCTATCATTCATCAGGTCATTCAAGAGCAACTCTCAGATCAACAGTGTATTGATCGGGTTTCGAAGTTAGCCTCCGGAGATGTTCCTTTTTATTCTATAGGGACTGATGGAGGATTGAGGTACAAGGGACGTTTAATTGTGCCTTCAGCTGACAATTTGAGAAATGTTGTGATGAGAGAGACACACACTTCTCAGTTCTCTGTACATCCAGGGGGAGACAAGATGTATCAGGACATGAAACGCCAGTTTTGGTGGGCCGGCATGAAAAGAGATATAGCTATCTTTGTCTCTAAATGTAGCACCTGTCAGATGATTAAGATTGATCATCAGAGACCGCCAGGATCGTTACAGCCACTTCCCATACCAGAGTGGAAATGGGAGAGTATTTCCATGGACTTCATAGAGGGATTACCTACTTCACAGCAAAATCACAACTCTATTTGGGTCATTGTTGATAGATTGACCAAGTCCGCTCACTTTCTGCCTGTTCGGTCAAACTTTACGTCAGAAAAGTATGCTAAGCTGTATATTGCAGAAATGGTGAAACTTCATGGCGTACCATTGTCCATCGTATCAGATAGAGATCCGAAGTTTGTATCAGGATTTTGGAGGAGCTTTCAGCAGGCTTTGGGTACAGAACTTTATCTTAGCACTGCTTATCATCCTCAAACAGATGGACAGACTGAGCGAGTTAATCATATTTTAGAAGACATGTTGCGGGCATGTGTTCTTGATTTTAAGGGCAATTGGGAGGAATATTTGCCGCTTTCAGAGTTTGCTTATAACAATAGTTATCAGAAAACTATTGGTATGGCACCATTTGAGGCTTTGTACGGTAGACCGTGTAGGTCCCCTGTCTGTTGGCTTGGAGTTGGTGAGAACAGCTTTCTGGGTCCTGAATTTATTAAGGACACGTCAGAAAAGATCGCTATCATTAGGGATCGGATGCGTACAGCTCAAAGCAGACAGAAAAGTTATGCTGACCGTCGAACTCGTGTTTTGGAGTTTAAGGTTGGTGATCAGGTTTTGCTTAAGGTTTCTCCCATGAAGGGAGTAATGCGGTTTGGGTCAAAGGGTAAGTTATCGCCTCGTTTTGTGGGTCCTTTTATGATTACAGATCGGATTGGGGCAGTAGCTTATCGTCTGGCTCTACCAGATAATCTTCATAGGGTACATAATGTTTTTCATGTATCTATGCTGCGAAAATTTCTACGGGAAGAAGATCGATATCAACACATTGATGTGGGTGAGATTGAGTTGCAACCTGATGCAACCTATTTGGAACAACCTTACTGTATTCTCGATCGTAGGAATCAGATACTGCGCACGAAGACTATTCCATTAGTACGTGTACAGTGGAGTCATCATAGTGCTACAGAGTCTACTTGGGAACGGGAAGATATTATCCGTGCCAAGTATCCAGAGCTCTTTATTACAGGTATGTAGTGAATTTCGGGGACGAAATTCCGTTATTAGGGGGGGAGAATGTAATACCCCGTATTTTATTAAAGAGTTTAGTTTATTTAAATTCATTTATGTGTGGATTTCTTTACCTATTATTGTGCATGCTACATTGTTATATTAAGTTCATTTAATGGTGCATGTAAATTAATTGTATATGTTAAAATAGTAAATTTATTCATTTAATTGTGCATGTATTATTATTAATAATTTTATTTGTTGATTATGTTTAATTAAGCATTATTAGTTAATTAAAGTATTATATTTATGTTATAAAGTATTATGATGATATAATGTATTCTTATGTAATAATAATAATAATTATAATAGTTATAAATAATAATAATATAATAATAATATTAATTATAATAGTTTATTAATAGTTATAATAATAATAATAGTATTAAATCATAAGTCATGATGAAATTAGAGATTAGGATAGGATTTCATTAATATTTATAGGTAGGACTTGAAGCCATATGGTTGGGAATGTGGTGAGTTTAATGTAAATTTAGATATTTGTAATATTTATATTATTTTAATTTGTATAAATATTAGTTAGTTTGATGAGAAGGTAAGTTAGAAACCAATTTAAAATAGTAGAGAGTTGTTGTTAGAGGAAAGAAAGAGAAGAAAGGTGAGAGAGAAAGAAAGGAGCTTGGACCGGTGTAGGAGAAATTTACCCAACTACGCGCAACCGGCGGATTTATTTTAAATCCAAAAAGGCAAGTTATTATCTACTTTTCCCCTTTGAATTAATAAATTAATTGTTTAGTTTATTTGTATGCATAGAGCCAAGGTTAGTAGATTATTAAATTATAAATTTTATCTTATTAAATTAATGAAATTTTAATTATATAGGATGGTATATATTTATTTAATATCTTATGAAATTAATAATGGCCAAAAATAAATAAATAAAGCTTTAGGGATTTTTCTAGAATTTTCTAGATTTTTCCGGGGCTTTTCTGCAATTTCCGGCGACCTTCCGGCGAGTTTTCCGGTCGCCGGCAATGGGGGAGATGACCGGAGTGATCCGGTGTGATGCGGCGCACCATAGGAGGGTATGCGCGCGCATCTGGACCATTAAACAGCAGCGATTGATCCGGTGCACCGCGGTCCATGTTACCGCGGTACACCCGGCTCCGTGAGCGTTGGATGGAGGGAAGTAGGTGGATTGATCCTGTGTGGCGCGCATGTAGGAAAGCTGATGCAGTCAACCAACCGGAGGACGCCACGTCAGCAGGAAGCCATCAACGCGCGCGTGGGAGCGCGTGCGCGCGCGTGGAACTCTCCAGACGCGCGTGGGAGCGCGTGCGCGCGCGTGGCTGATGCCAGACGCGCGTGGAGGCGCGTGGGAGAGTGGGGAAGGTTGGGCTGCGCGTGGGGAGGCTCTGGGAGGCGCGTGTGGGGTCTCTATAGCTGCTGGAAATTACCAGAATACCCCTAAGGCCTGTTTTGTAAATTCCAGAACCTTAAACTTGGATTTTTAGGTACTGCGTTGGTATTTACGGGTTTAACGGGCCACGAAATTATTATTTTAATACCCGTTAAGTATTATTATGGCCGATTAATATTTCTAAACCTTAATTGGCCCGTTTACCGTACGTATATGAATGTGACTCATTTGACCACATTACTATAGATGGTATTATTATGTTATTAAATGGTATTCATTATTACTGTTCAAATATAATAATGTCACGGTTATCGTCATATAAATTATCCATTATATTATGGGATATTTATACTGTTAATCATATATCAACCATGATTATTATGCTGTGTGCATTTCAGGGAATAAATGGACTGTTTATTATGTCGCATTTATATTATATGGATGTGTTGCCATATAGAACCATGTGAGCTGGCTAATAAGTTTAGACTCATTTATACCTTATGCATTCGTTGCTATAGACAGATGTGTGGCTGTCGGGGTATGTGGTTTAATATTATTGGCATGTGTTGCCTAATGGACATGCTCAGTATATTTAGTAATATTATTGGCATGTGTTGCCTAATTTGTATGCTCAGTATATTCATCAGTACTTTGAGAGGTGTTATCACTGTGTAGTTCGTTATAGTCTGTGTTGTCAGTATCGTGCACCATGTATAATAGCTGATTTCCCGGGTAGGGAAAGGGGACACTTAACCACCTAGTATGAGTCTAAGTGATCACCGTCTATTCTGGTTGAGGTCATGTTATACATTGGATGGTTCCCTTAGGATGTATACAGATATAGTACTCATCCGGATATAAATGATTAATTTATTTGATTCTCTGATTTGGGTCATAGTAGAGAGGACTTGCTCGTGGGGTTGACCCACCATTGTTGTTATTTCAGGATACGGTCAGTACCCGTTCTAAGGTTGAGGTTAGCAGTGAGGGACCACCATCCAAACTCATCTACTCTTACGATCCAGTTCAGGGTAGAAGTTTTACGTATTACTTCAATTTCAGTTTTATTTACTTTTGACGTTGAACTCTCAGGTTTATATTTAGGGATCCTTGACATAGGATTTCCAAGTTGTAATGGAGTACTGTATTTAAATAAAGGATGGATGGATGTTGTATTATTTAGTGTTCCTTTCCTGTCTAAATTCTTTTATTATCATCATTTTGTATTCCATGCTTGTATATTGCCAATTGTTTTTGATATCCCTCGTTTTTCATGTATAAGCCTGATCAACTTATGCGTGGAAAATGTGGGGGTGTTACAATTACAAGTCAGATTGTGCCAAGTACATAATCCTTCAAGAAAGTAAAAAAAAGAAGGTAGCTATGCAGGTTACCTGGGATGATGAAGAATCTGATATATCTGAAGGCGATGATGAAACAGAAATTACAAATCTCTGTCTTATGGCAAACAACGATGAGGTATCCTCCGAATCTAAATCTTATTCAAACTCTCTTCCATCATATGATGATATAGTAGATTCATACAATGACTTAAAAGAAGCCTTCACAGAACTATATAATGAATTAAGAAAGTCTGTACCAAAGAGTGTCTTCCTTAAAAGAGAAAATCACCTAGTCACTTATAGGCTGTTAAAGGCTGAAAGTGAACTTATCTCCTTCAAGAAGGAAAAAGAATGTTCTCTTTTAACTGAAACACTATACATTGATCTACTTTCTGAAAATAAATCTCTAAAGAAAACCGTTGAAGATCAAGTTGACATTTTGGCTAAATTCACCCAAGGTAGAGAAAATCTAGGAATTATGCTTGGCAGATAACGAAACTCATTGTCCAAAGAGGGATTGGGTTTCATTCACCACAATAAAAATGCATGTCTATTAAAACCAAGGCCAACATTACATAAAACATTTACTAAAAGTGCCTCACCTCTGTCATATAGCCCACGATTCAATCATCATAAGTATCATGAACACAAATGTTATAACTACGTTACTTTACGACCAATCATTAAACAAATCTGGGTGATCAAAGGAACATATGTATCTAACCAAGTTGGACCCAAAAACAAATGGGTACCAAAACAAGTCACTTGAAATATATTTTTCAAGTATGTTAGAAATCATCTTCCTCAAGTGACAAATGGTTTCTAGACAGCGAGTGCTCAAGACATATGACAGGTGACAAATCAAAATTTTTATCTCTAAAACAATATGAAGGGGAAACATTACATTCGGAGACAACTCTAAAGGTAAAGTGCTTGGAACAGGTTCAATAGGTATATCTTCTTCTCTATCTATTGATAATGTCTTATTTGTTGATGGACTAAAGCACAATCTATTTAGCATTAGTCAATAATGTAACAAAGGATATAAAGTTATATTTAAATCAACTAAATGCACTGTCAAATTGGATGGGAAACAGATCTTTACTGCTAATAGAAATGGTAGTCTCTATACACTTTTCTTATGTGAACTACATGCTCAAGATGTTAAATGCTTTGTCTCATCATCTACTGAGAATAGTTGGCTATGGCATAGACGATTAGGACATGCTAGTATGGATCTTATTTCTAGATTATCGACCAAAGAGTTAGTCAAAGGTCTTCCGAAAACTAAAATCATAAAAGATCAAACATGTAGCTCCTGCCAATTAGGCAAACAAATTAAATCATCCTTTAAAAGTAAAAAGGATATCACCACTTCTCGACCCCTGAAACTTTTACACATGGATTTATTTGGTCCTGAAAGAACTGCAAGTCTAGGAAATAAATTTTATGTTTTCATCATTGTTGACGACTACTCACGATTCACATAGGTCTTCTTTCTCACACACAAAAATGAGGCACACTCTATCTTTTCAGGTTTCTGTTAAAGAATGGTAAATGAGAAAGAATGTAAGATTATAAAGATTAGAAGTGATAAAGGTAGAGAATTTGAAAATCAAGAAATTGATAAGTTTTGCGATCTAAATGGTTATGACCACAATCTCTCTGCTCCCAGAACACTTTAACAAAATGGAGTCGTTGAACGAAAGAACAGAGCTCTACAAGAAATGGCCAGAACCATGCTAAACGAGCATAAATCTCCTAAATCCTTGTGGGCTGAAGCAGTCAGCACAGCATGCTATGTCATAAATCATGTTATCATTAGAAAACTCATCTACAAAACCCCATACGAAATTTGGTGCAAAAGAAAGCCCAATATTAGGTATTTTAAGGTTTTTGGATGTAAATACTTCGTCTTAAATTTAAAGGATAATCTGGGAAAATTTGAATCCAAATTTGATGAGGGAACATTCCTTGGATGCTCAACTAGAAGTAAAATATATAGAGTTTTTAATAAACAAACCTTAGTTGTGGTTGAATCAATCCATGTTATCTTTGATGAATTTCCTCGACTTCCCACACAGGCTATAAAAGACGATGATGAAGAGATAAATCTTGAGAAAAGCATCGATGAACTCAAAATTAATGAGTCTCCTATTAATGATCCTCAGATAAACACCTCAAGCACATCTCCTAGTTCAAATGACACGACCTCTCCAAAAGAATGGAAGTTTGTTCACAATTATCCAACGGACCAAATCATCGGTGATCCAGCGAAAAGGGGTTAGTACAAGATCTCAAACCCAAAATATTTGTAACTATGTAGCATTCGTGTGTCAACTTGAGCCTAAAAACATACTTGAGGCAGAAAATGACGAATCTTGGCTCTTTGGTATGCAAGAGGAATTAAATCAATTTGAATGAAATAAAGTCTAGACGTTAGTTCCAAGACCAGAAAAGAAGACCATCATTGGAACTAAATGGGTTTTCAGAAATAAAAAAAGATGAATATGGAACGATTATCCGAAATAAGGCCAGACTTGTTGCTCAAGGATACAATCAAGAAGAATGGATTGACTATGATGAGACTTTCGCTCATGTTGTAAGACTTGAAGCAATTAGGATGTTAGTTGCTTTTGCTTCAAACAGAAATTTTAAACTATATCAGATGGACGTCAAAACTGCATTCCTAAATGGGTCTATTGATGAAGAGGTATTTGTAAAATAACCTCCCGTATTCGAGGACTATGCTTATCCTATACATGTTTACAAGCTATCCAAAACCTTATATGGTCTCAAACAAGCCCCAAGGGTATAGAACGAGCAACCATAGTCTGTTTCTTACTGTGCTAAGAGATAAGTGAATCACCAAGAAAGAAACAAAAGCCTATGGTAAACCACGATCTGTGGGGTCTCTTGTCCAATATGCATCTAAATAGGCATGGAGAACAAGTGATAACTAAGAAGAAAAATAAAGCCCATGAAACATAGTGCCTTTGAGATAGCGAAGAATTAGAAGAACTATAGCAAAATGAGTAGAGTTAGTGGCAACCATGAATTGACTAATTATATGAAAAACATGAGAGATGTTTGGGTAGGTAACTATGAGATAAACCAAACTACCAACCAATTGTCTATACAATGTACCATCCTGAAGAGATTTGCCATCATGTAGATTGAGTCTCGTGTTGTGCTCGAGTGGTATATCAACAATCTTGCTATCAGTTATGCCTCATATTGAAAGAAGGTCTGATATGTATTTTACTTGAGTGAGGAAGTAACCATCGGTAGCTGTAATGATCTCAAAACCAAGAAAATAATTGAGGGTCCATAATCCTTTATCTCAAACTAACTACTGAGAAACTATTTGACCTCCTAAAATTCGTCAAATCATCTCCAGCGATGATCATATCATCAATATAAAGTAAAAGAAGAATAATACATCGGTTAATGCATCAAACGAATAAAGATAAGTCGTAATAGCTAATAGAGAATACAAAATGAGGAATGGTCTAGCTGAATTTGGCAAACGAAGCTCAAGTTGCCTGTTTGAGGTCATACAGAGCTCTTCGGAGTCGACACAACTTATTAGGAGGATGATGATAACCTGGAGGAGGTTGCATGTAAACTTCCTCAAGTAAATCTCTATTGAGAAAGACATTCTTAACATCCATTTGAAAAAGTCCCTGATCACGGGAAGTATCCACAACAATAAAGTACGAACAGATGGAAGGCGTGCAACCTGAGCAAATGTCTCCTCAAAATCAATGCCATATTCTTTTGTGAATCATCTGGCTATAAGTTAAGCCTTGTAGTGCTTAACAGACCTATCTGAACGAGTCTTGATCATGTACACCCATTTACATCCCACTACAGACTATCCAGGAGGCAAATCAACCAGATCCCATGTCTGAGTTTTTGTCAATGCATCTAGCTCCTCTTTCATTGCTTGCTACCACAACGGGTTAAAAGATGTCTCACGAAAAGTAACGACCCAAACTCGGGGGTCCAAATCATTATCCGGGTCCTTACCCGAACCCGAGGTCATTTAAAGGCATTAGGGTCTTCCCAATATCGTAGTATGAGAAATACATCATTAGATATATATTAGTGTACTGTGGCATGAATGGATGAATAGGGAAACAAAGATAAAGGGACTGGGCAGCGTCGGTCAACTGACAGCCCTGTGTCGGCCTGCCAGAATGGGAGGGTCGGCCGGCCAGAATGGGAGGGTCGGTCGGCTGACTGTGTTAGTCAGCCAGTCGAAACGAAGATCCTGAGAATACAACTCTCTGCCTGAGATCGAAGAGCATCATCGGTCGACTGATTTTCTTCATTAGCTGGCCGACAGGCCCTGGAAGCTGAAAAAAATCTGCAGGTTTTTGGTGCCTAAAGCCCCAAATGCAACCGAGCTCATTTGTGAGCTTAAACCTAAGGTAAACCTGTCCCAACTTACGAAAATATAATATAATTGTCCCATAATCTTAAACATCAATATAGGCATTAAAATCGTACATCTTTCATTCAATTCATCCACAAATAGCAATATGGTTCAAACACACCTCAATGGCCATTGTAACCTTTAAAATTACATCAAAATAATACTAAAGAGATAAATTTACAATTACAATGCCATACTTTACAAAACTTATACATATCATGAGCCAAGGCTTTACAAAATTAAGGTTTGGTTACAAAATATGTCAAAAATAATCCTCTAGTCCCACTTAAGCTTATGGAGGATCAACATCCACCATTTCCTTCTCGCAACCTAAAAAATGTATAGGAATGAGCACAAGGCCCAGTAGAGATTACCTAAGTGGCATCTCCTCAAGCAAGGTAAGCAATCACATGCCTTACATGCAATGAATAGGAAAGAGAGGAAGGGGTCATGCAAGGGATTCACATACACCACTTCCATCTTCAAATAGTCATCATCACCATCCACATGCAATGCATGCATGAAATGCTCAATGCAACCACATATCACACCCACAACCTTGCATATCCACACATACCTCCCTCAACCCACACAACTTTTTTGCCCATGAACATCATTATGCCATGTATATGTAAATGTTTCAAAAATGATCATTCACTACTCATCATGCTTCCATAGTACAATAGAAAATTCTATGGTTACAACGAGATAAATTAACAATTATAACATGCTCCAAACATTCTAATATCACCTAGCATGTGCATAGCCAAAGACACCACAACAACCATATAAGAGAGATACATAATCCATCACAAAATAGGTTCATAGCATGTCATTTGAAAATTATACACAAGATAAACATATAATCACAAAGAACACCTCAATTTAACCAAGCTCAAATGTAAACCAAAACCCTATAATCAAATCATGCAATTAAACCTCAAATTGACGTGCTAAAGAATGGGAAAAACATTCAATTATCTACCAAATCCAACGAATATGGCAATTAAACAACTCTACCTCTTTGAAGAGAAAACCCCCAAAATTTTGAAATCCTCAAGATCACCCAATTAGAAATCTACTACGATCACTTTGTAGCTCTCGTCAAGCTCTACAACTTTACCTTCAATGGCAAAGTTCAAATCCAATTAGAAAGAGATGAAATCTAGGCTTGAAATTAGAGATTTTAGAGAGAGAAAGAGTTATGTAGAGAGAGAAAGAGCAGCCACATTTTGGAGGAAGAAGAATGCAGAATTTTAGCCAATATGTTGTCCTTGTAATGAGGTCTAATCCATGTGGGGTCCACTTGACCCAAAAAATCTATTTTGTCTCATTTTGCATATATATATATATATATATATATATATATATATATATATATATATATACACACACTTGCTAAAATGATGAAATAAACATAGCCACTAAAATATACTGCAAATAAATATCATAAAATGTACATCGACCCAAAAAGACTAACCACACAAGAAAAAAATTTCGGTGTGGGACCTACACGGGTCTTCCCAGCTCGATAATCCGAAAAGTGCCAAAATGACTCAAAATGCATTTCTAAGAGTTCTAAACTCAAAGAAATTCCCCAACTAACTCCCGGGACTCACACGACACACCTCACGATGTCCGGTGATGTGTACTTTTTATTTACCACTCGTAATAAAACAAATCCCTTACAATATAGGGCTACTTAGAGGGTGGTGTCGAACCTCATAGACTCTGGTGGATTATGAAGTCTTCAATTAATACTATTTTAATTTAGAGAAAAAGATAGTTTTATTTGTTATGTGTCACTAGCATAAATAAAATTAAACTAAATAAAGGAATGAGATCAGAGAGAGAATATCTTAGGGATTGACTTCACCACGAACCCCATACTATGATCAAATTTTTAACTTTGGGATTTCAACACTCATGTATCATATGGAATTAAACTCAATAACATTCGTTTAATTCAGATTTAAAGAAAGATGTTTCATGAATTTTAATAATAACCTATCTTCGGTTGGCACGAATTATCTGCCTACCTACTTCTTACTAATGTTGTAATATAACTCGTCTTCCCTAGGCATAGATTATGAAAACAATCATTCACGAAAAACGTTTGAACACCATTGTAAGATCTCTATTCTTATTGTCTGAGAAGCCCTTAGCCGTCAATCTTGTACACTAAGAATAGGTTGAGTATAATTTAAAAATAATTAAATCTAAGACAATATATTAATCATTCAAAAACTACATACTTCATTAAAACCTAATTGATCTAAGCCAATTGTTCAGAATCATGCAATCAAAATATATAAATAGTTAAAATCCCAAAGTATAGAACAATCAAACCATAGTACTCGGATTAGGGTTACATCAATGCCCTAAGAGAGGATTTAGCTACTCATGACGACGAAAGATATCATCTGTATTGTTGTGGACTTCATCATCATGGACTGCACTTCTTTTCTGAGGATCTTCACCTTCAATGCTTTAGAAAGAACTTAAAAACCCTAAAAGCCACCATTAGATCTAGAATAACTTGTAAAAAGAAGATAGAGCTTTTCTGTGGCCTTGTGCATCCTTTTATAGAAGCAACTGACTTTTAATGAGGATAGGATCTGGCCCGTCTAGAATGAAATATGACTTAATTAGAATTAATCCCGCAACTTAGAAATCTAACTTAACAGCAAAGGCTCGTGCAGAAAAGCTTCTGCTTGTGCTTTTTGGCATATGCTTGAGCCTTTTGGATTGTGCTCAAGTAAGAATTCTATACTTAGCCATTTGTCTTCAAATCTTTTTCGAAGCATTTTTTTTATCAACACTTAGAATATTTTGGGATAATTTCTTCATGGTGCTCGATCACCTTTGTTACCCAATAAATGATTCTAGAGGGGGGGTGAATAGAGTCTAAGTAGAACGATACCAAATAATTCGATTCAAAGATTATATAAGATAAAAAAATAAATGATTAATTGAAAGCATGCCAATAAATAAGCAGTATAGGCAATAAAATTTTAATAACAAAGTAAAAAGGGTAGAGAGAGAAAAAGTAAACTCAAAACACCAAGATTTAGCGAGGTTCGGAAACTCCTACTCCTATACTCAAGATCCCTTTTGAGATTTTCCAAAAACCCAATAAGGCTTCTCCTTAAAGGTGGAGAGCAAACTGGTAAAAGAAGCAACCACTTCTAAATCTTCTTGCTAAGAGAACAATCATCTCTTAGACTTCTGCTGGGTTACGCCAACCTTTACAAAGATGTTTGAACAATGGTAAAAGAAAACTCTCAGAATTGATGCGCAGATCAAAGCTCATAAGCCTATAGCAAATATAGAATATAACACAAAGGTTAAAGCTCAAATGATATGAATGAAACAATGATCTATGTAAGTTCCTTTTTCGATCACAAGGTTTTTCTCTTTAGATATATATCACCGTGTTAAAATGAAAACCTTGAAGATATTATATAAAGGTTTAAACAACATTAGATTAGGTTTCAAAGCTTACCAAAAGTACTATTTCAGCAAAAAATTGTCCTGAATTTTTGTTTATCTGATCAAACATATGGTTCATCTGTGCGGTCATTTGAAGTCAAGTGATCGAACACATGCTTCATCTGTTTGGATAGTTGGAGTATCTGACCGGTAATATTGACGATGTGATCGGTAGGATGAGATCCTATTTCCCCGTACTTTTTAGATTTGAACCCATCTGACCCGTTATATAAATGTTCTGATTGGTCATATGAAAACTTTCAGTTTTTCTAGACATATTGTTTTTTTCATCTTATCTTTAATATGAAGTGATCTATTCGATCACTTGAGATCATCTGATCGGTTATATGAACGAAGTGATCGGTTATATGATAGTTTTTGAAAACTTCAAAACTCACTGTCATATGCATCTTATCGATAATATGAGGCTGTCTGTTTGGTCATATGAATCAATCTGATCGATCACATATTTGAAGTGTTTAGTCATATCATATAAAATTTGTCATTTTAATTAGGCTATTTGATTGGTCATATTTAGCATCTGCTCGATCAGTTCAATTAACAAAAGTTATAGTTTGTATGATGAATGAAATGCAATTTGAACTTTGAACCAAAGTGCTATAATCTATTTTCCTTACATTTAATCTACTTTCACTATTTCTAAACTACCCCTTGTTGATGGAAGAGAGGCTTTCCATTTGTCATCCATTCTTTGATGAGTCCATGCCATTGTTCTTTATTTGTGCTCTTTCTTAACTGCATCTCAAATGGAGATATGTTAAAAGCACTTATTATCTTTGTTTGTTTTCATTAAAATAGTAAAAGGTGATTTAAGGCCATTTGTGCCAACAATCTCCCCCTTTTTGATGATGACAAACAATGAATCAGTTAAGCATATAAACATGATTTAAGAGTACATATATTTCATAAAAGCTCCCTCTTAATTCATGCATCTTCTTTATAGCAAAATATATATGTATTTTCTCCCTCTTGTTTACATTATTAAAAAGGAAGACAGACTGTATGAGAGAAATACAACACAATATAATGGAGAAGCTTACTTGAGAGCATCATAGACTGCCAAAAGTTATAAAATAAAGATATAAGTTTTAACCTTTTTGACCTACATTAGAGAGATTTCCTGAAGGGAATAGCTGGAACTTGTTAACTATTGCTTTGAATATATCCTTCATTTGTTCGAACTGAATGTTGTTGACTATCGTGCGCCGATCAATTAGTTCATAGACATTTTTGGCCCTTTCCTTGACAATTTAGAGGTCAACAGCTTATTGATCATTGCTCTCTATGATTGAGGTACCTCCTGTACCTACTTTTTACTCAAGGACAGTAACCCAATTTGATAGGGACTCAACAGTAGCTTAAATTTGGTCCATTCGAGCAGTTGTTACAGCATGTTGAGATTTTAATAGCTCAATAATTGTATCAGTGGCTAGGATGGGAGGAGGGGTGTTGGAGGGGGGAAAGAGATCATCACAAGTATCCATGCTAAAATTCGCAGCCCGCTGAAATGAAGAAGATGGTTGATTTTTAGTGGAGGAAGGTGCAGGAGGGTGAACAGAGGTCCGAACCAATTCCCGACTATCTTTGTTGGCATCCATTTTCTTTAGTAGTGTGGCACTGAGGCAATCGTCATCAATAACATCCCGTTTGTCAATTTCATAATCAAGTGGCACATTAAAGTATTTGAAAATTTGGGTAAGCATTATGCCATAAGGTAGGGAAGGAGGATTGTTTTTTAGTGGTTTGGAGGTAGGTTTTATGAACTAAAGAAAGTGATTGAAGAAACTGAACCCTAGGTTTAGTTTCCTACTAGGGGAAATGCACCACATTAGAAAAATGTTAAGATGAGAGACATGGGTATGGCCATTGCCCCTAGGTATAATACAATAATATAATGCACTGTGAATGAGCCTATTTTCAAAAGTAAGGTCAGATGTAGTGATTGAAAAAAAAATTTGTGGATTGGGGTTTCCACAGAGATGCTGAATAGCTTTTGTTTCAACAAAATCAGGGGCTGGAACAGAGAATTTATGAACATAAAAGCATTCCCCTTCGTCTTTAATGCCCAAAATTTGATTAAGTTGATGATAAGTAAAACTTATTTTGATGCCTTTAATATGTGTAGCTAAGCAACCATTGACAAAAGTCAGTTGGTTATAGAAGACCCTAATTAGGGTTGGGTAATATGATTCATCAATATTGATGAATGATTCCCATTCCATAGCCCTAAATTTATCAAATGATGACAGATTTTCATTAATGCAAAAAGCATGATAAAAAATTCTACCTAGGGTGATTTCACAGTTGCGGAACTTTGTATTGAACAATTCCTCCATGGCTGGGGAAAGATAATTTGCCTCGAGAATAGGAAGTGGAGCGGGAGGATCATCATGTTTTCTCCTTTGACGAAGAGGAAGATCGAGATCAGGATCATAACTTGGATCCTGATTATTTGGGGATAGAGGATGCTCAACAGTTCGTGGTCGAGAGGAGGAGGAGGGACCATTTTTGGTGCGAGGACGGTTGGTACGAACCATAATGAGTGTGTTGGTGGTAGAGTAAGGATATGAGAGTGTAGATCTTGCCTGAGAATGGAAGTAGATACCGGAGATGAAGAAAGAGAGGGGACAGATGAGAACAGAGTGAAAGAAATGATTTAAAAGATGACAGAAGAGCTTATATATTAAATTCATCTGATCGATTGGATGGCATGTTCTGAGCGATAGGATAAGATCTAAACTGCATGTGTACGCACACATTAATGATCTGTGCGATTAGATAATCAAAAGTTAGGGATTATATGTGCGATCAGATCGAGGAAATGTGCGAATAGATAGATTTAGAGATGATATGTGCGAACAAATAGATGAAATGTGCGAACTGATAGACTTGGAAATGATCTGTGCGAACAGTTGGTGCAAGTGTGTGGTCAGATTAAATAAATTTTTAGATTTTTCATTTTGTCCAGGAGATGTATGATCAGATTAATATTGTGAACATATAGGATGAATAAATAATAGATATTTATAGAATGATCATACCAAGTTGTTTGCGTATTGTGCAGAAATGATCTTCGGGAAGCGGTTTGGTAAAGATATCAGCTAGTTGGTTTTCTGTTTTGATAAAGTGCATCTCAATGTCACCTTTAGCAACATGATCTTGCAAAAAGTGATGCCGAATTTCAATATGCTTTGTGCGAGAGTGCAAATGGGATTTTTGGAAATATTAATAGCTCTTGTATAGTCACACCGGATGGGATGTGATCAAATTTTAGCCCAAAATCTTCGAGTTGTTACTTTATATAGAGATTTTGTGCACAACTATTTCCTACAACAACATACTCTGCTTCGGCTATAGATAGGGGGACAGAGTTTTGTTTCTTACATGACCAAGAAACCAATGAGTGGCCCAAAAAGTGATAAGTGCCACTTGTGCTTTTTCGATCTATTCAACAACCTGCAAAATCTGCATCTGAATAACTTGTGAGTTCAAAGGAGGAATGTGCAGGGTACCATAGTCCGAGATTTATTGAACCACAAAGATATTTAAATATTCGTTTCACATCACTAAGATGCGATTCTTTTGGACATGACTAAAATCTAGCACATAGGCAAACACTAAACATGATGTCAGGTCTACTTACTGTTAAATAAAGAAAACTTTTAATCATACCCCTATATTTCTTGATATCCACATTTATACCTTTTTCATCTTTATCTAATTTTAAGATTGGACTAATAGGAGAGTTGGTATGTTTGGCTTATTCTAAGCCATATTTCTTTAGCAAATCTTTGACATACTTGGATTAACATATGAAAATGCTATCAAGTGTTTGTCGGATTTGTAATCCTAAGAAAAAGTTTACTTCACCCATCATGCTCATTTCAAATTCATTTTGCATACTCAAGGCGAATTTCTAGCACAAAGTCTGATTTGTTGAACCAAATATGATGTCATCAATGCATATTTATACGATCAGTAACTGATGGTCAAGGGTTTTGGTTGAGAAACTGTTTTGGATTAGAAACCCACTTAGCCTTTCGTACCATGTACGGAAGCTGAGTACATGGCTCTTGCTGATACTACTTCTGAGCTTCTGTGGTTGCGTTGGCTCCTTCAGGACTTGAGAGTTTCTTCATCCATTACCACTCCTATCTATTGTGTTAGTAGAAGTGCAATCCAAATTGCACACAATGATGTCTTTCACTAGTGCACCAAACACATTGAGATCGATTGCCATTTTGTTCATCATCATCTTCTTCAGAAGACTTTACAGTTACAGTCCATTACTTCTCATGATCAGATATCAAATGTCTTCACCAAATCGCTTCCCCCATACCACTTTTGAGATCTCATTTCTAAACTCAAGATGGTTTCATTTAATCCACCTTGATTTTGAAGGGGGATGTTAGATTATATTGTATATAATCCTAGGGTTTACTATAGGCGCCTTCACGTACCCACTTACCATACTTAGATTTCTTGTCCATCACTCCGTAACCCTAACTTGCATAACACTCAGCTGCCCCATTCCTCACTATTATATGAAGGTGCTTTATGTACATTTTATATTCACATCAATACAAAACAATATACGTTTCACATATTCTCTCTCCCTCTTTTATTTCTAACAGGTTGGTCCCCTGATTTTGTGTTCTGTTTCCACTCTTTATTGTGGTTTGATGCTTAGCACCTTTGTTGGTACATATCTGATGGGGAAATTTGAGAAAGTAATGCAACATACTATAAGATAGAGATAAGGTGAATAAATTCAATGAAAATTGATTTATTTCAAACTAAATGGAGTTGGACCAACATAAGGATAACTCTGGAAGTTACAAATTCAAACAACGGAAAAGCGCTCTAACAAACCTCCTGGGATCTTCTAACGATCTAAAACAAGAAACTGCTATAAGAACAGATCCTATCAGCCAAACGAGTATAAAAGAATAGATATATAAAATTCCTGCCATTACTTCATTTCTCTGGTGACTGACTTGATCATCAGAGACTGAGAATTCTTGGCAGGCACCACATCAGTGTCAGTCAAGGTTCATCCATTTTCTTCTCTTTTCTTTGCAAGAAAATGTTATCGTTAGTGCTGAATTTCGTTTCAACAATATCTAATTCTTTTATTTATAAAATCATTTCTTACAAACAAAAAAATTAAATAAACAAAAATAAGTAAATTATTACAATTTGATAAGACTGTATCCCTAGGTCCAATAATATACTATATGCATCTATGAGATATATAGCAATCCATATTTATTGTCTTCGCTAAGACCTATATTTATCGTTAGGTCCATATTCAACCCATAAACCATTTACACACAATGGTCACATACATTTTACCACTTGGAAACATCTCACCTTGTATAGCTCTTCTATAATGATTCTCAATTCAAACTTAAAACTCTAACTAAAGTGTTTAGCTTAGGGATTCCTATCCCTTGGATTGAGTGAATAAATAAAAAAACTTCAATTTTATCAATTTCATCCAAGGGATAAAAATTCGTGGGATTTAAGTCTGGGAATCATTAATATCCCATTTATAGAGGTTAGCAGGCAAGCGCAGGGTGAGAAGGACCATCAATGGAGTGGCTTTGAGGTTGGTTAGTCCAAAACTCTTAGTCATATTCAGCGAGTTGGGCCTTGGTAGAGTGAAGAAGTGTGAGCCTGAGTCAAAGTTCGGTATACTTTGCTTCACACATAATGGATCATTTATGCTCCGGACAATGAAAAAATTCTCGAGGTTTTCCAATTGGTTTAGTCTCTAAAATCCGGTGTTACTCTAACTTTACTTGCATTTATTTTTGCTTTGTGGTTTGATTAATTTACTTTTATTACGGTAAATTTAATTTAAGCAAAAATCGGATAAAAGGGCAAGTTGAACCCATTCACCCTCCCTCTAGGTTGCCATCCATATTATATTCTACAACCACCCCGCATTGTGCAACTCATAATTGATATCAGAGCCATGATCTATACATTAAGTTATTTCTTGTGGAATATTTTAAAAAAATTAAAAATCTATTTTTGTTTTCAAAATTTTGATATGGATAACGCTCTTAAAGAAGGTGTATTTATTCAACGTACTCATTTGTTTGATGGTGACAACTATGCTTTTTGGAAACCTAACATGACATCTTTTCTGATGACTCAAGGTAAATATGTTTGAGTTACAGTTGAAAAAGGTTATAAAAAACCTACAGTCACAAGAAAAGGTATTACCATTGAAAAGGAAGAGTCCGAATGGACTCAAGCTGAGAATAATGCTCATAAGGGGAATACTAGAGCCTTGTTTTCTTTATTCAAAACTGTTGTCCAATTTGAGTTAGTTAATATTACTCATTGTAAAAGTGTAAAGGAAGCATGAGACGTACTTTAACTTACCCATGAGAGTACAGATGAAGTCATATCTTCAAAGATTGAGATGCTTTTGCCTTTGAAACCTAGGAAAGAAAATGACATATAAGAAAACTAACAAGAAAATCCTTAGGTTTTTGCCTGAAAGGTTCAGAATCAAGGTTCAGAAAGGGTCTTCTAGCAAGGTTATTTTAAAACCGTTGTAGGAAGTATGTGGTAAAAAACTATTTTTCTTGTAGTGGATGTTAGATTATATTGTATGTAATCCTAGAATTTACTGTAGGCGCCTTAACGTACCTACTTACCATACTTAGATTTATTGTCCATCACTCTGTAACCCTAACTTGCATAATATAGGTGCTTTATGTACATTTTATATTCATATCAATACAAAACAATATATGTTTCATATATTCTCTCTCTCATTTATTTCTAATAGGTTGGTCCCCTGATTTTGTGTTCTGTTTCCACTCTTTGTTGTGGTTTGATGCTTAGCACCTTTGTTGGTACATATCTGATTGGGAAATTTGAGAAAGTAATGCAACAGGCATAGTGTAACGGGTGGGCGCTTGCCCATTTACCCAAAAGCTCGAACTATTGGATAGTACTGCATACCCACCCATTTATACCCAATCACTTTCCCATCCGATTCCGATGTAGGACAAATGACCCTTGTTACATTCTCCCCCACCCAAACTCGCAACGCCCTCGTTGCGATTCGGGCCACCCTGCCTACCCGGGATGCTAGCCCGAACGCCTTCCAGGCCGGGTGCTTGGCGTGACACCGGATCAAGAACTGGGTCTGGCTCTGATACCAACTGTAACGGGTGGACGCTTGCCCATTTACCCAAAAGCTCGAACTATTAGATAGTGCTGCATACCCACCCATTTATACCCAATCACTTTCCCATCTGATTCCGATGTGGGACAAATGACCCTTGTTACACATAGAGACAAAATAAATTCAATGAAAATTGATTTATTTCAAACTAAACGGAGTTGGACCAACATAAGGATAACTCTGGAAAGTACAAATTTAAACAATGGATAAGTGCTCCAACAAACCTCCTTGGATCTTGTAACGATCTAAAACAAGAAACGGTTATAAGAACAGACCCTGTCAGCCAAACGGGTATGAAAGAATAGATATATAAAATTACTGTCATTACTTCAAATCTCTGGTGACTGACTTGTTCATCAGAGACTGAGAGTTCTTGGCAGTCACCACACCGGTGTCAGTCAAGGTTCATCCATTTTCTCTCTTTTCTTTGCAAGAAAATATTATCCTAGGTCGGGCTGAATTTTGCTTCAACAATATCTAATTCCTTTTATTTATAAAATCATTTCTTACAAACCAAATAAATAAATAAATAAAAATAAGTAAATTATTATAATTTGATAAGACTATATCCCTAGGTCCAATAATGTACTATATGCATCTATGAGATATATAGCAACCCATATTTATCGTCTTCGCTAAGACCCATATTTATCGTCAGGTCCATATTCAACCCATAAACCAATTAGACACAATGGTCACATACATTTTATCACTAGGAAACATCTCACCTTGTATAGCTCGTCTTGGACCTTTCTGAGAACATGTCGATTGTTTAGGAGCAATGAGAGTGCCCATGTCAGCGTCACAGTCGTCGTGCTAGTGCCCGCTGTTAGCATTCCCTGCACCGGATGAATCAATATTCATACCTCAAATTTTAGCCATTCAATATTTTCTTTGATGATGGAAACAAAATATAACAATAAATGGAAAGAGTTTCACAATTGCCTGGTACCAATCTTTATTTTGGAAGCACATGTATGGTTAAAATTTGATGTTAGTCAAATTTAAATGATCCCACATACAAATCATTTATCTTTTTTGAAATTAAAAACACTGAGAAAGCCGAATCCATTTATGTAAATGAGAACATACATTGTAGTGTCTAAAATTAATATAGAATTTCCATTTGTTGCTGATAGGCATTCCCTAATTCAGCGGAATCCATTTATGTAAATGAGAACATACATTGTAGTTTCTAAAATTAATATAGAATTTCCATTTGTTGCTGATAGGCATTCCCTAAAATTAATCATGAAAGCATTTATGAATGGTTTCACCCACCCCAATAATTTATTCAGCTGGTATAAGCCCTTTTACTCAAAGGGAAGGTATGGTTAAAAATTGATGTTGGTCAAATTTAAATGACCCCACATACAAATCATTTATCTTTTAGAAAGTAAAAGAAAGCCTCCTTTTAACTTGATCCCATATAGCTTAGTACGTTGGAGCACTTGACACCTCCTTTTAATTTGATCAAAAGGAATTCAAGCCAAGCTCGAGCTTGCTCAAACTTAGTGAATTAACAAATTACTTCTAAATAACTAAATCTAACAACATACATAATATTTAAATTAGGGTGAGCCCTGGCATAACGGTAAAATTGTTCCATTGTCATCTAGAGGTAGTCATGACTTTGAAATAGGAAAGAACCTCTTTGATCGCATACGAAAATCAGACGGTACAAATTTGATCCTTTCTGAGTACCGGCATGAGGTAGGAGCCTCAGGGCAAACCCTATATATACAATATATGTAAATGACAATCAACTTGGTTGAAGAACATGTACGTACCAGACATGTTGCTTTATTGATTGTGTCAGCATCAAAACCGAAAAGTTCTTTGGCCTCAGTATTGTCAAGAAGGGATAGTATCACATCCATGAAGTCTTGTTGATCACTCTTCAACATGCCAGAATCTCCCTTTCTTTTATGCTCCTGCAGCCAGCCTTCAATTATATCATCAATTTCTTTTCCTATCTTCTTCATGGCCTTCTCGTACCCTCCTAAATCCAAACACCTCAGAAGAGGGAACACATCAGATACCACAAACGCCCCAAGCAATTCAAAGAACTCTCTGATGGCCTTCCCAACTCGTGCCCCCTCTTCATTGTCACGTGAATAACGCCTCCCTACAAGCAACCTAACCATCACATTTAGGGTTAAATCCGCGAACCATTGCTTCATCTCCATCTTCACCACATTTGAAGCACTTTGTTTCTTAATGCATAAGTCGTATACCTCTCTTAGAGATGTTCTTATCTCTAATACTCGGATATGTCCAAGCAAATCAAGCGAGCGGTTGGAGAGAAGCTCAAGCATGACTATCTTTCGTACTTGGCGCCAGTAATGGCCGTAAGGACTAAAACCAAACATGGCATAGTTGTAGGTCAAGAGCTCTGCTGCTAAAGACTTGGGACGGTTGGCAAAGAATATGTCGTTGGTGGTGAAACATTCTTTAGCTATCTCCCAATCACTTACTACCAATGCTCGGTTTACCCTGAGTTTTATGGTGAAGATTGGCCCGTTCTTGTCAGCCATAGAACCTAAGGTTATGTGTGGCAATTGAGAGCGTCCTAAGAGATGGAGGTGACCGATCAAAGGATATGCACCGGTAGTTTCGGGTGCTACTGTTTTCTTACTAG
This sequence comes from Cornus florida, assembly GCF_030987335.1. Classification (NCBI taxonomy): domain Eukaryota; kingdom Viridiplantae; phylum Streptophyta; class Magnoliopsida; order Cornales; family Cornaceae; genus Cornus; species Cornus florida. The sequence continues at coordinate 35,196,108 of NW_026775577.1, read as the reverse complement.
CTGTGTTTTTGTGACCAAATCTTGTCATCCATAGAGCAATGCAAAGAACTAAAAGAAGTGGATATATAGAAAGCATTACAGTTGTTGGGAGTATTGGGAGGAGTGACTCCATTGTTGTTGTTTTTTCTGTGTGCGTGTGTTTTTGGGTTGTTTTGGGATTTTATATATAGATGAGCAAAAGTAGAATGGAGTTGTTGATTTGTGTGTGTGTGTGTGTGTGTGTGTGTTTGGGATTTTATAGATGGATGAGCAAAATTAGAACAACTGAACAAGGACAAAACAAATGCATGGGGATCACATTTCAAAGTTAGTGTTATGCAACGAATAACCCATTATTATAAAGGTGATTTTTATTTTTTTATTATTATTTTTTTTAACTATAAAGGTTATTGGATTAATGAGTACTCCAAATCTTGTGTAAAATCCCGTCGGATACAAATGAGTGGATGTTATTACAAGATGATTTATTAGGTTGTTGGGTCTCGTCTGTCTGATACAAATGAGTGGAAGTTACTAGAGGATTAATTATTAGGTAGTCGGTCTCGTCGATCGCGTTTGTGAGCGTTTGTGACACATAACAAGATACAAATGAGTGGGAGTTATTAGAGGCCAAAAAGCATGAATATCGACAGGACACGTGTACAACACGACCCGGATATAGTAATACGACAAATTTTAAAAAAATAGGATACGGATACGACGGGAATACGCTTATAAAATTATATATATATATATATATATATATATATATATATATATATTCAAAATATAATTACTAGAACCTTGCACATTCATTTTCCTAATAACAAACAGGTATATATAAATACAAAATTGCAAATAAAACAATAACAAATAATATGACCAATTTCAATGATTTCATCTTTGTTATAAGAAATATATAGACAAGACAAAATAGAAAATAAATAAAAAATAAAGTTGATCCAAATTCCAAACGAAAATGTGCGGAAGAGTAAGACATAGTTATAATGAGCTAAATATGTACATAAATAAACATATGTACTTTCAATCTTTCACAAAGTCTTGTTCATGTAACTTTAAAAAATAAATAAATAAATTGTTTTGTTCATGTATAGAGATAATTAAAGAAGAGGAGAGACTAAGTGAGGAAGTGAGAGAAAATAAATTTACTGTGTAATACTCTGTTGTCTGTAGTTTCTATTTTATTTTATCAAAATTTTACTTTTAAACTTCTAAAAAATTACATTAGGTACCCCAATTATCTTAAAAAAAAATTACAAAACATACCCCGCTATGTTCGAGCCATGTCCACCCTGTCTCTGAGTCGTGTCCGAGTCATGTCCACCCCGTGTCCAATAAAAATTAATTTCTTGACAATTCAGAGAAGTGTCGAACATGTGTCTGAGCCTCGGACATGCGTGTCCGTGTCTGAAAAGTGTCCAACATTGGTACAGGACTCTTAGGAGGAGTGTCTGTTAATTCATAGATTAGAGGATAAATTATTAGGTAGTCGGTCTCGTCAATTGTGTTTGTGACACATAAGTAAAGTAAATTAATGTTGTTATAAAATCCGCACACTTATTTATGTGTCAGTAATAATTTTAGAACATGTAGATGCAATTTCTCACACTCGAACACTTAAAGAAATAAATCAGAAGAAATACACAAAATATAGATGAGATAACAAATAATTTTTGAAGAGAAGAACAATGATGGGAATTCGATGATTTTTTATTCTCATTCATGCTCTATTTATAGGCTTTGTTCAGAGAATTATATGGAGCCGTTTCTTTGGCTTTATTCCCATAGACGTGGGTATTTATGATTACTAATTGTGTGCATGTTTTAATGGCATGCTTTATGGACTTATGAGCCTGCCGAGGTTGGGCTATCCATCGATTTTTATGCCAAGTGAAGCTTCCTTTATTTAATCGGGCTGAGTTGACATATGTGTATGGTTTCTGTTGTTGGGCCTCCAATTGATAGTGGGCTTCCAGGTGTTTTTAGTTTAGTAATGGGCTACTCTTTTGCTGCCATATGGTGTATTATGATTGGTGGGGATTTTTCCCTCCAGACTTTGCCCCCAATTCCTTTTATGAATTCAATTCATATATGGAATTGTAACTGTTTTTGGGAAGTGGAGTAGTTTTTGCGGCTATTACTATCTATCATTACCATTTATGCCCCTATTTTTGGGCTCTCATATTTGCCTCTTCGTTATCTGCTTCGTCCTGTCCATATATGTTGTGACCTTGTTACTTGGGTATCTACCTCTGCAGTTTCTTTCTTGATTCTAAGAAAGAGTTTTTTCTGCCACTGCATAACCTTCCTCTCGTTTGCTAAGGTTAGTCACTTTCTCACTCTTTTTCTGTCATTATGAGTCAAGCGAGTACTAGTGCGTCTAACTCCAATTCGGTGACATCGGCGGTGAGTTCAAGTGGTGACGTTGAGGGGCCGATTGTACTTCCTTCTTGATATTGTAGAGAGAAAATCTTTCTCTATTGCACAGGTGAGAAAGAAGAATCGTGTCCCTTCGAATGTTACCCTTCAGGAATATGATCACAATCTGAATTTTAGCATCAGTAAGGGTTTGGAGGAAGGCGAGATGCTCTTCTCAGCTTTATATTTTCCTGTCTTTCGATTTCCCTTTAATCCTTTCCACCTTTGGGTCCTGTCGGTGTTGAATTTAGCTCCCCTTCAGGTTAACCCTAACTTTTTTTGTATTCTTTCTTGTCTTTTTGCCCTGAATAGGGTTAGGGGTCTGACCCTAAATCTCGCTGATCTTCTCTTCTATTATACCTTTAATAAAATTAAAGATGAGATGGGTCAGTTTTATTTCCATTCTAGGACGGGTAGAGCTCTTTTGACTCATTTTAACACTTCTGATAAAGAGTGGAAAGATAAAATTGTTAAGGTCAGAGGGGCATGACTCTCCTCTTCTGCTCAGGATTTTCCTATTTGGACGAGCTTTCATGCCCCATCTGTTCCCGCTTTTGATGATTCGGGCGAGTCTTCTTGCTTTGCCTATGCCGTAAAACATTTTTGTTATATTTAAGACTTTTTGGGCTGTAATATTGACTTTTTTCCTTCAAAATCTACAGATATCCGTTTTGAGTACTTGCAATTGCACGTCTAGGGTGACGTTTCCTCGGTTCGGGTCTTACTCTCTTTTTTCTTCTTGAGGCGATTTCTAGGGACGTTCTTGCATTTATTCAAAATCCCGAGGAACCTATCGACCTCGAGGTTTTTAATACTGAGGCTGATCTTGCTACGTGTTCCCCTCTTCTTCTTTCTTAGTCTGTAATAGAACTTCGTCCTCCAAAACCTTGTTCGACTAGGAAAGAGAGAGAGGCTGCTGCCAAGCTTCTGCAGGAAAGGAAGAGTGCCTTGGTTGGTGCTAATAAATCTTCCACTTCTCAAAACAGAAGGGGATTCAAACTGGGCAAGGGAACAAGCGTCCTCCTGTGAGGGATGATCCTCCCTCCAAGAGTTCCAAGCTTATAGCCGGGGCCTTTGGTGGCAGAAGTGCCTTAATCCCAGGTTCTATAAATGCCGCTGGAGGTGATTTTGCAGGTTCGGTCGAGAGGTGGTTCCCTGAGATGTTGAAGGCTAATGGCTCCCCTATTACTATAGGGGATTCTAGAGCTGAGGATTCGGAGACATTGATGGGTTTAGCCCGAGGGATGTGGCCACCCAGGGATGAGATTTTGCAACAACAAATGAGCGTTGATGACCTCCTTTCCCATACTCCTAAGTCTATAATGGAGGTAACTTCTTATGATTTCTCCTTTTCTTTTCTTGATGCTTATCTATTTGATGGCACTCTGCTATTCTTCTACAGAGCTCTTTCTTGATGTTCGTTTTTATGAAGAAACTGTCAGCTGAATCTCTTTAAGTGAACAAGTCTGCCGCCCTGCAGAAGAGGATAGATCTTTTGGAGGTTTCTCTTGCCAAAGAGAAAAAGAGAAGTGGTGTGTAGCCGTCGGTTGCACCAAAGTTTGGAAAATGATACGAACTAAGGCTACGTTTGGTGTACAGAAATGAAATGGAATTCAACTTGGAATGGAATGAGAATGAGAATGAAATGGAATGGAATGAATATTATCATTCTAATGTTTGGTGTGGCATGATGAATCGTAATGGAATGGAATGATTATTACCATTTTATTATTTGGTTGACTATCATTAAATATGGAATGGAATGATTTTTCTCAAAAATACCCTTTTCATTATTTTTTAATAAAATCAATCTAATTAATATTTTGTCAGTACAATTTTATCCAAAAACGGGTTGAATACTTAACCTAAGAAGCTGATGTAAAGGCTAATATATATATATATATATATATATATATATATATATATATATATATATTTAATGATACATTTAATGATACAATATATATATAAATATATATATATATAATATGATTGAAGGTCCTGTAACTTTTTGTCAATGGCAGTTCTGGATATATTCAGAAGAGAGAGAAGGTGAAAAACCTTTACTATGTCTAATAAAGAAGCTCGAGAAACGTGAAAAATAGAATGTGAAAGATTTTTGGTCTATTCAAAATATTGTTGCCTTATTGGAATGTGATGAATGGTTTATTGGGAATATTACAAAAATATTTAATCTTACTATGGAATGGAATGGCCATTCCATAGGTTTAGTAATGGGATGGATTTTCATTCCCTGGAATGGATTTTCATTCCATTCTATTCCTACACACCAAACAAACGAATGGTTGGAATGGGTATTCCATTCCATTCCATTCCTGCACACCAGACGTAGCATAAGAGTGTGAGTGTGCAATGTGGCCAAGTTTTAAATTTGTAAAAGCCACTACTACCTCTAACTAAAAATATAGCTAGTGTGAGTAGGGATCGTCCCAAGGGATTTTAGGCACTAGCAATGGAAACAATATATAGGGTTAGTAGGTTGAGTGATCAAAGATTCGTTAGATTGATTGATTAAGATATTATGCAAATGAAATTGAAGTAAACAAAATTCAATGATTAATAAAGTAGAGAAAGATATAGAGGGGAAGACTTGGGGTACTAGAGCTCACCACTAAGCTTGACTTCACTAGACACTAGCAATTGTATATTAATGGGGAAATTGACTTGTAACTTGTGTGTGTGTATGTGACATTAATTGAACCTAGGCATGGATGGCAAATAAGCACACATTGTCAAGCCAATTCTAATGAAAAGCACAACCTATCAAATGAGACCAAAATCCATTCAATGAAACCACAATTTATGCACACAAAAATATCTAGAAACATACACTTAATGCATTCATAAGTATGGAACACCAAGGAACAAGAGTAGATTATCCACCTATCTATGAATTTAAAGCAACTACACTATATCTATACTAAAGACATGAAATTTAACTAAGTAAGCTAAAGTTGTGGTACAATCCATCAAGAAACAAGTGTGAACCATCAAATAAATTACAAGAGTGTTCAATTAAGCTCTATGTTTTGACCATCTCTAGATTAACTTCATCCATACACATAGACATGCATAAATTCCACTAAATCTAGAGAAAAGCACATGAATCATCCATTCCAGCATACATAGTATGGTTAGAAGTAGATAATCAATTGAAAGTATTAATCCATACACATCAAGTAGAAACCACAAGATATATATATATATAAATCCAAGATCAAAACATTGTTACAAATAAATTCCCAAAAATATTCAAAGAACTAAGTCTAGGAAGCAAACTTAGGGGTTACTCTAGCCCTAAGTAGATGTCTAGCCACTCATTGAAGTAGTCATCCAACCCTCAAGGGCTATCTCCATGGTAGGAATGACCTCCTTCTTGATGGAAACCCTAGAAGAATGGAAGAAGTCCCAAAATGTGTAAAAGCTCTCTCTAATCTCTAGCCTCCTCTCCAAGATAAGAAAATTACAAGTTATCAATAACAACTATCTCTATATATGCTCTAAAAGTGGCTCTCAATCCTTATATAGGTAAGTCAAAATGTCACCTAATGGTTTGGGCTCGTACACCAAGGTCTCTCCAATGATTGCACCATGAGCCAACTTTTAATGAGCTAGAATCTATTTTTTTTTCGGACTTGAGGAAGTTCGATCGATCGAACTGTGTTGAGATCGATCGAACATGGCTGAGATCCATCGAATGCTGCAAAGATCGATCATCCTTGGTGGCGCCTTTTTGAATAAAGACAAATCTTTGAGATTTTTTTGGGAAGAAGACAAAAGTGGTAGGTGGGTGGTAGGTGTGAATAAGATCGAATCATTTCGATCGATTTGGGAAATATTGGATCAATTGAACTTGTTGGATTCTTTTGGATAAGGACAAGGGCTTAGATCCATCTTGAATTGTTTAGATCGATGAACTTTCGATCGATCGAAGGAATGCTGATATCGATCGAACATGCTGAATTTCCACACTTTGTTTCATTTTGCTCCCACTTTGCTCCTTTCTTCTATTCAGCTTGAGTTAACTCCTTTAATGCTCTTATTTTGATGAATTGACTTAGTTTTGGGATAAGCACCTGAAAAGAGCAATAACACGAAATTAGAATAAAACGGGGAAATAAGATAGATAAAGGTCCTAGAACACTCAAGCTTAAGGGGTTTAAATACGCACGTTTTAGCGCTCATCACACCCCCAAACTTAAATATTGCTAGTTCCTAGCAATAAACTATAAGGTAAAGGAATGAAATAAACAACTATACAACTATAAACTTAGAAAGCAATAAATGGATAATGCCACCTTCGTAGGGAACACGATTGCATTTAGCACATGCAACCAGCCTTTTAAACCCCTAGGTTACCCCTAGTGGACGAGTGAAGTCTCGTGAGGGTTTCCAGAAATGATACCCACAAACATTAAGCTCATTCTCACAAAAGAGACACCAATATTGCAAATAAGCATTGGGAGAAAACTACCTCAAGTATGCAATTTTTCAACCCTTTCCAAGCAATCACCCAAAATTTCAACATCAAGCAAACAAGTATGATCCTCCACACATCAAGAAAATAATCATGCAAATCAAAACAACACTAGAATCCTTTTTGAGTGGACCGGCATCAAATATGTTGCTATCTAAGCCAACTAAAGAAATGATCGCATCCTTACCCTCAAACTAGCACACAAATCTAGTACCGATCATCAAGACAAAGAGTGGACCTTTTATTAAAACTTTATTGTTTTACGTGCGCTTATTCTTTTTACTTAATTTTATTTATTTATTTATTATTATTATTTTTTATTCCTAAGGATTAAAGATGGAAGCATAGTGCAATGTGTTAATCTATTAAACTTTCTAGCGATCCATGAGGTCGAGCGTTAGGTCAATGACTCCCAAACCAGACGGATTTAGGGCACTAGGTGTTCAAACACCCCTAAGTACTTACAAGCTCAAATCAACTAAACTACAAATCAAAACAATCTTTATCTAATCATTTCATACTTCTCACCTTTTGGGAGAAATCCTCACTTTTTTATTGCCTTTGTAACTTTATTTTTTTTATTTTTATTTTTAAGTTCAATTATTAACCTAGAGTTTGGGCCCTCCACCTTTCAGCGCGAGAAATTCAGTTCTTGATGAGACTAGAATCCCGGCTACTCAATGAAAAGGGTTTGTTATCCACTTTTGTCAAGATGAAAGCTTTCAATGCACTACTAGCTTAATTGGGATATAACTAATTCAATAATCAACAAAGCATGTACCTCACAAATGAATGCTAGTGTGTGCCTGTGCTAGTGTAGAATCTTAGAGTGAATGTCAAAATAATCACAAAATCAGGATGATGTGGACCACAAATGCAAGCAAGATATCAATTTTTCGAAAAATTTAATCCTAAATGGCATTCATAAGGCATACAAGGAGTATTGGACTCTCAAGTCAAGCAATTTTTAAATTTTAAGCAATATAGTTCTCAAAAGATCAAAATCATAGCTAGTCATGGACCAATCATAGAAATCCCTCAAATACACAAGTCATGCTCAAAATTTTAAATTGAAAGCAAATACTGTAACAACACCCATTACGCCCAAACTTAAATGGCACAGTGTCCTCAATGTGCAAAGAGAACAAAGGAAAGAGTATACCAGTACGACTATGGCAAAGAATAGCCGGAACAGAAGTATCCAAAGTGGGTGGTATAACCCCCCCAAACTTGGGATTAACTGTGGTCTTGAAAAATTGGCACTGGGAAAAAAGATGATCAGATAACAAAGGGGATAATAATGGTGTACAGTGGACATGTAAGTGTAAATGGGATAATAAATGAACTAATGAGAGAGGAAAAGGGTGGTCCTGAAAAATTCGGGCAGCACTCTCTCACTGAAGTTATTGGGATGCACCTAATAATGGAGTCAGTCACAGACAGATATATCAATAGAAGAATATGACATCCAAAAGATCAAGCATAAATAGGAAAATAAAAACAGTATATGGTACATCACAGTAATAGGGCCGATAGACTGGCCGCAAAAATAATATGACTATAACAAAAGAGCAGTAATGTATTACAGATATATAACATGATAAAAGAGAGGAATAGAGATCAAACAGATGAGGTAGGGTGAGTGGGGCGTAATCCCCTGATATCTTTGGATATGCCCTACAGTGCAGCTAAGACATCGGAGCTAAGAGATGTCACATCTGACCAAAGAGAGACAACTGCGTCCTCTAAGGCCTAGATATGCTCTCCAAAGCTGGGTGTTGGTGCTGGAGCCTCAGGGACCACTGGATCAGGAAAATGATGTGCATCCTGAGCCTACTCCGGGAAATGTAATGGTGACCCTGCTGAAGAGTGATATGGGATCTCATCTGCTGGAGGCTCCTGCTCCAAATCTATATCCAAATGTACGGCAGCCGCCAGTACGACTGTTGGATCTTCTGCTGCTGCTGCCATCTCCTCCTCCTCCAGCTTCTCAGCTGCTAGAACAGCGTCATCCACCAAACTCTTGATAAGAGCATTGTAGCTCTTATTCCACTCCTTCTTACTATAATGGCAAGCTCCTGTCTTTAGAGAAGACCACTTCAAGTAAATGGTTAGAGGCTTAAATTGTGTATTAAAGATTCCATGCCTTAGGAAGGTATTGAATCCATTAATTTAACAGATCCCATCTACTCGACCTAATCATCCAAGTCCACGTCGCCTTCAAACAATAACTGTAGGAGTTGTAGATAGGATTTCATTTGTGTATTTTTAGTTTTATTTGATTTAATTTTTTTTATGTGCTTTATAGATTAGGAAAATTTAATTTGTGTCGTGTAGATTTCGTGTTATTTTTGCAGGATACTAGTTTTATAAGGATTCATTGTCCGTGATTTAATGTGCTAGTAAACACCTTTGGCAAGGGAGCAGAGATAGATGAAGAAAATCAAAGAAGCAACAAAAGGTATAAGGGCTAGGTGATTGATTGCCTCGCCTTGGCAATCGATCGCCCCATGGCGATCATACCCAACCTCGGTCGAGGGTAGGTCAAACGAAGGAAGCGGCTATAGGGGTGGGTGATTGATCGCCCACCAGTCGGTGAATGATCGTGTGATACCCCAAATTTTCACGTGTAGGTTGGCCACTCAAAAACCCGGGGATGTAAAAAAAAAAAAAAGGTATTTAAATAAGCACAGAATACAAGAAAGACAAATAAGAATAATAAGTAAGTTAAAAGAAAACTAACTAATGAATAATAATCCTTAAATAAATAAATTCTCTAACCAATATAACTCAGGAATCTAATATTCAAGGACCCCTAAATAAAATTTCATAAATCCAAACATCTGAAAGTCTAGGTTTAAAAACAGGAAACAAAGATAAAGAAACAGGATCCTACATCGTATCAATCCAGAAAAGTGATAAAGAACGTCTCTGATCAACAACTACAACTACTGTAGGTCTGGAACGTCCGATAACCTGAAAACAGTGGTGGGTTAGACCCACAAGCAACTTCTAATCTACTACAACCCAATCAGAGACCTGATACAGACTACATCCCTATCTATACTCATGCAATAGCTAAACAGTCAATAAATTTATACACACTAAGACGCTCACCACAATATAGGGCAGACTCAACCGGATAAACTATACCAGCTAGTAAAACGCACACAATGGTGGACTAACGGACCACATCTACCAAGGCACGCACATCTCCTATATTTGGTTTAGGTCCAAAATGGTGATGGCCCCGTAAGGGGTTACTATTTGAATTGTATACGGACCATCTCATCTTAGGCGCAATTTTCTAAGAAATAGCTTCAGCTTGGAGTTGAATAACCAGACCTTGTTACCTGGCTCGAAAAATTTCCTCTCAATGTGCTTATCATTAAAAACTTTGGTCTAGCTTTGTAAATTCTTGTACTTTTATAAGTATCATTGCGAAGTTCTTCTAATTCACTTAGCTATAATCTCCTCTTGGCGCACGTCAAAGTTCAAATTTCTTGTGGCCCAGAAAGCTTTATGCTTCAATTCCACAGGTAAATGACATGCTTTCCCGTAGACAGTAGATCAAGCGGTATGGCGACATCCCAATTGGTGTCTTGAACGTAGTGCGATATGCCCATAAAACATCAGTAAGGCGTAACGACTAATCCTTTTAATCCGGCTGAACTGTCTTCTTAAGGATATGTTTGATCTTACGATTCGAAATCTTTACTTGGCCACTTGTCTGAGGTTGGTAAGGAATAGCTACCTTGTGAAAGATGGAACATTTCAGAAATAATGCTCGAAGGAAGCGATTGCAAAAAGGTTTTCCATCATCACTGATTATTGCTCTTGGCATTCCTAACCAACTCAAACTATTGCTTTGAAGAAATTCGACCACTACCTTGTGATCATTAGTTAGTATTGCCACAGCTTCTACCCATTTGGAAACGTAATCCACTCCCACCAATATATACTCCTTACCATGTGACATCGGGAATGGCTCTATGAAGTCAATGCCCCATACATAAAAAATTTCAACAACCAGAATTGGAGAAAGAGGCATCATGTCTCATTTTGTCATAGCGCCCAACCGTTGACATCGATCACAGGCCTTGGCAAACTTGTGAGCGTCTCCAAACAAGGAAGGCCAAATTAGTCTACTCTGAAAGACCTTTGCCGCCGTCTTCTTTCCACTGAAATGGCTACCATAAGCAAGTGTGTGACAAAACTTCAGAACGCTTAGAATTTCATTATTTGGCACACAACGATGGATAATTTGGTCCGATTAGCACTTGTACAACTGTGGGTCTTCCCAATGATAAAATTTCACTTGGGAGAAGATACGGTCTTTATCCTGTTTAGTCCAACTAGACGGAATTCTTCTTGACGCCTTCCAATTCACAGTATCAGCAAACCACGGTGGAGTCTCCTTCTAAAGTTAAAATAGCTGCTCATCCAGGAATGAAGCATGCAAAAGAAGAGTCCAAGATGAATCTACTATAATTCTGAATAAATGGATTACCACCACATTCTCTGAACCCTTATTGTCTTTGATTTCTAGGTTGATCTCTTATAGCAATAGAATCCACCTGATCAACCTTGGTTTGGTGTCCTTTTTGCTGAGTAAATACCAGAGAGCTGCATGATCAGAAAACATAATGACTTTGTGTCATACCTGATGAGCGCTGAAAAGTGCGTATTTAAACCCTTTAAACTAAGGTATTCTACGACCTTTATCTATCTTATTTTACCGTCTTGTATTGATTTCGTGTTATTTCCATTTTCAAGTACTTATCCCCAAAATAAGCTAACTCAGTCAAATAAGAGCATAATTGAAGCAATTCTGGGATGAATCAAAGAAAGGAGCAAAGTAGAGCAAAAGGAAGCAAAGGGTGGAATTTCAGCAACTTCGATTGATCTCAACAAAAGTTCGATCGATCCAACTTTCATCGATCTCAGCACTTCAAGATAGATCTGAGCCATGTTTGTCCCTATTCAAAGATCTCAAAAGTTCAATCGATCTAACTTCCTTCTCCGATTGATCGAATATTCTTGTCCTTATCCAAATGATTGATCTTATCCAGTTGTACCACCCTACCAACCACTTTTGTCCTTTTTCCAAAAATATCTTTAAAATATCTCAGATTTGTTTTATCCAAAAAAGCGTCACCATTGAGGATTGATCGAACTTCAGTTCGATCGATCTCAGCCAAGTTCGATCAATCCAAGTCCAAGGTTCGATCGATCGAACTTCCTCCAGTGCGAAAAAGTTAAATTTCCAGCTCACAAAAAGTTGTCCCTTATCCAATCATTGGAGAATATTTACTGTACGACCCCAGCTCATTTTGGGTGTCATTTGACCTACCTATATAAGGATAAGGATTACTTTTTGTAAAAAAAAAAGGAGATCATATTGTATCATAGATCATATCATACCGAGAGAACTCTTAGGGAGGAAGCAAAGAAGAGGAGGAGGCTAGAGACACCATTGGAGACTCTTCATCAACCAAGGAGCAGATTTCGTCCTTGGATCTTGCCCTTGAGGGTTGGAGGACATCATCCATGAGTGGCTAGACATCCTCTTAGGGTTAGAGTTGGCCCTAAGCATGCTTTCTACTTCTTGATTTATGTATTTTTGAGGGGATTTGTATTATAATTCATGTATTGACACTTTTATATATATACATCTTGTTTATTCAAAGATTTATGTGATTTAATGCTTCCAATTGATCATTTCATTCTATCCATATGTCTATGTATGCTAGAATAGATGATCATGTTTTTGTCTCTATTTCTTGTGTTATTGATGCATGTCTATGTGTGTTGATGCTATAGATCTAGAGATTGTCAAGACATAGTGCTTAATGTCATGTTCTTGTGATTTATTTGATGGTTCATACTCATTGCTTGATGGATTATGCCTCTCCCTTAGTTTAATTAGTTTAATTTCATATCATTAGCTTAGTTGTAGTGTATTTGTTAAATAGGAGGACAATCCATGCTTGTTGTTGATGTTCCATACTTATGAAAAACAAGTAACATGTGTCTCTAACCTTGTGATGTGTTTGGATTGTGAGCTTAAATAAAGGATTAATGGCTTAATTTGATATGTTGTGCTATCCATCATGTTGTTTAGACAATATATGCTTAATTTATCATCCACGTTTATTGAAGCAACCACACACACACACATTCTACATTGCAATACATGTTCTTACCCTCATTAATCATTCATTAAAAGTGTAGAAAAGTTATGCTTAGTGGTGATCTCTAAACCCCAAGATCTCTCTCTCTCTTTTATTCTCTCTATTGCATTATTGCTTACTTTAGTTTAATTTGCATCTAATTTAATTCAACCAACCAACCACTATTTTGATCACTCGACCTACTAACCCTAATTTTGATTCCTCAATCTAGTACGACACTCAATCCCTTGGGACGATCCCTACTCACCTTAGCTATATTTTTAGTGAAAGGTAGTAGTGGCAATTTATAAATGTAAAACTTAGCCACACAAGCATAAACTTTGGTTTGAATCCGCGACCACACCAATACCCTTTGATTCTAAAGTATTTAAACATTAATTTAACAAGTTAAAACACATATCATGCATCAAATAATTTAAAACAAGAAAAACCATATAAACCAATATATAAATATAAACACTGTAATTTCAAATTTTAAATATGCATAACAGGTTTATTAATCCAATGTAAAGATCCTGGGATTAACTAAACATGTATAGATCACAAGTCAAAGGAGAAGAGACAGAATTAGAACTTGCCTCTAAGGTTTTTGGTTCAAAACCTTTACTCCTTCTTTACTTTTCCTCCTCGATATGCTTCTTTCTTTCTCTCTTTAGAATTACTGCTTCCACTATGAACGTGAATAAGGTTTTTGAACAACCCTTTTGGCAGACATAACCTCTATATATGTATAACTATACAATCCTATTCCAATCCCAACTCCAGTAACATAAGGAAAAAGAAAAGAAAAGGAAAATATAAATATACGTATATATATATATATATATATATATATATATATATTTATTATATAACTTATAACAATATATTTATATATATATATAATATATTTATATATATAAAATACTAACTCCCAAATCACGTGATATATATATATATATGTAGACACTAAAAATTTAATGGACTTTAGTGTTAACAAATTGACCCATTCAATATGGGTTTAATGTTTAATTAAATTGTTTAATTGGCTCAAGCTTGGTCCACTTAAATTATTTAATTAGCCCAGCTCAGATGATTAAATGGAAAAATAATTATTCCTAATAAAATATATTTGGAATAATTATTTTTAAAGATAATTATCACAATATAACCGGCCCAACCCAATTATAATTTTATCCTTATCAGGAGATGACACGTGTCATCATCCTATTAATCCAAGAAGCGTATAAATAGAGGCCTGGAGGAAGAAGAAGGGAGACACAAATTCAGAATTCAGAAATCCAGAATTCCAGAGAGAAATACAGAAAATCTCATCCCTAACATCCAAACCCAAAAGTGAAGAACACCAAGCACATCAAATTATGCCGTTCTTCATCAAATTCCACGGTGATCAACAACAAGCATAGCCAAAGACGTGCCGTTTTTCATTAAATTTCACGATGATTCAAGATCAAGCCTGTGCAGCCCTTGGATCCAACCAACCAACAAAAAGGAGATTTAATCAGAGGGCCAGTTCTTTCTTTTGTAAAGAATATTACAAAGGATTGTACCTCAATTTCTCAAATTAATAAAATTATATTATTTGCTCCATATTTTGTTTCTATTGCAGACTTACAAAATTTGTGTGTATAAATTTCTGGCACGCCCGGTGGGACCTCCTTTGCCTCTCATCTCTTTCTCGTACCATTAAGTTTCTTTTCTATCAAATTTTATGCCTCCCCCTAAGACTCCGACAGAGAAGAAAGCCCAAAAGAACATCATTACCGTAAAGGTCGACGCCAAAGCCACCATGAAAAGTGGCACGAAGGCCAAATCAAGTGATGGAAGTACCTTGGCGGGCCCTATGACATGTAGTAAGTCCCATGCGATGGCTTCATCCAAACATCAGCAAGACTTGGTGAAAACCAATCCTGCAAAGCCGGCAAATGTGAAAATCCAACATGTCAAGAACCCTGACATTGTTCCGGAGGAGATTCCGCCACCATATTCACCTCATTCCATCCATGATGGTCGCTTTAGTGTCGGTTCACCCCCAGAGTCACCACGTCAGACTTCGGAGTATTCAATCACTTCAAGAAACGTTGACTCTCAAGGCTTATCATACTCAGATGTGGTCGCTGCTATGATGACTGGAGCTGCCACAGTAGAGGAACAACTAGCAACTATGTCTCATGCCATTGAGAACCTCACAAAGACTGTTGAAGAGAAGGACTTACAAATCGCTACATTGATAAACAAATTGGAAGTTCAGACCTTCGGTGAATCACGAATACAATCAGGGCATCCTACATCTTCCACAGCCCCGCCAACTGGGAATCGTGCAACTTTCTCACCACCACCATCTGGGAATCCTACATTTTTCACAGTAATGCTGACGGAGAATCCTAATTCTACCGCACAAGGTACTCGCTTGGAGGACCCCAAACAAAGCCGATGACAGAACAGGCGGTTAGTTAAAACCAGACGCCGGTAACAGAACAAGCAGCTAGTCAAACCAATCATGCTTCTTCAGTCTCTTCATTATCTATCACACAATTGTAAGATATGATAATGAATACAATCCGAGCCCAATATGGAGGCATCTCACAGAGCACTCTCATGTACCCAAAGCCCTATACAAAGAGAATCGACAGTATGAGGATACATGTAGGATACCAACCTCCGAAGATTCAGTAATTTGACGGAAAAGGTAACCCCAAGCAACACATTGCCCATTTTGTCGAGACTTGCAACAATGCCGGAATAGAGGAGGACTTACTAGTTAAACAGTTTGTCTGCTCCCTAAAAGGAAATGTGTTCGAGTGGTACACCGACCTAAAGTCAGAGTCAATTGATAGTTAGGACCAAATGGAACGAGAATTCTTGAACAGGTTCTATAGCACTCATCGTACTGTTAGTATGATAGAGTTGACTAATACGAAGCAATGGAAGGATGAGCCTGTAATCGACTACATTAATCGGTGGAGAGCACTCAGTCTTGACTGCAAGGACCGATTATCAGAAACCTCTACTGTGGAGATGTGTATGCAGGGAATGCATTGGGGCCTTCTTTACATTTTGTAAGGTATAAAACCTCGCACATTTGAAGAATTGGCTACGCGTGCCCATGACATGGAGATCAGTATGAAATCCCATGACGGCAAAAGTCCCGTGGCCATAGAACCATGCAAGGATAAGAAAGACTGGAAGAAGGGCGATAAGTCGTCAAAAACCACTGTTAAAGATTCCATGGCTATCTCAACCACCCCAATCAAGATATCTGTTAAAGATGACAAGAAGGATGATAAAAAGCCTCGCCAGTTTTAAGAGAGGGAAAGACAGCGTTCTACGCTAAAGGAGTTAGAGAAGAAGGAATACCCCTTCCCCGATTCCGATGTCCCTGGCATCTTGGAATGTTTACTCGAAAGTAAAGTTATAGAACTTCCTGAATGCAAATGCCCTCAAGAGATGGGACGTGTCAATGATCCAAAATACTGCAAATATCATCGTATTGTTATTCATCCAATTGAGAAGTGTTTTATCTTCAAGGAGGTGGTGATGAACCTGGCAAAACAAGGAAAAATATTGTTGGACACGGATGAAGTTGTAACTTTAAATCATACTACTGCTACTGTGACAACCTCTGTCGTGGGGAGTGCTCATTCTTAACCTTCAACTTCTGAGGTATATTGCACAACCATCCAGTTTGGCTCATTGGAAACAATCTCCATCTCTCTTGGCAAAGGGAGTGCACTTGATGTTTCAACTTTTGGAAGGGTCTTCCCTTAGGATGATGAAGAATGATGGACTCTGGTGATAAAAAAGAAACCGCAGAAGCAACGAGCTAACATTTTTCAGACTAGTTATTCTGATAGGGGGCAAAGGATGAAGAAACCTCAATATCACCATAAGCAGTCTAGCCATAACAGAAAATGGGTCAAGAAGACACAGTCAACCAAACACGCCTCTATAAGCAAAAGGATCCAGAAGCCCATTACTTTGCAAGAGTTCTTTCCAGAAGGATATTTAGATGCCGAAGTTGTGACAGCTTACATGGTTTCAACTAAAACGAGCCCTGATGGTGAGAATATCAAGGATCAAGATGAAGCCCAAACCGTGGAGAATCACGCAAAGGATGTAACCATCATTGAAAAGTTCGATGATGAAAAGTAGTCGGAGGTATGCTGGATTCATGTTATATACCAATTATTTTCACTGACGAAGATCTTCTGTTAGGTTCGAAGCCGCATAATTGTCCTCTTTTCATCTCCGGTTACATAAAAGAACAAAGAGTTACTCGAATTCTTGTTGATGGTGGATCAGTGGTGAATCTCATGCCAAAATTTACGACGAAAAATCTCGGCATCACAGTCGATGAGTTATCTCGTGCTGTTTGATTATTCAAGGTTTTAACCAAGGAGGACAGAGAGCTATTAGCATGTTATTGATGCAAAGACGTCCTATAATTTATTGTTAGGAAGGCCTTGGATACATAGTAATGGTGTCATTCCATCAACTCTTCATCAGTGCTTCAAATTCTACAAGAATGGCGTACAAATGGATGTGGCGGACCATAAACCATTTACAGAAGCAGAATCCCATTGTGCCGATGCCAAGTTCTATATCGAGCACGATACACCTTCGAAAGTGTCCATCCCAAGCCATCCATCTACACAAGAGGTTCAATCTAGAAAAACAAAAGAAACGTTAAGTGATCCATTAGATGTTTCAGTGACAGACATTATAAAGGTAGTTAAAACAAGAGAGGTCTCGATAAAAGCACATCGGACGAAACCTATTTTAAAGTATGTTCCAAAATCTCAACGACAAGAAGGGCAGTCACCTATCATTAAGATACGTGAAACCAAGGAATTTAAATTGAAAATGTCACAAACCAAAGAGAAAGAAGATATGCAAAAGCTAAAAGGAGAGTTAACTCTTCCTCTCACCAAGATTCAAAAGTCTTCACCTTCCAAGCCTCTGTTAAAAGGGTTCATGCGGCCTTCTCAATCTCTGGTCAATCATGGATCACTTCCAAAACAAAGGACTGATGAAGGATTCGATCCTAAAGCATACCAACTCATGGCTAAGTCGGGGTATGATTTTACTAATCCTACAAACCTTGTAAAACTGAATTCAGAGGTCACCGGTGAGAAAATGCATGGCCTCAATGAGACACAAAAGAAGTTGAAAGATCAAGGGCATAAAATCATTCCACCCAAGTCTGTTATTGGTTTCGTACCTTCTGAGCCACTTCGAATTCACATCACAAAAAAAGATAAGAAGTCAAACACTTTTTACATTGGGTTTGAAGAAGTTGCTGATGAACAAGATTAACAGACTATAAATCAAAAATCGGTCTTCAACCGTATTGGAGCTCTATGTGATCGAATATCTATATTCAACAGGTTGTCAAGCCAAGAATCAAATGTTTCAAGTTCTCATGTCAGTAGTTTGCCTCGTGCCTCTGTTTTTAACAGAATGAGCTTTCATGACCAAGGAAGAAAATCTCCACAACCTCAACCTCGAAAGTTAGTATTTTCTCGAATTGGTACTATCAATGATGCACCGCTAAAAAGTAGCAAGGGTGGGAAGTTAGAGGAAACAAGCATTGACGTGGTGAACAATAGTGAAGTTCAGAGCCTAGTGCCCTCGCGAATGAAACGTAAGACAGAGGTAGATGTCACCAATGATGTTACATTAAAAGCTAGAAGGCAAACCATTGTATTCACTAATCAAGCAAAAGAAGTGGAAGACATTGGCGAATCATCTTGTGTTACTTTATACCACATCACTATTGAAGAGGAACCTGACACTGAACAACCAGATGACATCAAGAAAGCTTCACCAACACTAGAAGATGGGGGGCAGGCTACCGTTAATCAACTCAAAGAAATCAACTTAGGAACTGATGATCAACCCAGACCAGTTTTCATTAGTGCATTCCTAAGCCCCTCAGAAGAAAATGATTAATTTCAATTATTGTCTGAGTACAAGGATGTCTTCGTTTAGACATATAAAGAGATACCCGGTCTTGATCCTAAAATTGCAGTGCACAATCTTGCTGTCAAACATGGGACACGTCCGATTAAGCAGTCTCAACGTTTCTTCCATCCAGAGCTAGTTCCGAGGATAGAGGAAGAACTCAACAAATTGATTGAAGTAGGGTTTATTCGTGAGGTCAAATATCCAACATGGATTTCGAGCATTGTTCCAGTGAAGAAGAAAAATGGACAGATTCGAATTTGTGTGGATTTTCGTGATTTAAATGAGGCATGCCCAAAAGATGATTTTCCTCTTCCCATCCCCGAACTCACTGTACATGCAACCACGGTGCATGAAGCTCTCTCGTTCATGGATTGTTACTCCGAGTACAATCAGATAAGAATGACTCCAAAAGATGAGGAACTAACTGCCTTTCGCACTCCTAAAGGCATATATTGCTACAAAGTTATGCCCTTCGGACTCAAAAATGCGGGAGCAACATACTAGTGTGCCATGCAAAGGATCTTCGACGACATACTACACAAGATTGTTGAATGTTA
The DNA here is from genome assembly GCF_030987335.1 of Cornus florida. Taxonomy (NCBI): domain Eukaryota; kingdom Viridiplantae; phylum Streptophyta; class Magnoliopsida; order Cornales; family Cornaceae; genus Cornus; species Cornus florida. Next base: position 35,176,474 of record NW_026775577.1, on the reverse strand, counting down.
TGTTAATGACTTGGTGGTTAAGACGAAGGAACGAAGGAATCATTTACAGGATCTACGTACAGTTTTTAATCACCTCCGAAAATTTCAACTCAAGATGAATCCTCTTAAATGTGCATTTGGTGTGACTTCAGGGAAATTCCTGGGATACGTTGTACGTCATCGTGGCATTGAGATTGATCCTAATAAAGTGGAGGCCATTCAAAAGATGCCACCACCAAAGAATTTACACGAGCTTCGAAGTTTACAAGGTTAACTTGCGTTCATTCATAAGTTCATCTCAAATTTGGCTAGCCGTTGTCAGCTTTTTAACCGACTTATGAAGAAAGGCACCCCATTCTTCTGGGACCAATCTTGCCAAAATGCTTTTGATAGCATCAAAAAGTACCTTCTCAATTCTCCGGTATTGGGAGCACCCGTACTTGGAAAGCCACTTATACTTTACATTGCTGCGCAAGAAGAATTGTTGGGTGCCTTACTTGCTCAGAATAATGAAGAACATAAAGAAAAGGCATTGTATTACTTAAGTCGCAGGCTCACCCCAACTGAGTGGAATTATCCTCCAATTGAAAAAACATGCCTCGCACTTGTCTTCATCTCTAAGAAATTGAGGTATTATTTCTTGGCTCATACGATACATCTTGTTACAAGGGCCGATCCTCTCAAATATGTCATGTCTAAACCGGTCCTTTCCGGACGCTTGGCGAAGTGGTCAATTTTGTTCAACGAATTTAAAATTGTTTATGTGCTACGAAAAGCAGTGAAAGGACAAGTCCTGGCAGATTTCTTGGCTGACCATCCTATTCCAGCCGATTGGGAAATTTTTGAAGATTTTCCTGATGAATAAGTCTTCCTTGTGGACATCTTCCCTCCATGGATGATGTTTTTCAATGGGGCAGCACGAGCAGATGGGGCCGGAGCAGGAGTAGTGTTTGTCTCACCAAAAAGACATGTTATTCCATACTCTTTTGCACTCGCCGAAAACTGCTCAAATAATGTAGCTGAATATCAAGCCCTGATCATCGGCCTTCAAATGGCAAATGAGATGAAGATCACAGATCTCGAAATATATGGAGACTCTAAGTTGGTGATTAACTAACTTCTTTAAGAATATGAGGTTAAGAAAGATGATCTAGTGCCGTACCTTCGTTATGCCTTTCGTTTGTTGGAACAGTTTGATAGTGTCATGCTAGAATACATTCCAAGGAAAGAAAATTGGATAGCGGATACTTTGGAAAATTTAGCTACAACATTGGCGTTAACTGATGAGGACCTGGTTGATGTTCCTGTATGTCAACGATGGGTCTTGCCACAAGTCTTGGAAGATAAATGTAAAGAAAGTAATTTGGTTTCTTGTTGGACACAAGAGGAAGAAGACTGGAGGCTCCCTATCATTGATTATTTGGAACATGGAAAGCTTCCCGAATACCTACGCCACAAGACTGAAATACGAAGACGAGCACCTCGTTTCATCTTTTACAACGATACGTTGTATAGACATTCATATGAGGGTCTTTTCCTTCGCTGCCTTGGAAATGACGAAGCAACCCCTGCAATGAAGGAGGCACATTCTGGGATTTGTGGAGCCCATCAATCTAGTCTAAAGTTTCACTTTCGTGTCAAAAGAATGGGTTATTATTGGCCTGCCATGGTCATGGATTGCATGGAGTATGCGAAGAGGTGTCAAGCCTGTCAATTCTTTGCTAACTTCATACACCAACCACCAGAACCATTGCACCCTACTGTGACGTTATGGCCTTTTGATGCGTGGGGATTAGATGTAGTTGGTCCTCTAGACAAGTCTTCAAAGGGTCACTTGTATATCTTGGCTGCCACTGATTATTTTTCTAAATGGGCGGAAGCTGCACCCTATAAACATGTGAAAAAGGAAACAGTGGTTGACTTCATCAAGTCTAACATTATTTATCGATATGGTGTCCCTCGATACATCATTACTGATAACGAATTTCAAAAACAGTTGGGTAACCGACCTTTGCAAGAAGTTTGGTTTCAAACAACGTAAATCCTCCATGTACAATGCCCCAGCAAATGGTCTCGTAGAAGCATTCAATAAAACTCTTTGTGAGTTATTGAAGAAAGTAGTCAACCAGACAAAGAGGGATTGGCATAAGCGAATGGAAGAAGCATTGTGGGCATACCGCACTACGCATCATACACCTACTCAAGCAACTTCGTATTCTCTTGTCTATAGCGTAGAAGCGGTTCTTCCATTGGAACAACAGATCCTTTCATTAAGGATAGCCATACAAGAAGGTCTTACAAGTGAAGAAAATGCCATCTTACGTATTCAAGAACTGGAAGCATTGGATGGGAAGAGATTAGAAGCTCAACAACAGCTAGAATGTTATCAAGCTCGACTTTCTAAAGCATTCAATAAGAAAGTTCGACCTCGGTCATTTCAAGTTCGAGACCTAGTATTAGCTGTTCGTAGACCAATTGTCATGAATCGCTAGGGAAATAAATTTGTATCCAAATGGGATAGACCGTATGTTGTTCGCGAAGTTTATACTAACGACGCATATCTCATTATTGATGAAGACGGAATAAGAGTGGGGCCCATTAATGGAAAATTCCTAAAGCGCTACTATCCATGAAGGCTATGCTCCTGATCGTACGAGCTTAAACTGCACTATGCTCCTGGCCCGCATGAGCTAAAACTGTGTACAGCCCAAAGAGGAAAAAAAAAAAAAAAAAAAAAAAAAAAAAAAAATTCATACCCCTTTTGAACTACGTGATGACTTGATCCCTCGTTTGGGGGTATGTAGGCAGCTTAGAATTTCATTCTAAGTTCAGTATGATCTATAAAAAAAATAAAATAAAATAAAATAAAAAATTCACTCCTGGCCCACAAGAGTATAAACTGTGAATGGCAAAATAAACAAATCAAATTCATTACTTTGTCATAATAAAATGATATTTTATTACAAGGTATGTGGGAAAAAAAAAAAAAAAAAAAAAAAAAAAAAAAAAAAAAAAAAAAAAACAACAACAACAACAACTTCTCATTAAGGCAACAAAGGGAGATCCTCAATTTCAGTTTGAGCATTTTGTAACAGTTTCTCCATGAAATTCAAGGCTTTTATATCATCATTAGTGACAATGGAAGTCTCTTCGATTGAATTTTGTTCCTCCTTGAATTTTGCAATGTTAGTTTTTCTTTGGAGAATTCAGTTATTAGCTTCTTCAATGGTGGCTTTATGTCTTTCCATACAAGCATGCAAAAGTTCAATTTCTCTCTCACAATTATGCAGAGCTTCTTGAGCTGATTGAACTTGTTTCATGTCTACACAATCTAAAGCAAGAGCTTCTTTAAGGTGAGAACCAACATCGGCTAAACGTCGAGAGCGTACTTCTTCAGATAAGGCATGATCATGCTTGAATCGAACTTTGTTATATTTTTCACCATTCTGAATGTATGCATCAATTTTATGGCGGAACTCCAGAAAATCCACACATTGTTTAGAAATTTCAAGAAAGATCTCGTCAAACTTTAGTTTAAGAGATGGAATCTTCGAAAGTGGTGTACACCTCACTTTACTCTTAATGATATTCCCAAATGCTTTGGCCGCCGTGTGCTTAATCTCAGAAATGGCACTCCTCGGGTCAGAAGTAGTTGCAGAGGGTGTGATTTGGTGAGATGTCTGGGCATCCCTAAAGTGATGACTTTTAGTCGATAATGCAGTAGCAGTTGCAGGAATCTCTTCAACATTCATAATCATTTGTTGGCTTTGGACGTCCTTCTCAGTCAAAGAGGCTTGGGGTTGTGACTGTCTTTCAAGGGACTCCACCTCTTGTAAAAGAGGGTCGTTCTCATCTTGAGTAATTGCACAGTTTCTTTTAGCTACTAAATCAAATGCAAAGGGTCCATAAGTAGATTCCCCACTGCATACAGGATTAGTAACCATAACAACATCCTCTCCAAGAAAGCCTTCATTACCTTTTGTCTGGAAAAAAAATTGAGATAATGAAAAAGAAAAACAAATAAAATAAAATAAAATAAAATAAAATAAAATAAAAATCTTTACTTGGATGGGTTCCGAACTACTATTAACTCCTTCAAACAAGCGGTCTAAATTATGAGGAATAATAACCCGATCATATGGGAAGTTATTTACACCTACATGTTTTCAGTTATGGTCTTCATTGTCAGTTTCTTTATCTGAATGGACTAACAATTGAGAATGTTGTCGAGATTCTACTGGTGATAGAAATTGCTTCGTTGGTGGGTTTGCATTGATATTGTTGATCTTGTGAGTTTCAATGGCTTCTTTGTCTGCAACGAGAGTTCAACTTGAGTCCACTAATAATGACTTTTCTAACTTTGGCTGGCGATTCCTTTGGAGAAATTGTACGCTTAGTTGACAATGAAACCAGTCTTTTAAATCGATCAACATATACCTTGGACCACCATTTAGCATATGCTTTGGTAATTGAGGACTTCTGGTGACTAGATGTTGAAGGAAGCAACGCGTCGCAACCAGAAGAGTAATGAACGGAGGAAGTCCAACACTTTAAGAGTTCTTCTAAGGTACAATTACGAATATCGTTTTTCAATTTTCCAGGAACATCTTGGTGATATCCAAATTGTCGACTAAATCTGTGTGGACTATATGGCTCAATGATAAGACGGTCATCTTGGTGTAATGTCAAATAACATGATCAAAGACTGATTAGGTAGTCAGAGTCAGGCTTTATCATTTGGCCATTATCCACAATGAGTCGCTGTTTTAAAGATCTTTTAGACAGATGAGTTAAAATTACTCCTTCACATGATCTGAATAAATTTTGTACTTCAAAAACGTCAAAATGTTTTGCTCCTCCTTCTCCTGCATATAATGTCATTCGAGGCCAGTATTTGGTATGGGGAACGGTGAAATTAGTTTGGAAATAATCACTCAACCATCCGAATACATAATGTACAAGAAATATCGCAGAGCAATGTCCAGGATCTGGTGAGGAAACAATCTCGTTCAAACCTCTGTAAATACTGGCCAAAATTGGATGGAAAGACAAATGTTGCAGCCATCTGCTAACATGCTGGCAACCTTGAAGGTTCCAAGACGAATCACGTTACCAGGGTGTGCAGGCAAGGCGAATTTACAAAGCTAACATGCTAAAAAAGCGGCTAGATAAGTGGTGTCTCTCGATGCTTCATCTACACCAAGGTTAATAAATACTTTATTCTCTTTGGTGGACATTGGCCGGACAGGAGGGATTGCACCAGAAGGGTTCTGAGTCTCCTTTGGAATATAAAATTTATTTTTTTCATTCTCTTTGAGGGATTGGCATGCCTTGATGCACCTTGAAATCAGAAACTAATCCAGTCATATATCTTCACATTCTGTTCTCCTTTGTACTTTTTGCGGAGTCTATGGAAGGCCAAAAATAGATGTTGACAACTCAAGGGGAGAGAACGTTTGTTGTTGCCAGCTCTCGAGAGTTCATCTGCACACGGAATGACTTTATCATAAATTCTTCCTTGATGAGGGAGACCGCCTAACGCATATAAATCTCGAAGGGAAATAGACAGCTCGCCAATAGAACAATGAAGAGTATTAGTGGCTAGGCACCAACATTCGAGGAATGCTTTGAATACCTCTTCATTATGATCATATGAAAACAGGGAGGCGAATAGAGCACCATATAGATTTTATTTTAATAAGAAGTCATGGAAGCGCGCCAGGACATCTTCTAACCATTCCCAATATAGTTCGGTGTGTGGCAATTCAGTAGAAGGTGTACAGGAAATACTCCATGACACTTTCTTCGCTTGAACATTCTGACCCAATAGTGAAAACTGGTTTTCCTCAACTATTCTCTCATGAAGTGGAGAATTTAATATCAAGGCCTCCAAGACAAGGGATTCTTCATTAATGTGATCAAGACCAAAGTTGGTAAGGTCGCCTGTAGCCTTGCGTATCCAATGAGAAGACCATTGTTCATTGTCGGGATCAGGCATTTGAATGCGTATCCAATGAGAAGAACAATGTTTATTCTCGGGATCAGGCATATGAATGGCATCGCGACCGAGAAGTGAATCAAATACGCTTAATGTGGCTCCTTGGTTTCTTCGACAATTTTCGCTCTCTGAGATAGTCACATTTTGCTTCATAAAACACTTGAATGCCACCATGATAGAATAATACACAAATTTTGAAGCTCGATCAATGTTGTGAAGAAGGAAGATTTCAATTTCTGATACGGTTGGTGTAATCAAGTTGTTATATCTAATCAAGTCCTGAAAAAAAAAAAAAAAAAAAAAAAAAAAAAAAAAAAAAAAAAAAAAAAATTGATCTCTAGCAAGCGTGGAAAAAAGAGAGAGAAAAAAAAAAATTTAGTTCTCCAACAAGCGTGGAGAAGGGGAAAAAAAAAATTAGTTCTCCAACAAGCGTGAAAAGAAAAAATTTGATCTCTAAGAAGCGTGGAGGAAAAAAAAAAAAAAAAAGAAGAAGAAAAGAAAGAACAGTCATACCTATGTGTTTAAGCAGATGCCGCAATCCCACACAATCTTCAGAAGCTGCGATCTTACAAGTCCTTCAAAGCTGATTGAAATTGATGTCAAAATCCTATGACTTGGGTGATATATATATAGGCAAGGGATTTGTATAAATTGGAAAGTAAAATTTCCGAAGTGGGATTGGAAAGGCACACAAAAAAAAAAAAAAAAAAAAAAAAAAAAAAAAGGAAAGTTGGATACTTCAAGTCCCACTTGAAAAAGGAAACAAATCATGTTAAACATGGGACTTGAAGTGGGGGCAATTTGTAGACACTAAAAATTTAATGGACTTTGGTGTTGACAAATTGACCCATTCAATATGGGTTTAATATTTAATTAAATTGTTTAATTGGCCCAAGCTTGGTCCACTTAAATTATTTAATTAGCCCAGCCCAAATGATTAAATGGAAAGATAATTATTCCTAATAAAATATATTTGGAATAATTATTTTTAAGGATAATTATCACAATATAACTGGTCCGGCCCAGTTATAATTTTATCCTTATCAGGAGATGATACGTGTCATCATTCTATTAATCCAAGAAGCCTATAAATAGAAGCTTGGAGGAAGAAGAAGGGAGACACAAATTCAAAATTCAGAAATCCAGAATTCCAGAGAGAAATACAGAAACTTTCATCCCCAACATCCAAACCCAAAAGCGAAGAACACCAAGCACATCAAATCGTGTCGTTCTTCATCAAATTTAATGGTGATCAACAACAAGCACAACCAAAGACGTGTTGTTCTTCATTAAATTTCACAGTGATTCAAGATCAAGCCTATGCAGCCCTTGGACCAACCAACCAATAAAAAAAGGAGATTTAATCAGAAGACCAGTTCTTTCTTTTGTAAAGAATATTACAAAGGATTGTACCTCAATTTCTCAAATTAATAAAATTATATTATTTGCTCCATATTTTGTTTCTATTGCAGACTTACAAAATTTGTGTGTACAATATATAGACTATATTAATATAGCATTAACAACCATATATATATATATATATATATATATATATATATATATATATCATATTAACGTCAAATTATGTTATTACCAATAATAAAAAGTCATAGTACTAATAGTAAAAATAAAACTATCCTTAAATATATGCATTCCTTTAACCATATATATATTCAACTATACATATCCATACCCATTAATACCTCCGTCCAAGTAATCCATGGGACCCAATTGGTTGGCCCATTATTACTATCCAAGTCCAACTCCTTTAAATATAAAACATAAAATAAAAAATTAAATCCTAACAATTAAATTACACATAACACAACATCAGGCAAATAATTAAATTAGACAACTAGATAAGTATTTTAAATAAACACATAAGCATTTAATTCACATAATCAATTAATTCAAATAAATAATTAAATAGATAGCCAAGAAATCAAATAAATAATTAAAAGTGCAGTTAAAACAATTAATTAAATATCGAGATTATCCTTTTAAAATTAGGGGTATTATACTTTGGAACCCAACAAATTGGAGCAAAATTTGCATAAAGTGAAAACCACCGCCAATAATTCTTTTTTTTTCAGTGGTGGTGTAGTTCAATTGTGCCTCTGATAAGATCTTGCTTGCATATTAGATTACCCTCGGCAATTTTTCTATTCTTTGACCTAAGACAACACCCGATGCATAGTCTGAAGCATCGCACATAATCTCAAAAGGAAGAGCCCAATCTAGAGCCTACATAATGGGTGCAGAGGACAGTAAAGAGCGAAGTTGTTCAAATGCCTCTAGACACTTTTCATCAAAGTGAAAGGGTACATCATTGCCCAAAAAATTACACAAGGGTCTTACAAGTTTACTGAAGTCTTTGATAAAATGTCTGTAAAATCCGACATGTCCGAGGAATAATTGCACCTGTCTCACTGATGATGGGGGAGGAAGATTGGCTATAAGATCCACCTTTGCTTTGTCCACTTTGATTCCTCTCTTGAAAACTATATAGTCAAGGAAAATTAGTTCTTGCATCATGAAATGGCTTTTCTCCCAGTTTAAGATTAGATTATTCTCTTTACAACACTAAAGAACGAGCACTAGATTCTCCAAGCAGTTCTTGAATATAGACCCAAACACCGAGAAGTCATTCATGAAGACTTCTAGAAAATTTTCAATTATATCTAAGAAGATAGCCATCATGCATCTCTGAAAGGTGGCCGGTGTATTACAGAGTCCGAACGGTATACGGCGGTAAGCAAACGTACTATATGGACAGGTGAAAGTTGTCTTCTCCTGGACTTTTGGATGAATGGCAACTTAATTGTACCCTGAATACCCGTCCAAGAAGTAATAAAAACTCTTCCCCACCAATCTCTAAAAAATTTGATTAATAAATGGGAGAGGAAAATGGTCTTTCCGTGTCTTGGAATTTAGTATACTGTAGTCAATGTTATTCATTTCTTGTAGGATCCTAGTGCCAATATGGACAAGAGAGTTCAGCTTTTAGCACCATATTATATTCTTATTAATGGAGATCTCTACAAAAAGAACAAAGAAGATGGACTCTTGCTAAGGTGTCTTGGCTGGAATGAGTCCATATGAGTGGTGGCAAAATTACACCTTGGAATATACGGAGCATATCAAGCTGGAATCAAAATGAGCTAGCTTATTAGAAGGTACGATTATTATTGGAAAGGCATATTAAAAGATTGTATAGAGTTTGCAAAGACTTGTATTACATATCAAGAACATGGCCCTGTCCAAGTGGGTGGAGGCTATTCCATTAAAGTCCTGTGAGCAGTCAACAGTGATTGATTTTATCAAGAAGCATATTATATATAAGTTTAGAATTCTAGAGACTCTCACTACAGATAGAGGCCTTTCCTTTGTTGGAAACAAAGTTCTTAATTATTGTACTGAATGTGGCATCTAAGTGATCAGTTCTACTCCATATTTTGCCCAAGAAAATGAACAGGGAGAAGCTTCCAACAAAGTAATTCTCAACATCCTTGAAAAGATGATTGAGAATCATCTAAAGGAATGGCATCACCTACTTTCTGAGGCCCTTTGGGCTTATAGGAATTCAAAAAGATCAAGTACGAGCATCATACCATATATGCTTACATATGGACATGATACCGTTTTTCCAATGGAGATGACCATTAGGTCTGCAAGGGTGGCGTTCCAAAATAAGCTAACTCCAGCAGATTATAACCATGCCATGTTGGTAGAATTGGAAGACCTTGATAAATTCCGTCTCACTGCCTTAGACCATGTTATTGCTCAAAAGAAGAAAGTCATGCGGCCATATAACAAGAAAGTAAAGGAAAAATCATTTGTTGAATGAGATTTGGTATGATAAGTCAAATTTCCACCTGAAGTCAAAGGCAAGGAATATGAAAAATGGACCCCTAATTGGGATGGTCCTTACTCGGTGGAACGAGTCCTTGGAAAAGGGGCTTATAGATTGATGGACATAGATTGCGGATCCCACAAGTATCCTGTGAATGGTGCATACTTGAAAAAGTATCACCCTTCCATTTATGAAGATTAGAAATCCACAATCGTTTAACTGGCCACATAACATAGCTGGTAGTTTCCTTTTCAAGTAAACCGGAAAACTGGAAAGGTAGCATAATGGCCATACTTTGGCCATTCTTATAGTTAAGTCAAAATTCATTTCATTAAGAAGAGGCTAAGTACTTGAAAAGGTACATTAGCTAAAACCATGAAGAAGGCTTAGTTGAATTTCCAAGATCAGCTAATTTCCTAAGTATAGAAAATTTCATTAAGAAGAGGCTACACTACATGATTCAGGTTCTATTCATACTGAAAATTATTCATCTTGCTTGTATATACATGAATTTCCATTTTAGCAAGTTCTTTTGTTTTCTAAATTCCATTGTTATGGAAAGTCATTTTATGGCTAGGCCTTATTGTTAATATATGTGAAGGAATTTTTTCAGTTTCAATGACTTAGAAATTTTTTATATAATTGTACAAGAGGCACATTCAAAAGAATTGAGAAATAAACATCATTCCCATTAGATACTTTACTTCATTACAAATTCCAAAAATGGACGCTAACCCTGAGAGCTAGCCATGTAAGTGATTTCAAAAGTTATCTACTTATTTCCTACCACTATCCAAAAACCCATAAGTTTTCCAAAAACAACCACATAAAAGTATCACAAAAGAACCACATGAGATCAAATAGAGTCAAAACTACCTCCAAGTTCCAACCAAAGTTTCCTTGACTCTTCAAGAGTACCAATGCTTTAACCTTAGCATCCTCAAATTGAGGAAACTCATTAACCCGCCTTTCCCATTCCTTCCTTAAAGGCTCAAATGCATTGACAAGGGCACTAGCTGTTTAATCCAATTCAAATTCTTTATGTTCCACTTGTACTAATTCCTTTTGAATCCTAGTGAGTTCCTTATTCAACTCTTCCTTCTTGGCCATGAGTTTTTCAGCTTGCTCCTTAATTTCTAGGTAAATCTTCAATGAAAGTTAAAAATCTTCAAGAGCTTTCTCTTTAAGCCTAGCCTCCTTCTCATATTCGGTAATAGTGGAAGAACTGGAGCTCACATGGGTAACAATGAATTAGAGTTAGTGTTGCAGTTTGGTTAAGGAAGCTTGGACATGCTCAGGAAATCCATAATGTTTTTTAAAGGTAATTATAGTGCTGGCCAGACTCTGGTGGAAAGATACAACATCCTCTGTATCATGAGCAAGATAAGACAATAGTTTTTCTTTGGCCACCATGATAGCATCATCTGAAGGTCCTGGAAGCATGAGGACACTAGCACTTGAGGTAGAAGTACTAGAAGACTTGGTGGCCTTGATTATTTTGTAAAGATCATCCAATGTTAGAAGGGCTCTTCTCTACACCATGAAGGATGTTGATGTAGACAAGGAAAGGGTAACTTGAAGTGAAGACAAGTTTTTATTAGATAGAAAGAAAGAAAGGAGGCGAAGTTTAAAAGTATAAAGACTTGCCTTTGGGATGGAAGGAGTAGAGCCTGTAGAAGTTTCACCAGTACCAGAAGGAATGGATGTTCCAATAGTAAGGGTTGGAATGGGCAGGCTTTTCTCACTTTTGCTGGCCAAACTCTCAATAATTGAAGCTTGAAGGTCTAAATCCTCTCCTTGTGCAATTTGTTGGTCTAGGTGGATGTTTAGAAGGTTGTGTCCCATGGAAGAGCCCTGTTAGTCAAGTGTGAAGGGAGTTATAAACATTCTAAGTGATAAAAACTGGAAAGGAACAGAGACAGAGACTTAGTAAAACAATTCCTTTAGATGGTTTAAACTTTTTCTGTTTTGGAGAGTTTCTAGGCTATTTAAATTCTTCTGTTTTTCCCAGATCAGAAATGATCTTCCTTTTTGCTTTTCCAACAATCTTTCCAGAAGGGCTATGCATTTTGAGGGCCTTGCTAGAATGCTGAGTAGTAGGTTGCCCTTTGGAAATACCAATTTTATCATCAAAGGAATCTTCATCAGAAGAAGAAAATTAAGGTTGAAATTCCTTCTTAACAATAGTCAGTCCCTGCAAAAGGAAATATAAGTAAGGTGCAGAATATGGAAAAGCTAAGTCCAGCCACATTGAAAATACCTAAGGAGCTTTTTCTTTTCCCTTTGCTTTATATAAAGCATCTTCTCATTTTTCTGGTAGTTCAACATTTTCTTCTTCAAGTTCTTCTTCTTCTTCTTCGTCACTTGAGGAAAGACTTTCAATACTTACATCACCACTTTCGGCCACACCCTCAACTTTGCTGGGCATTATAGTGGTTTTCTCACCATCTTTATCTTTATCACTCTCCTTGAGTATTTCTTCTTCTCTATCTAAAATTTATCAAACCAATTTTCAATATATGGAAGATTGACAGATTTCAAGAAGGAAAGATGGAGGGGAAAATTTGCAGTGAATGCACTTATACCTGGAGACAAGGGCTTGAAAGAAGCTAATATAGAATCACAAACATCCTTAAGATTTTTTGTTCGGGTGGAAGAAATATAAGTTGACCACCGTACATCAAATTCATTGGTTGACTGAGGCTTGCTAGTATGGCCTTGGAAGTTAAAAGCTGCCCTTTCCACTGCATAAGCTTTATCAATTGCTGCAAATTGCTCAACATCTGTAAGCCATACGTGTTGGTCAAAGAATCTGTTATAAGATTTGTAAGGTGGCAAAGGAATGAGTTGAGTGAACCCCATTTGCCTAGTTAGTTGAGCTGGATTGTAGAACTCAACGCCGTAAAAGCTATTTTTCAGAGTGGGCTGGGCAGTGCTATAGTGAAGATCACAGGCAAGAAGAAAGCTAGCCCAAATATTTTTCCACTTCTCAAAATATTTTTTGGTGGACACTCCAGGAGATGGAACTAACCATGACGGCATATGACCAAGGGAGGTAAATGGATCAAAGAACCCATCATCACCAGGAGAATGATCTGTTGTTGCCAAAGAATAGCACAGAAGGGATTTTCCAATCTGAGTGGCGAGGGGTGAAGTTCTATTTTTGAAATATACCTTAACCCACATCTGGAATAACCAGAAGGGACCTTAGAACCTTGAAAACTTTGAAGCAAGCAAGTCATTTAGACCTCTGTACAAATGAGAAAGCACAAGGGGAGCCAGTGCCAAATCTCCATTTTTGGCTAAGGAAATTGCCACTTGAATGAAGTCTTTTCTTACTTGGCTAGATGGAACACACAATAAATGGTCAGAAAGCCAATAGATCAGGAAAGCAATGTGTTCATCTTCTTGAACTAGGTTGGTTTTCTTGCAGTGCTTGATGAAAGAAAGATGGGAAGATATAATTTTCTTACTTCCAGTGTTTTTGGTAGGGAAAAAGAATTGATCAATGAAGAGAGTGGCACTTACATCATCTCCATGGGGTTTAAGGCCTGTAATGCAACAAATATCTCTCAAAGTGGGAGACAGCATTCCACATTTAAGGTGAAGGGAATTGGTGGTTGAAGACCAAAAGAAAAAGGGTTGGAAAGAGGAGGTTTAGATCAAGTGTAATGGAAGACTTACTAATTTGAATGATGTCAAATATGCCTTGTCTTCTCCATTGTGAAGAAATCCTTTCATCTTTGGAAAGACGGCTCACCCAAGAAGACCAAGATGAACGGTATGTTAGCCAGTTTTTAATGTGAAAGAGGGTTTCACTTTCTTTCCTTTTTTTAAGATAAGATAATCGAAGAATCAAAGGGGAGAGATGACTTACTGGAAGGGTAGAATTCTAATAACTCAGAAGGAGCCACGTCAGAGAAGGCTGGCCCGAGCCTAACTAAAGAATCTTCAAAGGAGATCAGGGGATCAAGATGAAGTCTAACAGGGTTTAAGGACTTCAAAAGCATTTGAACCTGGTGGTTATGGCTTCGGGTTTTGACTTTGGTTTGAACAGAAGGGGCTGGCAGAGAGGAGCTAGTGGCTTGTTTGGAGGTTTTCTTGATTTTTACAGGAGCCATGGTTTGTGATTTATCGAAGATCAAGATTTCTTTTTAGGGTTTTGGTTGGAGAAGAAGAAAGAGGAAGAGAAAGAGAGAGGCTTTTTGAGAAGATGATAAGGATATATATATATATATATATATATATAAGAAATGAGAGAGGCATTAAAGTTCAGATACGCCTTTTGAGGGTTGGTAGTTGGGGGTTTCAAAATTCAAAAAAGGAAGTGGTAAGGTTTTGGAAGTTTGATGGTTTAGTGCCATAAATGGATCAGACTTCTATGGGAATACGGAATATATTTTGTATGGCAGCAGGAAATAACGGCATAGGGAAAGTCAAGAAGCCAGCCAAATAATGCGCAGAAGATCTTACTGACCATAATGATTACTTTGAGTTTCCAAAGTCCAAGAACGTTTTTAAGGGGGTTTAGTTGGAAAATTTAAAATTTAAAAGAAGGAAGTGGTAAGGTTTTGGAAGTTTGATGGTTTAGTGCCATAAATGGATAAAACTTCTTGGGATACACGACACTTTTGAAATTGGCGGCAGAAGAAGATTAATATGGAAGGAACCAAGGAGTCAGCTGCATGAAGTGCTGAAAGTGGGATAACCGTAATGATTGCCTCGAAAATTAAGTGGGTTATCATGGCGAAATTCAAACCCCATGCCTTGTCATCAAATTATTCCACATGGCATAGAATTTGGGGGGCATATGTTTACTCCATTATATTTGGCTAAATGGAAAAGTGACATGTGGCCAGTTTCAATAAGCTTGCCACATTAAAATAATACTCTAATTATTCAAAAGAGGAAAGTGTGAGATGTAATTATTGATATGGTCCACCAATAAAGAAGAGGTATGTGGCGAGTTCTAATGGAACTTGCCATGCCGGATCGCAATCCTAATAGAATTTCCTTCAAAGTGTTAAAACTACGTGGTTTCATATAGAAATAAAATAATTGGCCTAGTTAAATTCCACCACGTGGAATTATTGATTAAAAGGGAAGTGGTGAGTTCGGATAGGACTTACCTACTTTAAATATCCAAGGTTAAGGCTCATCCAACCAATTGTTTGTCAACACATGGTGAGTTCTACTGAGCTTACCATGATACTAACCACAGTAAATTAATTCTTTTAAAGAGTTGGTATTATGGAAGGATTTCAAATACAGTAAGGCTGGAGTTGACCAAGCAAGATGTGGGGCTAGATTTTCTCCTAAATTTAAGGAGGTTTTCAATAGCTACTTCGGCTAAGTCAATTGACATGGTTATTTTAAAGGGAAGTGGGGTGATGGTACAAAAATTGTAAATATATATTTCTAGATATATATATTGTTGATGGTTGATCAAGTGTTTTGCACTTTAAATGTGTTGTCTTGTTGATGAGATGGTTCAGCACATGGTTCAGCACTTAAAGCACTTACAGGGCTCGGCGCTTATAGGGTTTGGCACCTACATGGTTCGGCAAGCTCATGATTAAGTAAGCTCGAGATTCAGCAAGCTTATGGTTCAGCACAAGCTGCAGGAAAGTTCTTTTATATATCTGCTAAAGGCTGAAGGCATTTCTGTACAAGGCTGAAGGTTGAAGGCCTTTCTATACAAGGCTGAAGGCAGTACTATACAAGGATGAAGGCTAAATGGGCTGCAACAAGCAACATATGGTTTAAGCAATAAGTGTCAAATTGAAGGGCATGTCTGGAAGTCCATATACAATTGTGGTCACAAGGCTGTACAATGAATATTCAAATGACACGTGCACAGTGGTCCTTCAGAGAGCGTGTGATACAAAGCTGTACAATGAATATTCAAATGACACATGCACAGTGGTCCTTCAGAGAGAGAGTGATACAAAGTTGTACAATGAATATTCAAATAACACGTGCACAGTGGTCCTTCAGAGAAAGTGTGATAACAGCCTTGCTTAGTCTCTAAGAAAAGAATTTCAAAAACAAGTCTGCTATGTGTATTTGTGAGCTGTAAATGAGCTTGGAATATACCACTACCACGTGACATTGTGGTCCTGCAGAAAGAAACCAACATTCTTGTTTCACTGGCTAATGCAAGAAGGTCTTATCCATTTTAGGGCTGAAATGAGGACCCTATAAACATGATGTTATAGCATTTGTGAAAAATGGCCTCCGAGAGTAAAAAGTGAGTCTAAAAGCAACTGAGAGAAAGTCCTATTCGAGAGCTGAGAATGAACAACAATTTCAGAGATATTACATGATGTTTGAGCTTCAATGAATCTCTGAAATTTGCCTAAAGGAAGCACAATTGAAGTGAAGATGAGTGAGGCTATCAAACGCTGATTTTCTGGTACATGAGGTGGCTGAAGTGGTTCGAAGTTGCTGAGGTCGTGTTTGGAGCTTGAACAAGGGACGAACATATATATTTTGGTGATATACAACAACTGAAGGTGCCTGAGACTACATATTAAGGCTGGTATTGAATATCATATCTCAAATCTCTAGATAATCTTGGTTTTCTGGTTTAAGCTACTGAAACTGAACTTATCATGTTGAAATCATGATATATACCAACTGTCCATCATTTGAGCATGTCTAGATTGTTGATTTGAGACTGTCCGAGTTGAGATTTAGCCTGAGGAAGGGTCTTGTCAGGATTTGATATTGTGAATCTCATTTTCCTGTGTTTAAACATGTTTTCAAGTATACTTTGAGTATTGAATTCACTATATATTGCTGAGACTGATGGGTTATACATCTGAGTACGTTCATACAGTCAATATATGATTGAGAGAGCTAAAATCTAGAGTTCTGTAATAGTAAAATATCAGGTTTATCCTCATAACAGTGCTGCAGCTGAAACCCTCTTTTGAAGCCTAATTTGGGAGTACTTATTGCTGAATCTTACTATATTCTGTGAAATAACTGTTGGAGTAAGTGTTTTTGTTAGCAGCGGTGTTTAGCTTCTATTGATATATCTTGTCCCAGCTTTATACCAAGTGTAATACATCTTTTCATGCTAAGAAAGTCTTTGTTTGAAGTAATTTCTGATATTGCTGCTGTGACCTTAAATTGTTGATACCTTGCTGTTTAAATTGTTATTATCAACTGAGCAAGTATGCTATACATATTGAAGACTGGGGGAGTGAAGATTGAGGTGTTCTGAAGGCCAAATTACAAAGTTGTTCTTGAAAGCTTGAAAGCTCGAGTTTGGTGTGATTAAGGCTGCTTGTGAGTAATCATTGTTGTACCTTGCTCCAATCTCTGTGAATCTTGTTGAGTAAAGATTTATGAAGACATCAAGACCGAGGGTGACAAATACAGGTCAGTTCTGAAGCTACTCTATTCTGAGGCTACTCTATGCTGAGGCTATTCTGTGCTGAAGCTATCTAGTGCTGAAGCTTTTTGTGCTGAAGTGTGATAATCTTGCTGAGCTTATTGAAGATATTGTTTGTGCAAGTGTGTTTTAAGATTATAAAGCTATAAAGACAAAAAAAGGGGGCTTTGAAGAAGATATTTTGTGAGTTGAATTGTTAAAGAAACTTGCTAATCACTGTCCAATACTTTATTAAGCTAGTTTGTTAAGCTGAATCATGACTGTGGGATCCTAGTATGAGTATCAGTTGAAGCTACAGTGTGTTGAGGAAGGTTTATCCTATTGATTGCAGAAGTATAAAAGCTAGGGTTTCACTGTGTACTTTGTTCCTAGCTGAGTTGTACATTCTTATCTTGTGGTACAGCTGAAGTGAATTGTATTTGGTGTATTGACACTTGTTGTTAATGGCAATGAGGCATGATCCCTCACCCCATTGTTGAGTGGTAGTGAGGCTTTACATCCTCACCCTATTGTTGAGTGAGCTTTGAGAGCTTATTGGGTCCAAGCGTGGTTGCTTCAGACAGGGGGAGTGCGTGGATGCACTGAAGTGTCCTAGTGTGTGTGTATTGGTTGTGAAAACTAGTGTCTATTCTGGTACATGGGTGTGTGCAGAGAGTGAGACAACTGAGTGTGTAACAAGATACATACAACTAGTGGAGGCATTTATTGGCTGAAGCCAAGAACCAAGGTTTTTCCCTATTAATAGGGTTTCCTTGTACATCTTGTGTCCATGTGATTTGATTGATTGCCTTGAGTTTTATCTTCTATGTTAAGCATGTTTGTACTCAAGTGAAAAAGATATAAAGTGCCGAAGACCAATTCACCCCCCTCTTGGTCTAACATATATATATGTCTATATATATATATATATATATACTCTAGAATATAGCCCACGATGAATCAAGGAAGGTGCTAAGATTAAATAAGGAAACCATGACGCCAAGAACTCCAAACCTAGAGGGAGAGTATCAAGATAGGAGGTTACAAGAATTAAGAATGTAGCCCACGATAAGGGAAGATGTTGAAATCCAGGGGCTATGACGCCATGAATTCCAAAACCAGAAAGGAAAGTCTGGTTGAGGGAGATTACTAAAATCAAGGGAACGTGGTTGGCAGAAGAAAAGGGACGTGGGGGATGTTGTATATTTGTGGATATATATATATATATATATATAGATATATATATATATATATCAGATATATTACCCATGAAGAGGAAATGGCTGAAGGCTTGGGGCCACAACGCCATAGAAGGAATGATCAGAAAGGAAAGTCCAAACCAGAAGAGGTTACCTTAAGCCAAGGAGACGTGGGTATATGAATAACTTCTATATATATATATATATATATATATATATATAATTATACCAAAGAAGGGACTCTGTAGAAGGAAAGACCACAAAGAACGTGGAACACTTGGCTCAACACGAATGCATCAGTTGAAAGTAGGTGGTGTTATGTGCAACTACTATCACTAACTGAGAAAAGTCATAAAAATTGTGGATGACAAAGCTAATAAAATCATGTCTAAAAAGGGAAAGAAGTCGACGGCCAAAAAGGAAAACCAAAAGCAACACGTGGGGCATGTGTCAGTTTGTAAAGAAGACAAGGTGGAAAGTTAACTTTAGAAGTATACACAAAATCATGAAGAACGTGCCTGAAATCATGCTCAGAAGAAAAGAAGAGGAAGAACAAGATAGATTAAGGTGGTTTCAACCGCCAAAGGATCATGGGGCACTTGGTAAACTTCAAGCTTAGCCACATGGAAGCTGCTGAAGCTACCACATCAAGTTGTTGCATGCATGAAGAACTCTATAAATAAAGCGCCAAGGTATAACATAAAGACTCTCCTCAGACGCTCCACAGACAGCTCAAACACTGCTCAACGCACACAACACAAACATCTTTGCTAAATCATGTAACCCTGATTTCAACAATGAGTTTGCACTATGTCTAAACCTAGCACTTTACTAGTACATGTATTTCCATTCCAGCAATGAATATACATCATTTTAAGTTGAGTCCAGCACTTTGCTATCTTGTTTAGTATTCATTCCATGCGATGAATTCTCATAACGCTTGAGTTAAGTCCAATACTCCTTTTGCTACTTTCCATCCGAGCACTCAATTTCCATATCGTTTAATATCCAGTCTTGCACTTCAATTACTGTAACTTCTAGCCTTGCACCTTCAATATTGTCTTCATTTCCATTAGCCATAGAATAGTCCATAAGTCCTTTTTCAAAGGCAAAAAAGACCCTTTGAAGGTGGTCATTCCAGACCTTCGTACAATCGCCTGATTCCCACAAATCTCTAACTGGATTACTGTTCGGATATCTACTTTGGAACTACTGCAGTTCTTGGCACGCCCGCACACCCCACTATTCTATCTATTCCACCACCCACACATTCCAGAAAGCGGAACCAGCGCTTTTTCGCAAGCGGAACAGTATACATTCAAGGCAACTCAATTTTTGTAAGTGGTTACCTCATTGTTTAAAAACTAATGTAAACATGTAACTTTCTAGATGAGTTGATAGCTTCCTCTTCGTTCATTGTAGTCTCTTGGGAATCTTCATTTTCTAAAGAAAAATGTAGATTAATCATGGTAATAGGTGTGCAGTACCAATAGAAGTGTGTATTTTTTATTTGGCAAGAGAACACACTTTTTGCCCATACCTGGACTCGAACCACCAAAGCACAAATCATAACAAGGCTTGGCCGCATTCCATGGAGTAGCCCTGAAGGAAGAGGTTTTGTAGTTGCTCAAATGATTTCATCTTCCTGAAATCTGCACTGCATTGTAATTTGATGGAGGCTAGCCTACTTCTGGTGGAATTTTTAACTAGAGCAATGATGTGGTGTGGTGATGAGGATTTGTTCCTGAAAGCTGTAGAATTTCTTTCCAACCAAAGAAAATAAATAGATGAAGAGAGCAGCAACCTGTGTAGGAGAAACTGCTTGGAATATGCCAATGGTTTGAGCACCAAGAAATCAATGCTGAGAAATTATCTACTAAAATTTAGAAACCTGCAACATTTTGAATCAAATTCCAAATTACAATAGTGGGGATACCTTTGGATGGAGATGGAAGCCAGGAAAAAGTATCAGGTTCTTGTGATGGTGGGGGCAGGGAATGTATATGTGGGATGAAGTTTTGGCTTTGTAGTAAGGGTATTGGGTGAGTGAGTTGAGGAAAAGCCCATTGAGGATTGGAAATTAGGCTGTCAACTTTGGCATATCATTCCTTCTTGCAAACCCATTCTAATAGGGCGGGGCAGATTAAATTGACATTCCTAGTAGAGAATGGTGGAGTGGTGTAGAGTGATGGAGGATTCTAAATCATTACATGGAGAATTGGGATGAATTTGAAAATTAAAGAATATCCTATAACAGTATATAGCTTTGTACGGATTGTAAATAACTAGATAGTTTGCTGAAATGTTGTAGAGAGTAGATGGGAGATCTAAGCTCTCTATTGAATGACTATATAAGGAGTAGACGTCTCTTTTGTAATCAAGTCATCTAAGAGTATGTGTAGCGACCTGTATAATTTTGATGTACAATCAAACTGTGCTATAGAAATGAAGTTATCATAAATGGACATAGAAATGCATAAATGCATATAGAGATGCAACAAGTTGATTCTGCATCTTTCGCGAAAATGATACTGGAAACATTATTTTGATCTTGGTGGTATTTTACTTGCTTTGAATTTGATATAAGTTACATGATATAGTTCAAGTTACATGAAAATGTGTTTATTTAATAATGTGAGAATGATAACAATTTAAATACCACTAAAAAGTTAACAAAATTGTGAGCAAGACTTCACTTATACATAAATAAATAAATAATTTAAACAGCTATCATAAAAATTCTGGGCAAAATTTCGGTAGGGGCTTATTTTAAATTTTATTAACATAATCCAAAGACCAAAACAACTTTTAGTGAACTGGGTCCCAACCGTTGGAAATGTGAACCCGAACCGGGATTGGGGGCAAGGCAGATCAGATCCACAGTTCGGCAGTTCCACTGCTCCGACACCTACATGAAACAGTATATCTATAAGAAAGGCTCAAATTCAACAGAAACTACATTTTTCCGCAACACTATCAGTATAATATCAAGGACAACAAATACAATTTGTCCATCAAAACCCTGTCAAGCTGTTAAAGTCATGCATGATACCAACTCATTAATTCGAATATTCACAAGTAAATTTGGTAGCATTGATATACATAGCGAGTCCATATTTGTATCTTTTCTGTTTTTTCAGAGTGATCCCGTTATTTCTTCTGCTACTAAATATTACAGAATATGAACATGACCAGGCACAAATTATTAACTCATCTAAAAGCCCCTTTAGACAGAACCTTAGTAAAGGTATATTTTATATGGGTAACATGCAACCAAAATGTCTTTAAGAATTGCAGAAAAGCTTCATGCCACTGGAGTTCTGCAACAAACACCAAATATATCATCGAAAGGTGCATGATCACCAGTCCCTTCGTCTTTCCAAGCATACAACAACTGCTTCCCTTTAAAAACGAACATCCCTCCCTAATGTACCGAAAGGCCAAATATATAAGGATTTTGCAGAAATTTAGTGGACATATGGGAGTTATATAAATTCAAGAATAAGGTGAGGTGGATCAGACCTGTTGCAAGACACTGCTTCTATCATCTGGAGTGGCTTCAACTGTATAGTTCTTTACAGCTTTCTGCAGAGCCTCAAATCTTGAAAACACCTTTGCCTGTCATATCACAGTTAAGGTAGAAAGAAATTGAATATATAGACGCCACACACATAAGTCATGTATCAACAAGATAGCTTCTTTCCAGGAAATAGCAAGAGAAGATTACGCTGGTTGGGTTGAAAAATGTACGGCCAAAACCATAATACAAGCCCAAAACATCATACGCCTGATAAAAAGAATATGTTAAGAGTTTCGATGGTCCAGAAGAAAAAACAAAAATTTAACTGACATAGTTCATATTGGTGCAGAATTGCTACCTTGCGGTCAGGATCAGCATATAGGCAATCCAATGGAAACGGTAACTGACCGTATAAAATTGGGGAGAAAAGTATTAGCTCCGAGGATCAAGAAAAGACTGTAGCAAAATCCAGTGCACCATAAATATTAAATGATAATAACAATTGCCTCCATATTTTCAATAACCCAAGAAATGTAAACTACAAGAACAGACAAGCTGTAAACACACAGGCAGAATAACACTCGATACTTTGTCCCGCATTGGAGCTACATTCATGAGCAAGAGATATCCTTATCATTAGATGTCAATACTCTTCCAATATAAGTCCAATTTACAATATCAATATCTTATTCATATGCACGGAGAAATTGAAAGTATAGTCCTTTGATTATCAATATCTTATTCACCATCCTTTTGAATTATTGACTCGTATCGAAAAAGATCACCTTGAATAATCCTTTGATTTTGAAGCGTCATCATTGTATTAGCAATATCAAACTCGTTACTATATTTACATTTCATATATTTAGTTTTAATCGTACTAATTTTTAAACCTTTTGATTCTAATGTCACCTTTCAAATTTAATAACAATTTTTTTTAGAAGTGTCCAATAGCACTATATCATCGGCAAACAACATGCACCATAATGTCTCCTTGTAAATTTTTTTGTGATTTCATCTAATATTATTGTGAATAAATATTGACTTAGGGGTGCAGACCCCTGGTGCAATCCTATGTTTGTCTCTTTTGCAAGTCAATGATTAGGCAATTGCTGGCACAAGTTGGGCCATTCATATAAGTGAACTATATTGATTCCCTAAAAATATCTGACCTTGTCAAAGAGAAGAAAGATTCCTTGATACAAGCATTTCTCCAAGAAGCACATTTCTTGTAAAATATTTTGTTTTCTAGTATCTTTAACACAACAAAATAATAATTGTATTAGCTGAGGGGCATCAATGTCCTAAAATCATTCATTCGATAACCAAATAATTCTCACAAACTCCTTTTAACATGTAGATGTACGTTACAGGCTGAGCCCACCATAAAACAAAAACTTCAACAGTAAATGGTAGTAGTTTGCATTTCATAGCAATCAGATGCAATGGACAGGATTACAGGAACCATTTAAAGTGCCATCAAATGCAACAGAGAGAAAAATTTAAAGCACCATCAGATGCAACAGATAGGAAATATTTAAAATGACAAGAATTAGCAATACCCTAAGGGCAATGACAATACGAAGACAGCACAAGTGTAATTTGGGTGACTCCTAGAAATTGGAAACAAAAATAATAATTAAAAAAAAAACCAAGCTAGTCAAGGATTGAACGTCTGTTTTTTTTTTTCCCACAGAAGATAGGATTGAACTAATATGCTTATATATATTTTTTTTTGATAAGTGAACTAATATGCTTATATACTTCATCAACAATAGTGACGAATAAAATTATCAATGAAATGCGGCAATACGGCATTTCTTGGAGCATTTTTTTTAACAGAATAAAACATAGATAGTCCAAACATCAAGACAAGCCAGAAATAAATAAAAAAATCTTAATACCAAATCAAGAATATCCTGAAGTATGCCTACAGCCACATACAGAGTAACCAATACTCCAACCAAACCAGGCCACCTAGAAGTATCCATAGCGTCTTTACTGACTTCAAGAATCCTAGACCTAACACTAGAAACTCCCTAGATAAGACCAGAACAGTAAAAGGAAATGATTAAATTTATGATTAGGCAACCTTACAAGTGAACTAACTCAAAGCTCAGGTATGGAATTTAGAACTACTAAAGAAAATGATTAAATTCATGGTTAGGTGACTTTAAAGATCAAAGCTCAGTATGGAATTTCGAACTACTAATTTTACTCGTGTGTGTGTGTGTGTGCCGAGAGAGAGAGCAAACAAAGATCTTCAAAATTTGTTCTAATATATGTGCATCTACATGAATATTCAGGTATGAACACAAACATCCATGACATCCCAACAACAATTAAATAGTTTCATATAAGTTGATATATATATATATATATATATATATATATATATATATATATTCAAAAAACTTAAAATCCCTGAAACTTTCTGAAAATAGAATATCACTTAGGCTCTGTTTGTTTGAGAGTAAAATATTTTTCGGAAAATATTTTCTGTTTTTTCTGGTGTTTGGTTGTCGTAAAATACTTGCGAAGAAAAAAAATATCAAAATCTAATAAAAATAACTTATTCATCAATTTTCGGCAAGCTATTTTACAAGCCCCACCCGATGGACTCGACCTCAACCTCGACCTAAACCTTTGCCAAACACCGAAAATTAAAAATATATATATATATATTTTACCTGAAAAAAGAAAATATTTTTCGTCGAAACAAATGGAGCCTTAATAGAAAACTCCGGCATGACTCAAGTTGCTAGTCTATAATCTGTATTCTGTTCATAATGGCCAGAACTTCCAAATCCGATCAGAAGGAATACAGAGACGTTTCTCGGAACATTTAAACTAATCTCAACTTAACACAACCAAATGCCACACCAGTTCATAGCCGTTAAAGGTTCTCCCCAGGCGCCTCAAGGCTCAACAGTTGCGCCTGGCAGTAGCCCAGGCGAAGCAAATTGCCTGGGGTGCGTGGCTATTTTACAGATGCGCCAAGCACAAAGTGTGCAAGTGCGACTGCGATTGAATTTTTACATTTATTTTATAATAATTTTGGTTTTTTCCTTTGTTTGTTCAATTGTTATTTTGCCTACTGGTGCACATCTTAAGTTACCTGGAAGACTGGACCCTACCACATGCTATAGCTGAGAGTACTCAAAAATCAGTCGACGAGGGCTCTATCTCTGGCGCGCAAATGTGACTGTGATTCCAGTGGCAATCCACCTTCTCTTTAGTGTGCTCCTCAGTCAGTCAACAATTTAGAGCAAGAAGAAGAAGAATAAGCCCCAAATTGTTGACTAACTGAGGAGCATATCATAGAGAAGGTGGTTTGCCGCTGGAAGCCTGGAATCGCAATCGCATTTGCGTGCCAGAGAGAGCCCTACATCGTTCACTGATTTTTGAGGTGAGATTTTACTTGTAGTCTCAGCTATAGCATGTGGTAGGGTCCAGCCATCCAGGACGTGCAGCAATAGGCAATCAATAACAATTGAACAAGCAAAGGAAAAAACCAAAAATAAAAATTCAATCGGAGTCGCACTCGCGTGCCTTTACTGCGCCTTGTGCTTGGCGCGCTTGTGAAATGGGCAAGCACCCAAGGCAATTTGCCTTGCCTAGGCTAGTGCCAGGCACAACTGCTGAGCCTTGAGGTGCCTAGGGAGCACCTTTAGCAACTATGAGCTAGTGTGGCATTTAATTGTTTTAAGTTGGGCTTTAAAATTTAAATGTTCCGAGAATATCTCTATATTCCTTCTGATCGGATTTAAAAGTTCCGGCTAAAGAATATAGATTATAGACCTCTGTTTTTTCATTTTTCGTTTTTTTTTCCCCCCTCTTCTCTCTCCCCTTGGCAGCTTCCTTTTCTTCTTATTTTTTCCTATTTCTTTTCTCTTCCTTTTTTTTTTTTTTTTTTTTTTTTTTTTTTAATTGCTATTAGAAGTTATATATATAATAGTGGGTCGTTATGTAATTATGTTTAGTTAATAGGCTGTTTGTGTTATTATGTAAACCTTGTAACATATATAAGCCTACATAGGCTTATTAGGTTTGTAAGTTGTTTTTATATACAAAGAGAATACGATTTTGCACTCTCTGTTTCTCTCTTGATTAAGAACATGGTATCAGAGCACAATAATCATGAGTGTGAGAATTAGTAGGTGGGTTGGTGGTGAATCACGATTCCAATCGTGATTCAAATCGTGATTCAGATCGTGAATGTGGTTTTGATGTCTCTGTCGGCAATTTCTTGTTTACCGTAATCAGATCTGAAGTGTGTTCGTCGTTTCTGCCTTCTTCATCGTCACCGGCAGCTCCTCTTTGGTGGTCGTCGTCTCTGGCTTCTTCGTCGTCACCGGCAGAAGCTTCTTCGTCTCGATTTGCAGAGGTGAGATTGGTTTTCGGCCGAAAGTTGATTCAACCGCTGCTTGTTGATTCGGCCGCTGCTCGTGGTTGGGTTGCCGTCGCCTCCGCCGTATTGTTTACCAGAGTTTGTGACAGAGTGAAGAAGAAGACCCGTGTTTGGCAACACAGTTGTGCTATTCCAATCCCGGTTTACTAAACCAGGGATAGTCCAGATCCGGTCCGGTTCCAGGATCCGACCCGTGCCAGGATCCGACCCGGTTTCAGAATCCGACCCGTTACAGACCTGCTTCCAGGTTCGGCCAGAATACATAATTTTTGTTTTCTCTCCTTTTTCTTCTCTGTTTTGCTGGATTCAACATGGCCTCAAGTTCAAGTTCAGATTTGCTTTCACCCACGAACAGTCTTAATTCTCCCATAACTTCAGTTAAGCTCAATGGGAAGAATTACACATTGTGGGCCAAATCTGTTGCCATTTTTCTCAAAGGCAGAGGTCTTGGTTCTCATTTGACTAAAGAGAAACTCAAGGTAACTGATACTTCCTTTGATGCATGGGAAAAGGAAGATGCTCAGATCATCTCTGTGATGATAAACAGTATTGAACCCCAAATTAGTTCAACGTTACTTTATTTGGATACAGCCAAGGAGATATGGGATAGATTGCAGCAGTTATATTCTGGGACAGGTAATATCACCCGTGTTTATGAGCTATGTAAACAATACTTCAATCTTGAACAAGGTACTCAAAGTATAGAAGAGTATTATTCCAAAGTTATGGGAGTCTGTGAAGAGCTGAATATGTATCAGCCCATCACTGCTGATGTTCGCAGTATGCAACATCAGCGTGCGGACTTTAATGTTGTCCGTTTTCTTACTGGTTTATCATCAGCATATGAGCCTTTTCGTGCACAGATTATGAGCAGTCCAACACTTCCATCTCTTGCTGAGGTGTTTTCTCGACTTCAGCGTGCTACACTAGCAAGTGATACCTCAAATTTGAATACTGGACAGAGTGGTGAGCGTTCAGCATTGGTAGTTTCAAAGGGTGAACATAATACTTACCGTGGAGGTCGTGGGGGACGCTCCGCCCATGGTGGTCGTGATTCACGTGGAAGACGTGGCCGTGGCAGGGAATTAAGAAAGTGTACTCATTGTGGTCTTTCTAATCATATTGTGAACTTTTGTTGGGACCTTCATGGGAAACATCTAGTTATGCAAATCAAGTTTCCTCTTCTCCGAATGATGTCGCTTCTGGATCGCACAATGTAGCTGAATCAGATACAGTTCATGTTCCACGGGATGAGTATACTTAGTTTTTGTCTTATAAGCAAGCATCTAATTCATCTTCCACGGCTACCTTTGCCCAGTTAGGTACTGCACACACGTCTATTGTCTTCCACTCGCAATCCTTGGATCATAGACACTGGAGCATCTGATCATATGACCGGATGTTCTTCTCTTCTATCTGATTTTCATTCTGTACCTACTTCTCAAAGTGTTACTCTTGCTAATGGTTCATCCATTCAGGTTTCAGGTTTGGGGACAACTCAACTTAGTGATTCATTGTCTCTCTCGTCTGTTTTACATGTAATTGCTGTTAATTTTCATGTTATTGCTGAATTTTCTGTTGATTGCCACATTATTGCTGCTTTTTTTCTCGGTTGATTGCCACATTATTGCTATTTTACATGTTTTGTGTAACGTCTGCATCACTTCAGTTAGACACACACCTCGCCTTGAGCCTCAGGTTCCAGAAACTTTGGCATCTTGAGCTTTAACTACTATGCACCAGCTACTCATGAGTCCCATTAGAGAAAGGCCTTCACTGAATTTCAGTTATAGCAGGGGTCACTATTGATAGTGTGAATGAAAAACTGATTTAATCAGATGCTAATGCAATAAGAGTCCATAAAAATAGACAGAAGAAACACTCCATGAATCACCATCCCCCCTCCCGAACCCCTTCAACTAGCAAAGAACTTCAGCACAGTGATAAAAGCACACCCCAGAAATGTCATAATAAAGGTCGACTAGTGCCAATCCAGCCTACGCTGCTATGTAGCGTGCTAGGAGGAGAACACTCAACTCAACTCAACAAAGCATTTTTCTAACTACTTAGAGTTGGCTATGTGAATCCCGTTTTTTCATTTCAATATATTTGTGTTACCATTGAATACTGTCACACTCAAAGTCAGTTCTTACCCTTTTTTTTTCTCCATTGGCAAGAAACTCACACACCCATTTGCCCCTATGGGGACTTGAACCCTCACCATCAACTTCAGGAGGTAGAGGAGATACCACTGGCCCACAAGGCACTTGGTAGTTCTCACCCTTGTCAGCCCAAGCATCAAAGATTGCATCCAGAAATAGGTCCTTTTTCTCGAAAACCCTCAATGTAAAGCGAAATTGAAAATACAGATCAACCAAGAATTACCTCTGTTGGAATGTTATATATATGTGTGTGTGTGTGTGTGTGTGTGTGTTGGGTCATTATGTAATTACAGAAAGTTGATAGGGCCCTTGTGTTATTAAGTAAGACTTGTAATCTTTATATAAGCCTGCATAGGCTTATTAGGTTAGACATGTTGCAAATACAAGATACAATCTCTCTCTCTCTCTCTCTCTCTCTCACTCATATGATTTAGAACTTGGTATCAGAGCACTGCGATCATGGGTGTGAGAGTCTGTAATTGGGTTGTTCTTGTATAAGATCAGAGCAATTGTGGTGTTGGTGGTCTCTGCTGCGTTGTTCACCGGCAGCTTCACCGTTGTCAGATCTGCAGCATCGTCAGATCTTAAGCTTGTTCGTCGTCGCCGACAGCTCCTCTTTGTTCTTCAGCGATCTCGCCGACATCGGTTGTCTCGATTCGCAAAGGTGAGGTTCATCCTTTTGATTCACTGACATCTATAGTCTCGATTTGCGATCGCTGCTTATTGATTCGGCCGTTGATTGTGAGTGGGTTGCCGTCGTCTCCGCTGCGTTGTTCATCGGCGTCTGTGAAGGTGTGAAGAAGAAGACCCATGTTTGGCTACACGGATATAGCTATTCCAACCCTGGTTTACTAAACCTGGGATAGCTCAGGTCCGTCCAACCCGTTTAACCAGAGCCGCCCCGTTTAACCAGATCCGACCCGCTTACCCAGGTTCGGTCATAATACAGATTCTGCTATTTTTTTTCTTTCTTCCCTGTTTTGCTAGATTCAACATGGCATCCAGTTCAGATTTGCTTTCTCCCACGAACAGTCTTCATTCTCCCATGACTTCAGTTAAACTCAATGGGAAGAATTACATACTGTGGGCTAAATCTGTTGCCATTTTTCTCAAAGACAGAGGTCTTGGTACTCATCTGACTAAAAAGAAACTCAAGGCAACTGATGTTTCTTTTGATGCATGGGAAAAGGAAGATGCGCAGATCATCTCTATGATGATAAACAGCATTGAACCCCAAATCAGTTCAACGTTACTTTATTTGGATACTGCTAAGGAGATATGGGACAGATTGCAGCAATTGTATTCTAGGACAGGTAATATCATTCGTGTCTATGAACTCTGTAAGTAGTACTTCAATCTTGAATAAGGTACTCAAAGCATAGAAGAGTATTATTCCAAAGTTATGGGAGTCTGTGAAGAGCTGAATATGTATCAGCCCATTACTGCTGATGTTCGCAGTATGCAACAACAGCGTGCGGACTTTAATGTTGTTCATTTTCTTACTAGTTTATCATCAGCATATAAGCCCTTTCGTGCACAGATTATGGGCAGTCCAGCACTTCCATCTCTTGCTGAGGTGTTTTCTCGACTTCAGCGTGCTACACTTGCAAGTGATACATCAAATTTAAATTCTGGACAGAGTAGTGAGCGTTCAGCATTGGTAGTTTCAAAGGGTGAACATAATGCTTACCGTGGAGGTCGTGGGGGACGCTCCACACGTGGTGGTCGTGATTCACGAGGAGGACGTGGTCGTGGTAGGGAATTAAGAAAATGTACTCATTATGGTCTTTCTAATCATATTGTGAACTTTTGTTGGGACCCTCATGGGAAACCATCTAGTTATACCAATCAAGTTTCCTCTTCTCCGAATGATGTTGCTTCTAGATCTCACAACGTAACTAAATCAGATACGGTCCCTGTTCCACGGGATGAGTATACTGAGTTTTTGTCTTATAAGCAAGCATCTAATTCATCTTCCACGGCTTCCTTTGCCCAGTCAGGTACTGCACACACATGTCTATTGTCTTCTACTCGCAATCCTTGGATCATAAACACTGGAGCATCTGATCATATGACCGGATGTTCTTCTCTTCTATCTGATTTTCATTCTGTACCTCCTTCTCAAGGTGTTACTATTGCTAATGGTTCATCCACTCAGATTTCAGGTTTGGGGACGACTCAACTTAGTGATTCATTGTCTCTCTCGTCTGTTTTACATGTTCCGTAATTTCCCTTTAATTTAATGTCTATCAGTAAGCTTACTAAATCTCTCCAGTGCTCTGTTACATTTGATCCTACTTCTTGTGTGTTTCAGGATCTCAAGACGAAGAAGAAGATTGGTACGGGACATGAAGCTAGTGGCTTATATTATTTTGATTCGAACCTTATCCTATGGCTCTTCAGTCTTCTCTGTCTCCATTCCAGTGGCACTGTCGACTTGGTCACCCGTCACTTCAAGTTTTGAAGCGTCAAGTTCCTAGTCTTAGTCATTTGAAATTCTTGTCATGTGAAGTTTGTCAACTTAGTAAGCACCATCGCGTGTCTTTCAAGTCTAGGGTTAATAATTGTGTCTCTAGTCCCTTTCATTTGGTTCATTCAGATGTATGGGGTCCAATAAAACATTCTTCAATCAATAAATTTCATTATTTTGTGACATTTGTGGATGATTATTCTCGCCTGACTTGGTTGTTTCTAATGAAAGATCGTTCTGAGTTGTTTTAAATTTTTCAAAAATTTCGCAAAGAAATCAAAACTCAGTTTGGATGCCCAATTCGTATTCTACGTTCTGATAATGCTAAGGAATATTCTTCAACTCCATTTGATACATATCTTAGTGATAAATGAATTATTCATCAAAATTCATATGTTTATACTCCTCAACAAAATGGAGTTGCAGAACGTAAAAATCTACATCTCTTAGAAGTAACTCGTGCTCTTTTGTTTCATATGCGTATGCCTAAACGGTTTTGGGGTGATGCTGTTCTTACTGCCTGTCATCTTATTAACCGTATGCCGTCATCTGTATTAGATGGCAAATCTCCACATTCTATTTTATTTCCTGATTCTCCCTTGTTTTCTCTTCCTCCTAGGGTTTTTGGATGTGTATGTTATGTCCACAATCTTGGTCTTGGTTTTGACAAACTAGATCCACGTGCCACAAAGTGTGTATTTCTTGGCTACTCTCGTTCTCATAAAGGTTATCGCTGCTATAGTCATGTTTCTCAACGGTATTTTATTAGCGCGGATGTCACATTTTGTGAATCCATCCCATATTTTTCAGATACTGATTCACTTCTTGATATCACTCTTGAGTCGTCTCTTTCTGCAGTTCCTCTTCCCTCACTTTCTCTTCAACCTCGATCTCCGGTTCCTTCACCTGCCCCGTTACAGGTGTACACTCGAAGACCAAAGCCATCTGCTGTCGTGCCTCCTCCATCGTCTTCAGAGTCTTTGGATCCTACACCTTCCACTGTGTCTGAATCCTTACCTATTGCACTTCGTAAAGCTCCTTGCTCGTGTGTTACTAGACATCCCATTACTCAGTATGTCTCTTATAATTCCTTATCGCCATCTTTCTCATGTTTTTCCTCTAAGTTGTCTACTACATTTGTTCCTAAGACTGTGCAGGATGCTCTGTCTGATTCGGGCTGGAGGAAAGCCATGCAAGATGAAATGGATGCTTTGCATAAGAATGGCACGTGGAATCTTGTTCCATTACCTCCAGGTGCCAAACCTGTTGGTTGTCACTGGCTATACACTGTGAAGTATCTTCCAGATGGGTCCGTTGAGCGTTTAAAAGCACGTCTTGTTGCCAAAGGTTATGCCCAGACTTATGGTATTGACTATGATGAGACGTTTGACCCCGTTGCTAAGATTTCTTCTATTCGTGTTTTGATTTCTCTTGCTGCTAATCGACATTGGCCTCTGTTTCAGTTAGACATTAAAAATGCTTTTTTGCATGGTGACTTAGCAGAAGAGGTTTATATGGAGCAACCACCTGGGTTTGTTGCTCAGGGGGAGTATCTTCACACTGTTTGTCGCCTTAAAAAGGCTCTGTATGGATTGAAACAATCTCCATGGGCTTGGTTTGGGAAATTCTCTGAGGTGGCATTAAAATTTGGTCTTAACAGATGTCAGACCGACCATTCGGTGTTTCACCAGCGCACTAAAGCTGGCTTCATATTTCTTGTGGTGTATGTAGATGATATTGTGATCACAGGTGATGATTCTGAAGGCATTACTAAGTTGAAGTTGTTTCTGCAATATCGATTCCACACTAAAGACTTGGGTAAACTTAGGTATTTCTTAGGTATTGAAGTTGCTAGATCCAAAAAGGGTATAAGTTTATCCCAACAAAAATATGTGTTGGACTTATTAGAAGAAACAGGTATGTTGGGTGGTCGTCCGGTTGATGCTCCTATAGATTCGAATACAAAACTTGTGTCTGATGAGGGTGATCTATTTAATGACTCGGGCAGATTTCGTCGCCTTGTTGGGAAATTAATTTGTCTCACTATCACTCGAACTGATATTTCATATGCAGTTAGTGTTGTAAGTCAATTCATGGGAGTCCCTAGAATGCCACATTGGATTGCTGTTCTTCGGATTATCCGATATCTCAAGCAAGCGCCAGGTTTAGGGTTACTATATAAATCAAATGGTCATCTCAGGGTGGAAGGTTTTACAGATGCTGACTGGGCTGGTTCTCCTTCAGATAGGAGATCTACTACAGGATACTGCACATTTGTAGGAGGAAATCTCGTTACATGGCGAAGTAAAAAGCAAACGGTGGTAGCTCTATCTAGTGCTGAAGCTGAGTATAGGGCAATGGCCCATACCACTAGTGAGTTGACATGGATACAACATTTTCTAAAAGAACTTAAGTTGACAGTTGAAGCTCTTACTCCATTGTTCTGTGATAATCAAGCAGCAGTTCACATTGCATCAAATCCTATGTTTCATGAGAGAACCAAACATATTGAAGTTGATTGTCACTTCATTCGAGAAAAACTATTAAGTGGGAGCATCTCTACTCTATTTGTGAAGTCTGAAGATCAATTAGCTGATATGTTTACCAAAGCATTGGGTCATAACCGGTTAAGAACTATCTGTTCCAAGCTGGGATTATTTGATTTATATTCTCCAGCTTAAGGGGGAGTGTTAGAATGTTATATATATATATATATATATATAAGTGTTGGGTCATTATGTAATTACAAAAAGTTGATAGGGCCCTTGTGTTATTGAGTAAGACTTGTAATCTTTATATAAGCCTGCATAGGCTTATTAGGTTAGACATGTTGCAAATACAAGATACGATCTCTCTCTCTCTCTCATATGATTTAGAACAACCTCAAATGAAATGATCGGAAAACATATTAAACAAGCTCAAAAGCAATAAGGGTTTTGCTTCAGCAGAAAAATGCGAGCCAATTAATTTAATTTCCCTAATCACGCTGATTTTGGAATATTGATGCAAACTAATTTGAATCTTCAACTCATCTGTCTATGCTTCTTTTGTCTAGGTCAACCATACCCTCACCTAGAATTTTGGATGCTAATTGAGAGGGAAAAAAACTTAGAAAAAAAAAATTGGAAATGAAAATCAAATCAATTCTCCCTACAAAACCATTTATGTGTCAATAATTAAGAAAATAAGAAGATAACTAAGAAAAACAAGTAACATAATTCTTCTGATTGAATTACCTTTAAACATTCTTAATATGAGAAAAGAGCCCCTAGACACCCTTTATTGAATGATCTGGAAGAATTTTATTATTTATCAATATAAAATTTACTAAGACATCAACAAATTTTACTATTTATATTCTTTTGTTAAGTACAATACAAACCACCCGCATCTTAATCCATGTCCTGAATCCCACAACTCACATTTTAAAGTAGCAGAAGATACAATTCAGGCTAACAAGTAACAACTGGTCATAAGTAGTAAATATTCATCAACCAAACTACAAAGGATATATAATGCAGCACGGCCTAGTTATAACTAAATAAGGCTTTCGTTGGAATAGTTAATATGCACAATCTATAAAGTATTAATGCAACAAATAAAGAAGAAGAAAGAATACCCGCTCAGCAAGAATACGAGCTTTGTTAGGAGTACCAACACCAACAGCAATTAACTTTACACCAGCTGAGTCAAACCTCGATTTCGATTCTTTGAGAGCTAAAGCGAGTTCCCAACTACAAAGTGCAAATCAAAGGAAGCACAATAAATTACTAGCTTTTAAAATTAAAATAATTTTTCTCATAAACAAATAGGTTCATCTGTTTAGATTATCTACCAGCAAGGGCATCCAAAATGCCTCAAAAGTGCAACAACAGCCATTCCCTGAAAGAACATGAACAAAAGAAGCTAATCTTAGATTTAGTAGAGTACACCATTAAATTACATCATTCTCCTGTATTTTAGGGGTGAACTTCTGGATATCAAAAGATGAGCTTTCGTAACGCACACCAATGATAAAAAGAATAGGAGGAGGTTGACAACGGATGAGGAATCCAAATTGCATACCCTCATTGTTCACAAATTCCGATTATAAATCAGAACTTAATAACATTTTCTAATCCTCCACAACAAAATAACGATCTAAATGACTTTAATGTACAGGGAAAGTGTAATGAGATGATTTGTCCAATTGCAGCATCTAGGGTTCCATATGAACCAATGCGGAGCCATGATCCAAAATAAACAATCCCATTTTGCATTCAGTACTTCAGTAATCACTACAAGAACTTTGATTGCTAAGCAGCACGAGGTTAATCATTTAGGACACACATCAACAAATGTTCTCCTAATTTGTTGAATCGTCTTGCAATTATGTTTCGGCATGTATGCAAATTAAATTAATTAATTTGCAGGATGATTCAATTATTAGAACAGAAATATCCCAACAATTCGGTCTTCCCCAAACATATTCATATTCACCACTAACACTCTAGATGGTTCATAATGTTATCTAAACCATAAGCAATCAACAATCCGGTCTTCCCCAAACATATTCATATTCACCACAAACATTCTAGATGGTTCATAATGTTATCTAAACCATAAGCAATCATGTATTACAAGTCACATGAACCAATAATTCAACCACTAATGAACAAAAGCATAGATTAATTTCGATAAATTCATTAAAAACATTTCATACAATTTTTTTCACCAATTTTGATGCAAAATTGAAGTATAGCCAAGCAATACTAAACCTCGTTTTGATCCCAGAGATCCTTGAGCATGACTGATTGACCGGTCGCGGTGAAGATGTTAACATCACCGAGGATATCACTGATGTCATCGCTAAACGCAGCTGTAGAAGAAGCTCTTGCTACGAGAGGGGATTGATTCTGGGAAGTTGATTTTGGGAGATGGACGCTGGTGATGGGGTTGGAAGAAAGGAGAGATTTGGATGGATATAACTGGCGAGACGACCGAGAAGATGGCGGGAGGGGTTGACGAAAAGTTAGGGTTCGTGGAGCCATCATCATCATTGCCATTGCTGTTCAATTCTGTGAAACCTTCTAATTGAGAGACGATGCAATTTAGAGAGAGAAAATATGGGTAATCACTGATCACTGATCACTGATCACTCACCGCAAAAGTGTGTGTACATGAGACCAAACGAAACTGAAAAAGATTGGTGATCATTTGTGAACCACTGTTGCATTCTATGATCATCATTTAAGTCCACTGTTTTTTATACGCTTGATCCTTGTAAATCTTGTAAACGGTACGGTCCGTTTTGGACAGATAAGACCCAAGGTGAATTAAAAAAAAAAAAAAGAAGAGGAAGAAGAAGAAGAAGAAGAAGAGGGAATTCAATTTAATCTAAAATTTATTAAGAGTTAATTAGAACCAACAGTTTAAATTAAAATTAAAAGTAACAAACATTCACCTTTAAATTTCAAATTAGTAATTTATTTATATATGGATAAAATAACAAAAATATATATTATTTATATATATAAAAATATATATTATATTATATTTTTTGACGTATCCATATCATACTTGTGTATTAGGGTTTTTGAAACATATCACCAAGTTTGTATCTTATTGTACCTATATTAATTTAATTTGAAAATTAAATAATATAATAAAGTGCCAAAAAAAAAAAAAAAAAAAAAAAACAAAAACAAAAACGAAAACAAAAAAAAAAAAAAAACTAAACCACGTTGGAATATGCAAATAACCTATTTGAAATATATTTTGTGCATATAACCCCTGACCTATCACATTTAGTTACAAAATGCCCCAATTCCTTAACTATATTTTATTAAATTACTATAATACCCTTTCTTATTGAATTACAATTAATCTATTTTTCTTATTGAAATCAATTATGAAAAATAATTCATACTAATTTAATGACATATTTTTCATTAATTTTTATACATTTAATTTTTTAAATCAATTGTTTAAATAAAAATCTTAAGTATAAAATTTTAAAACAATTTAAGTAATTTCTAAATTTTTCATGAATATGTTGCATAAAAAAGAATGTATTTTTTCAAATAATTTATTAATTTTTCATGAATACATTGTATGAAAAATATAGTACTTTTTATGGTAAAAAAGTTCAAAGTAAGTGTGTTGACCTTGTGGGCGGGTGCGAAACACTGACAGGTTACCACATTGGCGAGTTACGAGTACACAGTCCCACATCGTTTGGGAGAGGGAAAGGTGAAGTGTTTATACGTAGGTGTGTCACTTCAATTAGTATAAGGCCTTTTGGAGTAAAGTCCAAGAGTAAGACCGTGCGGGCTCAGGCCCAAAGTGGACAATATCATACTATGTGGTGGAGTGGGTCGTTATAAATAATATCAAAATTTGACCCTGCCAGAAGTGTGCTGAGGAGGACGTCGGGCCTCCAAGGAGGATGGATTGTGATGACCTTGTGGGCGGGTGTGCCGTAAGTGGATGCGAGACACTGACAAGCTACCACACTGGCGAGTTACAGGTACACAGTCCCACATCGCCTGGGAGAGAGACTTATATGTAAGTGTGTCACTCTAATTGGTATGAGGCATTTTTGGGGTAAAGTGTAAGAGTAAAACCGTACGAGGTCAGGCCCAAATCGGACAATATTATACTATGTGGTGGAGTGGGTCGTTACAGTGAGTATAATAAATTTTATTACAAATAGTAAAATCTTAATAATAAGTTAATCATTTTTAAAAATGGTACTTACAAATCTATTTTTATTTTTATTTTTTATTTTTATGATAAATTAATTCTAATAATAAAATTAAGATAAATGATATAATTAATATTTTCATACGGGGGCTAAATGCCCTCTGGTAACTTGGCTTGTGAAATAGTTGTTTAAGTTATCATTTAGGATAAAAGTGTTAAAAAAATTCTTCAACTATTACCTTTTTTTTCAAGTAATCCCTTTGAATTATAAATTGCATATATAAACTATTGATACGATGCAATTAAGAACAAACTCATTCCAACGATTATTTTATCCTTTCTCATTAAATTTTTCATTTTTTATTAAATTATTTTTATTATATTTTTATTTAATCTTTTGAAATGACTTTGCCTTAATTGCATCGTATCAATAGTTCATATATGCAGTTTATAATTTGAAGGGATTACTTGCAAAAGGTAATAGTTCAAGAATTTTTTAAACACTTCTATCCTAAATGATAACTTAAACAACTATTTCACAAGTCAAGTTACCAGAGGGCATCTAGCCCCCCATTTTCAACGAGGGGATGAGATAAATGGTAGATGAAAGATGTGTGACTGTTTTTTGCCAACATAAGTAATAATAATAATAATAATAATAATAATAAATCTGTGATATTTTGGATTTTGTTCTTATTTTTTATTATTTTATTTTTTCTTGGACCTTTGCACCAAATGTAATATTATGAATGGTTTTCATTTCTTCCCCCATATAATGTAATGACACAGGGAACGTGTAATGAAGGAGAGCAAAAATAAATAAATAAATAAATAATAAAATAAATAAATAAAAATAATAAAATAAATAAATATTACAGAAAGTAAAACATGTATGTTTTTAGTCAATTGAGACATAAATTGAGATTTTGTTGAATTTCTTAAATTTTTTACTGTGATACAAAATAATAAAATACAATATTTTTGTACTTCACTATAATGCAAGATGAGTTATTATTTTTTAACTAATCATTGTGATATTTTATTTTATTTTATTTTATTTACAATAGCACTACGCTTCTAAATTGTACTTCACCTTTCAATGAATTATTTTATTTATTTACAATCATTGTGATATTTTATTTTATAATGCACCAAATGTACTTCACCTTTCAATGAATTATTGAATCGAGAATCCTTAATTCTCTTTTGAAATCATTCCTTTTTGCTTTACCTTTTAAAAAGAAATACATTAGACTTGTCCCCTTCCTTCAAGATATTTTCCATTCCATTCTGTCAATCCTAACAAAGTGTTGTTCGGTCATTTTCATTCAAGTAACAAGATTTTGGTAAAGTAATACTCAAGCGCCCTATTTATAAATAGATAAGACAATACTTAAGTGAGATATTACTTACTTGAATTCTTCTTAAACAAATTTTATTTTTATTTTTTTCATTTTTTGTTAGCAAACAAAGCAGCATGTTCCTGAGTCTACTGGGGCGAATTATAAATTTAGATGTTTTGAATTTGGCTCGTACAAAAACACTTGAGTTTATATGAGGTGTGTAATTTGAAGGTGGTTGTATATATTTAAAATTTATAATTTCAAAATAACTAGCATTGAGTTAATTCTTTGTTTAAAATAATAATAAATAAATAAAAATTCCCTAAATTCTCAAGCTTGTTTTATGATTCAATGAATATAAATTGAATTCAAGTCAACAAATTCTAATATATCCATTAAATTATATTGTTAGAGGTCTCTCATAATCAATGATACAATTAAATCAAAGATGCAATATTTGATACACGATTAAAACAACATTTGATACACGATTAAATTAAATTGAGAATGCAAATTTAATGGACATACAAGTGTTGTGGGTTCTAGAAGTGAAGTCATTGTTGCATTTTGATAATATAT
This sequence comes from Cornus florida, assembly GCF_030987335.1. NCBI lineage: Eukaryota > Viridiplantae > Streptophyta > Magnoliopsida > Cornales > Cornaceae > Cornus > Cornus florida. Next base: position 35,136,892 of record NW_026775577.1, on the reverse strand, counting down.
GTATATTTTGTGTAAATATATGGAAATATTATAAATAAATGGTGCTAATGACCCATATTTATCATTTGGTGGAGTCAAAGTCTCGTAGTTTCAAAAAAATGAATACATGGAAAAGCACTGTTTATTCCCAATGGGATGCAACTTTTAGGTATATAAGTATCACTTTTTGTGCATGCACGTAACACCTTTTGTCATTAGATACCACTTTTTATTTTGCACAAAAAAAGTGGTACTTGATACACAAAAAGTGGTACTTATATGTACAAAAAGTGATACCCATGTGAATAAAAATGGTACCTGATACACAACAAAGTGATATCTCTGATTCTCCGTGCACAAAAAGTAATACATATGTGCTTAAATGTGGTACCTCATTCAAGGTAAACAGTGTTTTTTCATGTTCACATCAGTATTTTGGTCAACTTTTTTTTTTCGAAATTATGAGACTTTAATTCTATTATATACTACCTCCGTCCCACAATAGATGTCCATATTTAAAAATTGGAGTTTTTAAGGGGACATGTAATTAATGTATTGTCCCCTTTTAAAATTTACAAATTTTCTTTTTTTGATTGAAATATATATAGTTACAAAGTTTGAAATTTTTTTAAAAAATAAAAGATAATGATGAAAATATAAAGAAAAAATGCTTTTGACTTTTCAAATAAAACAACTAATTTGGGACATGTAAAAAGAGAAAAATAGATTACTATTATGGGACGAAAGAAATAGTAAATATGGATCATTAACACCATTTATTTATAATAATCTCTGAGTATTATTATAGAGGTGCTTCATTTAGAAATAAATGTGATACAAGAGTATTACATTCTTGTATTATTGTGGTCTAAGGAAAAATACAATACAAAAACTGTAAAGGAGAGATCCTGATTGAGGATTCTAAACTCTATTATGACCTAGACTAAAATTGCATAGTTGAGTTCATCACACTTTAAATATTTCATAGAGTATATAAATGGTGGAAAAAATTAAAAAATGGTATATCATGTTCAATATTTTATTTCCCTTCTCAGTTCTCACTTGTCTTTAAGCTGCTCCTATCTCACTTCCCCTCTCTCTCTACAGGGTGTAACTTCCTATGAACTCATGCTTTATGGAGGTTTTGTAAATCTGTGGGCATTGCTGGATGGACTTTGGAGTGGTGAATTTGGAGGGTTTGACTTGTCCAGAGAGTGGAGTATTTTCTCAGGCTGTTTCTGAGCCTGAGGCCACCAAGTCAAAGAGCTATGGATCTGGGTTTCTCAAACAAGGGAGATCTGAATCTGGTGAAGAAGAGTGGAAGAGCTCCAAAATGTCCAGAACTGATGGCCTTGATGCCTCCAAAACAATGTTTGGAACTTCTCTACTGAGATCTAATTCTCTGCTCTCTGGTGGTGATGTTGGTCAACACAACAACATGCTCAGCTTCTCTTCACCCAAATCAGAAGTAACCTTCCTCAGTAAAAATGGTGGATTAGTTGGGAAGACCACTCAAAACCCATCCATTCCTTTCTATCAACACACCCCTTATGTTTTCACTAGAAATGCAGGTATAAGGAAATAGGGTTTTCTTGAATTTATTGTAAAAATAAATTTTTTTTGGTCAAATTGGTATGTGAGTTTTGTTGGGATTGTGATTTTGTGTTGTAAAGATGTTTTTTTCGGTCAAATTGGTATGTGGGTTTTGTTGGGATGGTGATTTTTTCAGATGGGTAATGGTGGAAAGATTTAGATTTTGGTGACATTAACTTGCAACAGATGATGGATTATTAATATTTTTGCATAGACTATTTCCTTGTACTGACTGATGGGTCTTTTCATGGGCATCTAGTATAAATTTTAGTTTTGAGTCTTGCCATGAAAAATTGTTGCTGTTGGGTTTTTATTTTATTTTATTTTTATATAAAATTTCTTTAAAAAAGACATGGTCTTTCTGTTATGATTTGGGTAAATTTTAGTCACACCAGATTTATATGAACAAAAAGGGACAAAAGGGGGGCATCAAAGGAGGAGGAATAGGATTTGCAGAAGTAAGAGACTTCTGATTGGTTTCAACTTTTCATTCCTTTCCATCTTTTCCACTGTCAAATTATTATTATTTTTATTTTTTATTATTTTATGATGTGTGTAACTTCCTTAAATGTTGATGGCATATGAGCTCTGACTCTGCTCTTTAATATTCAGATACTACTATTTTTTTAGCTGTTGGAGTTACTTCTGAAATTTGGTTCCCCTGTTTCACATTACCTCATTAATTGGTCACATTGTTTTATTTTCTTTTGTGCTGTTTGTAAATTTCACTTGATTTCTTCTTTTCCCCTGTTTCAGGATATGGTTTTGGAGGTTTCAATGAGTCCATACCTGGGATTAGAGGGCCATTTACTCCATCTCAGTGGATTGAGTTGGAACACCAGGCCTTGATCTACAAGTACATGATGGCAAATGTGCCTGTTCCATCCAATTTACTCTTTGCCCTCAAGACATGTCTCAACCCATATGGATTATCGGGTTTGTTGTCCGGATCCTATGCCCCCAATTCATGTAAGCTTGCTCTCTTTTCAGAAATCGAACACCAAAAATAAGTTGATTTTTCTTTTCATAGCTGCTTAACTAGTTAACTGTTTGTGTTCCTTTTGTTTTTGATTCGCATTTGCATAGTTGTTTTTGAAAATGAGCTTCTGTGAATTCGATTCAGGCAACTAGTATCTCTGATTTGTTATGCAACTTTAGTACCAATGTTTGCATTACTGCACAAATTTAGTTTTCCTTTTCTAATCTCTAATCTGTTACTCAAATTTTAGTAGTCAATGTGTATACAGTATACAATCTTATTTTCCTATTAATTTTATTTCATTTTATCTCTTAAGGAGTTACTTCTTCTCTCATTAAGTTCCCTAGTTTTCGATCTAAAAGTTAAATAATATATTCTTGGTAGAAAGGTTTAATCCTAGACCAAGACGTGCTCGGATTTAAGTACAAGACACTATGTTTGTTGTCAGTTATCTTCTTTTTCACCCCATTTAGCTGAATTGTCTTTATTGTTTGGTTTTTTTGTGTTTGTGTGTGTGTGTGTGTTTCCCTCCTTTCTGGTGTATGTAGTTGGATGGGGCTCTTTCCATATAGGTTTCTCCGGCAGCACTGATCCTGAGTTGGGGAGGTGTCGTCGTACTGATGGGAAGAAATGGCGGTGCTCAAGAGATGCAGTTCCAGATCAGAAATACTGTGAAAGACACATTAACAGGGGCCGTCACCGTTCAAGAAAGCATGTGGAAGGCCAGACTGGCCATGCCGTCTCTGGATCCACTATTCCAAAGGTGGCACCGATTGCTTCTTCTATGCCTGCATCGGTAATGTCCAGTGGCGGTGCATCCAACAGCCTCAATGGCACGCAGCACCAGTTCAAGAGCTTGCAGCCTGGTGATGCCAATCATACTACAGACCCTCTTGTCAATCGGTAAGGAATTAACTTTTTGGATTTGAGCTTCCTTTTTCTCTTTGCTTCTCATTATTTGAAACAGTGTGCTTACTTCTTACTCTTTATTCCTTTTTCTTTACTTTAAAGTACACCCCATTAATTCATCTTTACTTTTGGTGAAAGTGACTAGTCTTAGTAATTGAAACTTGAGATTCCTTCTCTAGGAGGACTTCATTATGAGTCCCGTGTTGGATTTCTATGGATTAAGGCATTTTTGTTGACAGTATAGAGCTTCTGCATATCTCTCATTTGAGGCTTGCAACTTTTAACTTCCTCGCATTGCTTTTTTTTTTTTTTATTTATTATTTTTTATTTATCCTCTTTTCTTTCAAGTCTTTTTACTTTTTATGCCTTTTTTTCTAAAACAATAAAATGTGTGTGACAGAACGCAAGATCCCCAAGACCTCTCCGTGATATCTCCAACCATCAACCTGAAGTCTAATGACTCCCCTTTCTCCCTTCCCAAACGTGTCCCTCTGGACAAATCCTCCCAATCAGAGTTTGGACTTGTCTCCTCTGATTCTCTTCTCAATCCTTCTCAAGGAAGCCATAATTCTTTCTTGGATTTCAATGACAAACATCCACTTCGCCAAATTGTTGATGACCAGTCTAAGGATCAATACAGTTGCTCCACCATTGCTTGGCCAGAAAAATTGAAGTCGGACTGGACTCAGCTCTCAATGTCAATTCCAATGATCACCTCCAATTTCTCATCAACAACATCATCGTCCTCACAAGAGAAACTAGCCCTCTCGCCACTTAGGCTATCTTGTGAGTATGATCAAATCCAAATGGGCTTGGGGGTGGGTAATGATCTCGGCAAACCAACCGAAAAGGAAATAAATTTTATACCAATAGCTTGGGGAAGTTCAGTGGGAGGTCCATTAGGAGAGGTCTTGAACAACAGCTCTAGCACTGGGGAAGCCTGCAAGAGTTCGTCGACTCTGAACCTCATGACTGGAGTGTGGGATAGCGGCCCTCAATTGGGATCTTCGCCGATAGGTGTCCTACAGAAGACGACTTTCATTTCACTTTCAAATAGCAGTTCAGCTAGTAGCCTTACAGCTGACAAGAAGGCCAATGAGGGTGGTGGCCTCTGTGATGATGTGCTCGGTTCAACCCTTGCAAGTTCCTTCTCCATCCCATTCTTGCAATGAGCACTAGTCGAGTGAGAATAAAGTTGATGGAAAAAGTCCGCTGGAGTTTAGGACAGCTCACTCGAATTTAGCAATTCCTTTCTCTTGTTTGTCGAGTATGGTTTGCTGATATTACAATAGTAGGGACTAGGCTCATTTAGAGAACCTGCATTGGCGATTCTTACTCTTTATGTAAGGCTAGACTAATTAATACCATATCGTTGGAACAGATGTAACCTACTATTATGTATTCTCCCTTTTTGTTGAGTTTTACATTATCTAATCACAGTTGCACAGATACTCACTGTATTGAAAATTGCTTTACAAACAAATTTTGATGCAGAAATTTTGTCGGGAACAACTGTTATTGGCATATTTGAAACTGTAATGCACATTCTTGGCCTCGAACCTCACATTTGAAATTTTGATATGGCCATTGATGTATGAAAAGGTTGCGAAACTTTACTAGTTATCTTTGTGGTTTTCTGAATGTAAAGTCCCTATATGAATATTCATTAGGGTCATTTAAAATTTTTTTTTTTTTTTAAGTATGTTCATTAGAGTAGTTTTGCCGTGTCTCCTGGAAATGTGCATGTTTATCAAGGAAAAGCCAGCACTAGGTACAAGCAAATTGCTCAGGAAATGGAATCCGTCACTGGTGAACAATACTAATAGATTTGACTACAGGTTTGTTTGGTTGCCTGCAAATTCATTTTCTTTTTCACGGACTTAGATTTAGTTATACTAATCAAGGTAATTATAGTTCCGAACCCAAGGAGTCGGCCTTGTTGAAAAACACTTCGTCCTGGTACCTCATGAAGGATTAGGTCTCAGGATCGATTTCTTCTACGTGAAAATAATTTCTTAGAGGCCACATTCACGGGCATAGTTTGAGTTTTACCTGATTTATGTGGGGGAGATGCCTGTTTCGGTAGGAAAAAAAAAAAAGAAAAAAGGAAATTTACAGTTCTGGGAATTTAATCTTCTAGGAAACAAATTTTGTGTCATCTTTGGCCAACAGTGGCTAAAGATGTGATCTCTTCCTCAAACCCTGGTCCCAACACCGTCGTAGAACCTAACTCTTAATTCATATATGTCACTATCATGCACGTGTAGTTGACTTGGTAGGAGGTGACAATTGTTTGGTGAATAAATCGGAATCAGGGAAGCAAGGATTAATCAGTGACCATCAACTTTAATCAATCATACACATACATATGCTAAACATATATATATATATATATATATATATACATGCATACATATATATTAATCAGTGACCATCAACTTTACAGATACATGTGCTAAACACACACACACACACACATATATATATATATATATATATATATATGGCAAAGTACAGAAAACTTCTTTCAACTTGTAACCCTTTTTAATAAATCTTCCTTGTCTAATTTTATACCAAATAACCCACCTCAACTATTTAAATGGTGTATAAGAGTTGATATTTGGACTAAAATGCCTTTTTATTTAAATTTTAATTTTTTCGAATTTTAAAAATTCATATATCACAAACCGTACATCCAAATATTGCAAGTAATATATGCACGGAAAACTTATAACCCCCCTCAACTATTTAAATAGTGTAAAAGAGTTGATATTTGGACCAAAATACATTTTTATTTAAATCTTAATTTTTTGAATTTCAAAAATTCATATCTCACAAACCGTACATCCAAATATTGCAAGTAATATATGCACGAAAAGCTTATAAAACAAAGATTCCAGAAATACAAGATTTGTTTAACAAAACTTCATAACAAGAGAGAAATAGACAATCTAAAAATTTACTGTAATAATTTTATTTTATTTTATTTTTTATAAAATACTTAGGTTATTTGAAAGAAAATTTTCAAAATTATTCACTTTCATATATGGAGCATAACATATAAAAAAATTAGCCCCAATAGAGACCGTATTCATTTTTATATTTTTTTAAATGGCGAGTCTATAAAAGAATAAAAATATTTTGACGTAAAATATGATATCTTATGAAATTGATCTCTGTTGGGGTTAAATTTTTTATATATTCGGCTCCATATATAAATGAATAATTCTGCAAATTTTCTTGCAAATATCTTGAATATTTTATTTATTAAAAATAAAATAAGATTGTTGGAGTAGATTTTTAGATTTCTTATTTTTCTCTGCTTATGAAGGTTTGTTGTATAAATTTTATATTTCTGGAATCCTTATTTTATAAGCTTTCCGTACATATATTATTTATAATTTTTAAATGTACGGTTTGTGAGATATGAATTTTTGAAATTTGTGAGAATTAATATTTAAATAAAAAGGAATTTTGGTTTAATTATCAACTTTTTTACCCCCTCTAGATAGTTGAAGGTAGTTCTTTGATAAAAAGTTAGACGATAATTGGTCCAAAATCTGTATTATATTTAGTGTTCTATGACAAAATTTCAGTCAGAAGTAGGATTATATCTGGACTGTAATCTTCCTACACTTTGTTAAAAAGAATATCAATCAATTTGTGGTTAAAACATAACTCAAGCCAAAGCCAAACTCAAACAAGTATGGAGTTATATCAATACAGAATTGCCTTTTTCTATAATAAAGAACTGAAACTTCGAAGAAACTGTGTTTTTGGGAATATTAAAGAAAGATTACAATTCAAATGCAGCGAAAAGTATTTCAAAGAACAGAGAATGTTAGTATTGGAGGGGTAGGGAACTCTCAGATTCTTGTGTAAATGAAGGCTGTTCTACCATTTGGCATTCAAAACGGGGAATTTACAAGAAAGAATTACATGGTCCGGGACCATGTGATCCCAACCAATAAGAAGATGACACATAATTTATAAGTAAATGTCTCAACTTCCATTCTCCTTTTTTCTTCCAAAATGTTATATCAAACATAAAAAAAAAAAAAATCATATTCTTCCAAGTCCTTTATTTTCTTATATTACGAGGTATTTTGAACTAAGTTACACAATTTTTCTTAACTGGTGTCACTTTTATGCTCCGCGTGCGCTCTTACTCGAATTCTCACAGCTTATGATTTAATTTTGCCGCTCTTACATTACGCATGCGCGCATTCGCTCAAATTCTTACTGTTTATGACTTAATTTTACCACTCTCACGCTCAAGCTCTCGAATTCACTCCCGCTTTATATGACTTAAATTTTGACACATCTGTATTATTTCCGATCAAAGTTTCTCATTTATTTATATTTCTCCATTAATATAGAGAGCTTTGATTAAGAGTGCGTAGACACTAAAAATTTTATGAACTTTGGTTTTGACAAATTGACCCATCAAATATAGGTTTAATATTTAATTGACCCAAACTTAGTCTACTTAAATTATTAATTAGCCCAGCCCAGATGATTAAATAAGAAGATAATTATTTCTAATAAAATATATTTGGAATAATTATTTTATAGATAATCATCATAATATAGCTGACCCGGCCCAGTTATAATTTTGTCCTTATCAGGAGAGGACACATGCCATCATCCTATTAATCCAAGAAGCCTATAAATAGAGGCATGGAGAAAGGTGGAAGGAGGTCCAAAAATTCAGAGACTCAGAAATCTAGAGGGTCTAGAAATTGAGAGACTCAGAAATCCAGAGAGTCAGAAATCCCAGAGAGAAATATAGAGACTCTACCACTACTCATCCCCAACATCCAAACCCAAAAGCGAAGAACACCAAGCACATTAAATTGTGCCGTTCTTCATCAAATTTTACGGTGATCAACATCAAGCACATCAAATCGTGCCGTTCTTCATCTAAATTCTACGGTGATTCAAGATCAAGCTCATGCAACCCTTGGATCCAACCAACAAAAAGGAGTTCGAATCAGAGGACCTTATTCTTTGTAAAGAATATTACAGAGGATTGTACTCCAATTTTTTCAATTTAATAAAATATTATTTTTGCTCCCTATTTTGTTTTTATTTGCAGATAGACAAAATTTGTGTGTATAAATTTCTGGCACGCCCAGTGGGACCTCCTTTGCCTCTCATCTCTTTCTCCTACCATTCTTCTCTGTCAGATTCTATGGTTCCCCCTAAGACTCAGACAGACAAGAAATCCCAAAAGAACATCGTTACTGCAAAGGTCAACGCCAAAGTCACCACGAAAAGTGGCACGAAGGCTAAATCAAGTGATGAAAGTACATTGGCGAGCCCTGTGATACGTAGCAAGTCCAGGCAATCGCGTCACCCAAACATCGGCAAGACTTGGTGAAAACCAATCCTGCAAAGCCGGCGAACGTAAAAACTTGATGAGCACTGAAAAATGCGCATTTAAACCCGTTAAGCTTAAGCATTCTAGTACCTTTATCTATCTTACTTTGCCGTTTTAGACTTATTACGTGTTATTTATATTTTCAGGCACTAATCCCAAAATTGAGCTAACTCAGCCAAATAAGAGCTTAATTGAAGCAATCCTGAGATAAACCAAAGGAAGGAGCAAAGTGGAGAAAGAAAGGAGCAAAAAGGAATCAAAGTTGTGCAGCTGAAAAGTTCGATCGATCCAACTTAGAGTTCGATCGATCGAACATCTATGATCGATCACAGTACTTCTCGATAGATCCAACCTTGGCCTTTGCTGAAATTCCAAGTTCGATCGATCCAATATCACCTTCGATCGATCGAACCCTATTTTGTCCTATTCAAATGATTGATCTTATCCACAGCTGTACGCCTACCAACCACTTTTGTTCTTTTCCCCATAAATATCTTCGAAATATCTCAGCCTTGTCCTTATTCGGAGGAGTCAGACCACTTCGATCGATCCAAGATGCAGTTCGATCGATCGAACTTCCTCCAGCGAGAAAAAGTTAAAGTCCAGCTCATTTATTCCGTCCTTCACCCAATCATTGGAGAATATGCCTTGCACGACCACAGCTCATCATAGGGTGTATTTGACCTACCTATATAAGGAATATGATACACTTTTTAGAGATGAGTCTAGAGTCTCTTGTCACACATTGAAAATCATCTTGGAGGCTATTCTTGGAGAGGAAGAAGGGAGGAAGCTAGAGCAACCATTGGAGGAGATCTTCATCTACAAGGAGCAGCCATGGAGTTAGCCCTTGAGGGTTGGATCATCACTACCATGAGTGGCTAGACATCTTCTTGGGGCTAGAGTTAGCCCCAAGCATGCTTTCTATACTCTAATCTTGTGTATTATTGAGGGATTAGTGTTGTATGATACATCTTGATATTCATGTATATATAAATCTTGATTATTTCATGGTTTGTATGGTTTAATGCTTCCAATTGACTATTCTATGCTACCTATATGTCTATGTATGCTAAAGTAGGATATTCATGTGCTTATCTCTAGATTTAGTGTTTTTGATGCATGTCTATGTGTATTGATGCTATAGATCTAGAGATTATCAAGATGATATGCTTAATGAATGCTATTTTGGTTCATTTGATGGTTTATGCCTATTCTTGATGGTTTGTGCCTCTCTCCTAGTCTAGATAGCTTTATTTTAATTCTAGTAGTGTAGATTTAGTGTAGTGGTAGTATAATGTTAGATGGGAGGACAATCTACTCTTGATGTTTGATGTTCCATGCTTGTGAGTCCAAATGACATATTCCTCTAATATTGTGTTGCATGTGGATTGTGAGCTTAATGAATGATTAATGACTTGTTTTGATCTATTATGCTATCCCCATGTTGTCTAGACAATATATGCTCTATTGCTTAGATATATTGTGCTCTTCACATGATGTTTAGACAATACTTGCTTGATTTGTCATCCTTGCCAATTGAATCAACCTAATGCACACACACCCTTATCATATTGCAACACATCCATTACCCTCAATTGATCACTTGTTAGTAGTATAGAAAAGTATTGCTTGGTGGTGATCTCTACACCCCAAGACCTCTCTCTCTCTTGTTTACCTCATATTATTTTATTTAGTTAAATTCAATTTAGCTTAATCAACCAACCAACCAATTGTGTGATCACTTGACCTACTAACCCTAATTACCATAGTTCACAATTCGATACACCATTAAATCCCTTGGGACGATCCCTACTCGCCCTATCTATATTTTATATAGAGAAAGGTAGTAGTGGCTTTTTATAAATGTAAAACTTGGCCACCTCCTAAACACACACAACTCTCAAGCTTTGTTGGTTGTGGCAACTCCATCAAGGAAACCGACAACAAAACTCAACATGTCAAGAACCCTGACATTTTTCCAGAGGAGATTCTACCACCAGATTCACCTCATTCCATCTATGATGCTCACTCTAGTGTTGGTTCACCCCAAGAGTCACCACGTCAAACTTCAGATCAATTAATCACTTCAAGGAATGTTGACTCTTAAGGCCTATCATACTCAGACGTGGTCGTTGCGATGATGACTAAAGTTGCCACGGTATAGGAACAACTAGGAACTATGGCTCGTGCCATTGAGAACATCACAAAGACTGTTGAAGAGAAAGACTTACAAATCGCTACGCTGATGAAAAAATTGGAAGTTCAGACCTTCAGTGAATCACCAGTACCATCTGGGAATCCTACAGCTTCTACAGTAGTGCCGTTTAGGAATTTTACAACTTCCACACCACTACCATCTGGGAATCCTAATTCTATGGCACAAGGTACTTACATGGAGGATCTTATATAGACGCCAGTGACAGAACAAGTGGCTAGTCAAACTAATCATGCTTCTTCAGTCTCTTCATTATCTGTTGAACAGTTGCAAGATATGATAATGAATACAATTCAAGCCCAATACGGAGGCGTCTCATAGAGCACTTTCATGTACTCAAAGCCCTATACAAAGAGAATCGACAATATAAGAATGCATGTAGGATACCAACCTTTGAAGATTCAGCAATTTGACTGAAAAGGCAACCCTAAGCAACACATTGCCCATTTTTTCAAAACTTGCAACAATGTTGGAACTGATGGGGACTTACTAGTTAAATAGTTTGTCCGCTCTCTTAAAGGAAACGCGTTCAAGTGGTACACCGACCTAAAGTTAGAATCAATTGATAGTTGGGACCAAATGGAACGAGAATTCTTGAACAGGTTATATAGCACTCGTCGTACTGTTACTATAATAGAATTGACTAACACAAAACAATCGAAGGATGAGCCTGTAATCGACTACATTAATCGGTGGCGAGTACCCAGTCTTGACTGTAAGGACCGATTGTTAGAAATCTTTATTGTAGAGATGTGTATGTAGGGAATGCGCTGGGAGCTTCTTAACATTCTACAAAGGATTAAGCCTCGCACATTTGAAGAGCTTGTTACTCGAGCCCACGATATGGAGCTTAGCATGGAAAATCATGGTGCTAGAGAAGATGTTCCTGATATATCCGACAACCTTCAAGAAGATGACAGAAGTGAGTCCAAAGAAGAAGAAAATATACTTCCTAACTTGGATGACGAAATAGCTTCATCTTTCATTATAAGCATCATCTCAAAAGACTTGCATCAAGAAATGCACCATGCTACAATAATGACTTTAACCGAAAGTGCAAAATCATAGGGGGCATTAAGTCAATGACACCAAGAAGAAAATCCTCAAAGTGACGATAAGATAATCCGTGCCCTCTAGTATAAGCTTGAATTATCGTCTGATTCTTGCCAAGTTGAAGAAAATTATTAAAGTTGAAGTACTCCCAGATACGAGCCTAAACTGTCGATGACACTCATTGACACGAGTTTAAACTGTCTACCTGAAAAAACAAAAATCAAGAACTCCTTGATACGAGTTTAAATTGTTTCCCAAAAAAAAAAAAAAAAATCCTTAGAGTATGCAAAATTGCAAAGTGTGTTCGTCACGAGATATCAAAAGGGCTAGTCTCAATTTGTCAACTTCACTTGCTGTTAAGATATTATTGTCACTCATTATACAATATCAAAAGTGCTCGTCGCACCTTGTCAACTTGGCACGCCACCGAATTATAGCTGTAAAGAAAATTTTGGTCTGTCGCCAAATTGTAGCTGCAAGAAAGAAATTAGGCCTCCCGCCAAAGTATAGCTGCAGACAATAATTTTGGTTTGTCACTAGAATTGTAATTGCAAAGGAAAAAGATCTTTGGCTTTTCATTGAGTTTTCATTCAAGAAAATTTTTTGCTCATCACCGAGGTGTTGCTGAAAAAGATCTTTGGCTTTCCATTGAGCTGTCATTCAAGAAAATAAATTATGCTCGAGGTATTGCTAAAAGGAAGAAGTGGCTTTGCATGTCCAATGAAGTTGAGAATTTAATATCAAGTCCAATGGATTCTTCATTGATCTAATCAAGACCAAAGTTGGTGAGTTCGCATGTATCCTTACGTGTCCAATGAGATGAATAATGTTCATTGTCAGGATCAGGCAATTGAATGCGTATCCAAAGAGATGAACAATGTTCATTGTCAGATTAGGTATTTGAATGCGTGTTTAGTGAGAAGAACAATGTTCATTGTCAGGATTAGGTATTTGAATGACATTGCAACCCAGAAGAGAGTCAGATACACTTAATGTGATTCCTTGGCCTCTTCGATCACTTTCGCTCTCTAAGAGAGTCACCTTTTGATTTGTAAAAGACTAGAAAACCATGATGGAACAACAAACAAAATTTGAAACTTGATCAGGGTTATCTAAAATGAGGATTTTAATTTCTGCTATGGTTGACAAAATTCTTGTTGGTGCTTTTGGAAAAGCCCTTTAGGATCCTACAAAAATTATTAATAATAATAATAATAAAAAGAGAGAGAGAAAGAGAGAGAGAAAAAAAAAAGCGATAAAAAAAGAGAGAAAAAAAAAAAGAAAGAAAAAAAAGCGATGAAAAAAAAAAAAAAAGGAGATTTCATGGAACAGATTTTCAACAGCTATAATTTTTTTAGCATATTGATTAACAAATATGTTCTCGGTTTGCGTGATGAATATATGCATACTCAAGGGCGGATCCAAGGGTGGGCGAAGCTAGGCTTCAGCCCACCCCATATTTTTTTATTTTTTTATTTTTTACCATACTACTTTAAGCCTAGCCAAAAAAAAAAAAATTAATAGTAGTGATAGCCCAGTCCAAAATTAGCCCACCTTATTCAGAAAGACTGAATCCGTCCAAAGAAATTTACATGTACAAAGTCCAAGCGGAGAAAAAATTACAGAGTTAGTCATGACTGCATAAGGCAAAGAAGCAGTGCAAGCATTTCAATGTACACAACAGAAAAAGAGATTAAAAAAAAAAAAAAAAATAGAAGCATGACATACCAATTATTTGCTTGGGCTGAAGTTGCGATTTAACAAGTTTTTAGAGATGACTCTAACTTCACAAATCTTCAACAATATTGAAATTGATGTCAAACTGTATGACTTGGGGGTATATATAGTCAATAAAATATCTCCAATTTGTACTGGGATTTGTATAATTCAGTTCAAATGAAAAAAGAAAATTCTACTCCAAAGTTGGATAGAAAAGGAAAAGAGAAAATCTTATCATCCAAAGTTGAATAGGAAAAACCTTTACAATTCAAAGACCAAGTTGGATACTTCAAGTCCCACTTAAAAAAGGAGACAAGTCCTGTCAAATATGGAACTCGACGTGGGGGCAATTTGTAAACATTAAAAATTTAATGGACTTTGGTTTTGACAAATTGACCCATCAAATATGGGTTTAATATTTAATTGGCCCAAGATTGATCCACTTAAATTATTTAATTAGCCCAATCCAAATGATTAAATAAAAAGATAATTATTTTTAATAAAATATATTTGAAATAGTTATTTTATAGATAATCATCATAATATAGCTGGCCCGGCCCAGTTATAATTTTGTCCTTATCAGGAGAGGACACATGTCATTATCCTATTAATCCAAGAAACCTATAAATAGAGACATAAAGAAAGGAAGAAAGAGGTCAAAAAATTCAGTCTAGAGAGCCAGAAATTCCAGGGACAAATACTTGCAAAGAGACAAAATTTGTGTGTACTGGGTGATACCATGTTTTAAAATATACGAAGTATTCTATAGAATTTTAAAATATCCGAAGTATTCTATAGAATTTATCAGTAGAAGCTATCTTGCAATCAAAAGAATTGATGTTAGTAAGAAATCAATCTCTTACTCCATAACCTCGAGGAAACAAGAGAACAATAACTTGACATACGTTTTGGACGGATTCTGGTGCCCATTTTAGACTTTTAGTTGCTTGATTTTCTGGTTTTCATTATAATCCATAAATGGAAAAGGAGTAAAAAGGAAGAAAAAGAAAAAAGATAGGAAGCTTTGTTTTTACAATACTCCGCTACCCATCTCATGATATTAAATGTCAATTTATTCGACTTATTGTTCTTCTAATCATATCCACCATCAACCTCCTTTCTTACACCTGACTCTAAACCCCTCCTGCAATTTTGATTATCATGACTGATCAACAACAATAGTACTTTTGTTGTACCAAAGGACCTCTAGAGTATGATCTATCCATTTGAAGAGGGAAGGAGTTCGATCCCTAACAAAGTGTGTACGAGTACTTATCCCAGTAAAAAAAACGAAAAAAACCTTTTGTTATTGCCTCCATACTTTATTAATTGGGTTGTTATTAACTCCAATTGCTATGGAGTTTAGATTCATCACTAGCTTGATATTTCAATGTAATAATCTGATAGTACCATACCAAGGACGGATTTAGAAATTCATATAGAGGGTAGGGATTTATATAGAGGGTTATTTTTATAAATTTAGTGGGGGCAATTTCAAAATTTTATAGGCATTAATGCAAAAAAAATATAAATTTAGAGATGTAAAATGCAATAACAAAAATTTTTAGTGGGGGCAGATGTCCCCACTGAGCCCACGGTAGATCCGTACCTGTTCATACCAAATGTGATTAATTACTTATAACCCACCACACGTAAAGAATGTGTTCTTGAAAATATTAAATAACTGTGAATTGTGCATGAAATACAATGAGGGTGCGTTCGACTGTGTGTAATTGAAGTTTTGGAATTGGAATTAATTGAATTGAAAAAAAATTTAATTCAATTTTATGAGTTACTTTTCTCCAATTTCAATTCTAAAATTCCAATTTTATGCGACCAAACATAACGTGAAAATTTATTAACAATTTAGCAATATATTTTAACAATGGAAATGTGATTAGGCTTTCTTATTCAGGTGTCAAATTTTGAATTTGAAAGCATATAAAAATCACAGACTACATCATATCATGGAAACTACTTGATTTCTTTATTTTATTTTGTGTTATATAGCAATTTAGCAACATGTTTTAACAATGGAAATGTGATTATGCATGTTATTCAGGTGTCACATTTTTAACTTGAAAGCATATAAAAATCAGAGACTACATCATATCATGGAAACTACTTGATTCCTTATTTTATTTTGTGTTATATAGCAATTATTTTGTATTTATATATTATATTATATCTGGACTATTTATATATGTGACAGAAGTGAGTGGATCCTTTATGACAACAAAGGATTATAATCACTCACATGTGTGATTTTATGTGTTGTTTATACATATGAAAGGTTGAGTGGATCCTTTACGATAACAACACCGTGTTGTATTGCAATAGACGATCATATTCACTCACATGTGTGATTTTACATATGATTGATAGTAGCCGTCTACTATTGTACAAAGTTACATAAAACAGTGCTGTTACCATGAAGGGTCCTTCATGAAACAGAGCGGCCAAGTATTTAAATAGTAAATACATTCATACATAATCTAGTTCACCAACCCAAGCTTCTACCAATAAATTCGTTCACAATATTAAATTCGAGCGCATGCTCTTTCAACTCCATTGTCAACCACTTCTTGACAATACATAATACTTCCCAAGAACTTGGTCATCTAATTATTCAGTTCTTCCATTTCATCATCTACTTCTTTGAATTCATTTAAAAGCAAAAAAGAACCTTTTTCTTCACGTTTCACTTGCTTGCCTTGGTGGAATTTGTTGTTAGTGTGTGAATTGTGTGAATATAGCTATATAACACCTCCTTCTGAACCATCAACCCTTTACTTCATCCCACACCAAGATGAGCCACAGAAAAGTTCATTCCTTAGGGAATGTGCCCTTCTCATGGGAGGACAAGCCAGGTATCTCCAAGGTCAACCTCCAAGAATGCCCTACAGATATGGGACTAACCGCTCTTTTCTTACCGCCACAACCATCATCATTTCCTTGTCATTCTGATAGCCCCTTGAAGAATATGGTTCGTGACAAGAAGATCCCTCCTCCTCCGTGCCAAATATTCCAGCCTACGCGCAGAAGCACTTCCCTCAAGGGCCTTTGGTGGCAAGACGATCCTTTTCTTGCAGCTTTCAAGGAGTGCACCAAGAATAGTGTTGGATATGATAAAATGCCAGGAGAAAGTAGAAATGGTGTTGTTTCTAAGGTAAGAAAGAGCAAGCACTCCATCTTTTCGTGCAAGAATTCATGTGATGTCAAAGATGTGAATTCGATGAGGCTGTCGAATCTTCCTCCTCTTCCTAAACAGAGACATGGAGGGTTGAGTAAGATGAGGAAGTCATGAATGAAGCTTGTGATTGTAACATGTTGATATATATATGTGTGTGTGTGATTATTTAACTTCTATGTTATTATTAATTTCTTAAAATGAACACTATTGTAAAGGCTTTAATGATCTTATCTTCTTTATCCCTAATTTCATCCTCGTGCAATTTTAGGTTTGGTTGAATCTACACTTGGTGAAGTTATCATCCACGGCTTTTAGTTTGCTCAATTTACTAGAGATTTGAACCAAGAGGAGTTTACTTTTAACTGAAATGTAATGAGATTTATCTTTTTAATTTTATTATATATATATATATATATATATATATTCCTTTTGGTGGTTGGAGGAGTTCTTTGGAATTATTGGTTGGTATAAGTAGGCCTAAAACTTGGAAAGTTAGAAACAGACATGGAGCTTCACATTTGCAGATGTGTGATTCATTACTTCATCATTGAAAGTTTGAGGGACAAAGGCATGTAATGAGCCCCTAGGGGTTTGTGATGGTGGTAAGGTAAGGACGTGGGCTATGATATGTCCCAGGTTCGAACCGCAACACCCCCATTATATTTTCTGATTGACTCGGTGCATGTCTTGGAGCTGGCTGCTGTATCTTGAGCTTGTAGTCTGGGGTGGGTCCAAAGAGCCCTTCCTAGAGACTAGAGAAGTTCTGAGTTTCCAAAAAAAAAAAAAAAAAACTGAAATATAATGATCGAGATTTCCGATTTCCTCTTATATATATATATATATATATATATATATATATATTCCTTTTGGTGGTGAGGAGTTCTTTGGAATTATTGGTTGGTATAAGTTGGCCTAAAACTTGGAAAGTTAGAGCTTCACATTTGCAGATGTGTGATTCATTCCTTCATCATTGAAAGTTGGGGGACAAAGGCATGTTTCATGAACCAATTAATAAGGGTCCTATTAAAAATGAACCTGCCTTTAAAAGACAAAAACATGCCATTTAATTGACCACGAATATCGAGGGTATAAGCGTAATTTAATAATCTTCCTTTCTCCCACTTCAATGGCAACTTGATATGGTTCCCATGCTGCCTTCACCCTTCTGTAATTAAGGTCACCACTAGTGAATCATTTGAACAAAATAAATGATAATGTTTACAAATCATTGTAATAAATTGAAAATAAATGAGAAAAACTTACCTGGAATGCTTTTATAAAAGTAATTTTCTAATTTTGTACATCTGATTAACAAAATAGATTTGTTTTTCTTCAAACTGGGATAACAATATAAACATAATTAAGGATGGTCACACCCTTGTAAATATGCATAAGATTGTCTAAAATTGAATATTGCTTGAGCAAAAAAGAAAGAGACTTAAAGTGAACCCTAAAACCTTCTTTGGGCACTGAATTGCCAAAAATTTGATGGCTCAAGATATTTGTATATTTTTCACTCTTGACCTTTATACCATCACTAAAGAGTCATGGGAAAGGGCTCTCTGTCTTAATCAAACCAAACACAACTGCATTAGTCTCCACTTAAAAATAATAATAATAATAATTATGTTGACTCTGGGAATACTCAATTGGCACATTGGAATTAGAATTACAGGAAATTTAGATTTAGTACTCCGGAACATAATTTTACTAATTTCTATGTTTGCTTTCCTTAATTTGCTTCATTATGTGTTGATGACCATTAATGATGCATTTTTTTTCTTAGTTGATAACTTGGTACTCATATACCTATGTCTGCATTGACGTTCGAACCCTAACTTTCTTTTAGGCCACTAATCCATTGGTTGGTGATATATATTGCTTGCTGCTACCAACAATAAGATGGTCCTACTTCAAAATTGTGTAATGGCTGTAAGAAAAATGACAAATAATGTGAACACTTGGGCTGAGAACTATTGGGCCGAGAACTATTGGGCCGCCTATGTTACTAAATAAACTTGGGCGGTGGATGTGACCGAAGGATTCTACAATTTGAAACACTATAATTGGGGGTGGGCTTGAGCCCATCCCCAATTTTTTTTTTTTTTAGTCAATTTTAGCCCAATCTAAAAATAAAAAATAAAAAATTATAATTAGTATTAGCCCGCCCCATAAACAATTCTTGGATCAACTCTTGTAATTATAGTATCCATTGGCATAACTTTTGGACATTTACAATTCCTACGACTTTTGCTTTTACTTACATAACTCCTAGAAACAATTACATCCACTCAAATAAATTGAGAAAATAGTCCTCTCATAACAAGAGCATGAGCTCTCTATTTATGGACTATAGTAATTTATGTACATGAGCTCTCTATTTAGGGATTGAACGATCGAATATTAAGGGTATTTCGATCGTCCATACTGAAACAATTCTTGATCAATATTTCTTTAAAGCTCGATCGATTGATGCGTGAAAGACTTAGATCGACAAGCAAATACTCAATTTCGATCAATGAGTTCATATCAGTTATAAAAATGCTGCAAAACTGATTTTGAGAATTGAACATGCATATGTAAAAATATGTTTATAGATGTTCAGGTAAGTTTATCAAACTTTACACCTTGATTAAATGTGTATGCATGATCCTAATATGGTGACGGTGGTTGTTGGAGTAAATTTACCTTTATACCCTTATTTTGATGTAAATTTACCTTTATACCCTTGTTTTGGCGAAGTAGATAAATTTGTCTGTTGTAGAAGTTTCACTCCATCCAAACATGTACTAATCATCACTTCTAGAAACTTAGGCTTAGTTTGGATTGATGGAATTAGAAGGGGAAAATAAAAATAATAATAATAATAATAATAATAATAATAATAAACGAGGGATAAGATCCCTCCAAATCTTTCCTTCGCTGTCGTTCCAAAAGTAGAAAATTTCGGAGAGAAATGATAGTAACTTAAGTGACACTTTCATAATAAGGAAAATTTAATTAGTGACAAGTTATTAGTGTACAGGTCTTACAAGTATGAAAGTATCCAAATAGTATATGGGGTAAAATGTAATAAATCCCCTTTAACTATACCCAATTAGCAAAAAATCCCCCTAGATTTCTAAAATGGCATAAAACCCCCTAAACTATGTTGTTTGGTTGCTCTTTACCTAATTCGGCAGCCGGCCGACGGATTTCTAACATATATTTCTCTAAATGACCATAGAGGCCTTGTGAAATGTAAATGACCATAATGACCTTTAAAGACAGTTAAACATTAATATCCAAACAATCCCTAACGTCTTATCTTCCTCATCGATCTATGGCACTCCTCATCGATCTGTGGCGCTACTTCTTCGATATAACATCGCTGTATCTGCCTATATATATATATATATATATATATATGTTCCCCAAGAATGGACTCTAGAGGGGGGTGAATAGAGTCCTTGTCTAATTATGGCATATTTAAAAACTAAGTAGATGATTAATATGCAATTTCAGTTTGACAGATTTTTGTTAAACAAAATTATTATGCAATTTCAGCAAACTACTTAATACAAATATGCAATTGTAAATATATGGAGATAAGCAATTAATAACATATATGTAAAAGAGATAAGGGAAGAGAAATTGCAAACATAGACACGACGATTTTAGCGAGGTTTAGAAACTCCTACTCCTCGGCTCAAGATCCCTCTTGAGACTTCCCAATCTACTATGGCTCCTCTTTACGGGTGGAGAGCAAACCTTGATTAGAAGCAACTCCTTACTTTTCCTTGCTAAAAGAAAACCTCTTTTAGTCTTCCTCTGGGCCAAACCAGCCTTTGTAATATCTTTGTTAAGAGACCACCTCTCATAGTTTTACATAGGCTACACCAGCCATTACAATTTCTTTGCTAAGAAAAACACCTTCTCTTAGTCTTATAACAGATTTGTAGATAGAAGTTGTAGTACAATAAATCCTCTCAAGAACTGATACGAATCAAACCTCACAATAGAGTATATATGAAATCAAGTGAAGCTCAAACTCTAAGTATGAAATGTATGAGAGATGATGAGGAAACAAATAGAACACAAGCTCTATAAAATATCAGAACAAAAGTTCTGTTTAAGATCAAATCAAGCTAGGAACAAAAGCTCATCTGAAGATGGATTATAGCAGAACAAAATCTCTGTAAATGTTAGAACAAAAGCTCTCTTTGATGCACGAAAAATGGCTTTCTCATCTCTGTATTTTGCAACCTCCTTCAGTTGAATATATTAGCCTTCCTTAGTTAAGTAGCCATTGGAAAATTATTTCTACAATGATGCAAAGTCCATGCATGCTTCATAAAAATAATTTTTTCAATGATGCAAAGTACAAGCATGCTACATAAAGTATTCAAGTCAGAATACGCATGGGGGACAACCCAGAAGGATATCTCCAAACCAAGATTTTGGTAAAAAATGAAATAATTTGAAGTAGCTATTGTTGACAACCTCAGGATTCTGAAAATGATAACTCTCGGCCTAATTGAGTTATACTGGAAAATGAAACTGTTCAGTGCTCTACTGTTCAATGCTCTACTGTTGGCTTCTGCGCAAGACTTCTACACACCTTATATAAATACCCCCCATTTGGATTCAATAAAAAATATAAGAAAATTGAAATCCAACTAAATCAAAATGTAGAAAATCAGTTTTAGTACAAATTTGGATTTCCGACAGTTTTGGTAAAAATGAATCCTTATGTAGACTAATGTAGACTTGGTCATAAATTCTGATAAAATCAGTTTAGGCTATTCGAAATATAAGGATTTATTAACGGGAAAAATTATTTTGAAATAACCATTATTTCAAAATTCCAATTTTCACACTTAGCCAAAAACACAGTTTTTCACGACACGCATTCTGGGGTCCTAATGTCCGTTACCAAGGCACGATAATGAAGGCTTCATATGCCTTAGTCTTTGACCAATATGAATCATGTGATTGATGTGCATGATTTTAGCATTTCTAGCACAAGTGATGAGTTTTTTCAAAGCTTAAGCAAACTTGAACTAACTCATTCTTTAACAAAGACTACATATGTCAATTATATATGAATAATAGCATAGTCTATTGCTAATGAATATAGGAACATATGAATGATGAATGATATGCATGGTCCTATAGAGAAAAGCTTCAAATGGATTCATAAATACCGTAACAATGAATCCTAAACACTCACTAACCTATCTACCCCTTTCACGTGTTCTGTCCATAATTGTGTAGGCTTTTAGGTAGGCTTGTTTTCTTCCTTTCTTTGAGTTGATTTCTTGCTTGTTGTAGTCCAAGCTATCTTTCCTTGCAACTTCAATCTTTGTATCCTTACTTTCCATGATGTGATCTTGAGTAGGAATACTTGGAATGATCTATATGATTTTCATTGAGGTTTTTCTTTGAATATATATCATCTATATAACTTAATGTGAACATTAGTCCTTAAACACCATTAATGGTTTGTTATCATCAAAACACATTGATTGTCTTTGGATGGAATCCTTATGGTCAACAATATATATATATATATATTCACATTCATACACACACACACACACACACACACACACATATACTGATGTGTTGTATGTTTTATAGAGAATGAGTTTCTCTCTCTCTCTCTCTCTCTATATATATATATTTATATAAGTCTATATATATATATATAAGTCATGTGCACATCGCCAAACCCAATCACAAAGAACTGATTCTCAAAAGCAAACACAATCGGTAAAGCCTCATGAATATTTTGTCACCTAAACCCAATCGGAAAATTCTTAACCCATCGCCAAACTCTTCGCAAAACCAAATCGAAAGCAAAATTTTTGTCACTGATCATCATCAAGTAAACCCAATTGCAAAACCCCATGAAATTTCTTGTCACTGATCACAAAGTGTTTGCACAAGATTGGGACATTGGAAGTGCGCATGCTTGCCAGAATCTTAAAAGATTCAGAGAAGGTCGAACAAAATGGAAATCCTTTTGGAACGATCAGGCGATTGTGAAGGGTTCTGATTTACCTTTGATGAAATGACTTTGATATAACTACAATGCTAAACTAGATAATTGAAGTGAAATACTAAGAAAATAAGTGCATGAAAATAAAATATTTGTATTGATATTATAGGAATTGAAATACAATGTATTGAAGTTTGTTTGATATCATTAAGAAAGACTTTCACATGTAGTTCTTAGTGTTTTATTTATAAGCATTACAAGCCTTACAAAGAATACCCATGTCCTATCATAAACACTTGTCCCACGTCTAGCTGCAGAAGCTCAACTTCCAGACCCACGAATTGCAATCTTCTTCTAAAGATGCCATGTGTCCCACGTCCTCGCCTGCTCATTTGAATATATATATTTATATATATGTGTAGACCACGATAATTGCACTATTCCCCTTTACAATTGGAGTTCTCTAGTGCATATAGTTGAAAAGGTTTTGACTTTCTCCTAGTATCCTTATCCAACATCTTTCCTTAATTATAGGAGCCAACTTTCCTTTTTTTTTTTTTTTTAAACACATAATTAGCCTATTAACAAACTAATTTATACTTTAAAGAATTCTACTCCACGTAAGTTTGTTGGGCCAACTTTGTCCTTAATTATAAGGAATATACTAACGATTTTTGTAGCACAAATCCCATCGCCAGTCATCATTATCTTTAACTTGCCACACATAACCTTCTTAATTTATCAAACAATTCACACATGTTGGAATCCTACTTTCTTCCAGTGCTGACAGGTGTTGGCTCAATATTGGACCATGATTTGGTCCATTTATCCTTTTTTTACTGCTCCAAGTCATTATTGAAGTGGCCACCACTTGAGCTGCCACTTTTATGTGCCAACACCAAGTAAACACAACTCCAATTACAAAACCCTACCAAACAAAACCCAATAGCAAAACTCCATCAATATATTTGTGACTGATTACCAAGCAAACCCAATCGAAATATTAATAACCTAATCATCGCCAAACTCATATAATTAACAGAACCTTAATTGAAACCATTGCCGCTATAACAACCATGTTGGTGGGTCTCACCATCGAAACACCATCACAACATTCTCACAACCATCACCATCACCATCACCGTCGCCGTAGATCAGGCCTTTTATTATCTTTGGTTAAGCCTTTCGCTTTGTCGCCACTAGACCGATTCTTACCGTGGCCATCCAAATCTGTCACTGTCATATTCCTTTCTAACATTTTGATGTCGTCAGATTTGTTGGTTGTCACCGCTGCTTCGTCTTCCTCGAATCTGCTAGATCACTTGGTTGACCCTTCTATTTCACATACTCTCTTAATACATATATGGCTTATATTACCTTATACAACTGATCTCTATTTTACGTTACATAAGGTGTCACCATATAATTGGTTGTTAAATTTATTTAATTTCATTTAAGTTGTTGAATAAAACGTGGCGTTTATATTGTGATGTGGCACCCTTTTATGAGGGGTAAAATGGACTTTTTCAATTTTTGGTGATAGGAAATGACTGGAATAACCTTCTCTGTCCTAAGACTACACCAAGATTACAGTTGAGGGGGGTTAGTTGCATTTGGGGTATAGTTGAAGAGGGTTTATTGCACTTCACCCTATTATATGGGCGAAAGAGCCACTAAATTAAAGTAATTACCAAGTAAGAAATTCTACCATTTTGGTCCAAACTATCCTTTAACCACTTTTGAGTTATTTATACATATACCATTAATATTGGTCCAAATGCCATCTTCATATAAATATACTATTTCTCTCTCTAATAATTGTCTTTTCCATATCACCACTACTTTCTCTCTCTCTTTATCACTCCAACCACCCACCACCATCACCGCTACCCACCACCATTGTAATTAACAATTATTCTTATTAGGGGCTATCAAAATGTATGAAGGGAAACAAAAATCCACCACCACTTACTGGCAAGACATCCAGATAGTGAACCCATCTTCTCGGCGACCACCATATCTTTTTCGGCAGAATAGTATAATAATTTCTTAATCTTTTTCCCCCATACTCAATTGACCGAATTCTTTTGCTCTGGTGAAGACAGACCCATCAACTAGCTCCTCCCATCTAGTTCCGATGAACTTTGACCGACCCAATAGCAAACTCCAAACTGTTAAATCCCACCTCTGAGGTTTTCAAAGTCACAACTAGTGAGATAAAATCAATATAGAGAAAATGGAGTAAAGAGAAGGGGTGGGTTGTGGTTGGTGGTCGATGATGATAGTTATATACACATATTTGTATGTATGTGTGTGTGTACATGCACACATTGAGGAGAGAGAGAGAGAATAATGAGAGAGGGTCGCTGGAGAAAATGGGGTTGTAGACACTAAAATTTTAGTGGGCTTTGTTTTGACAAATGGACCCATTAAATATGGGCTTAATGTTTAATTAAGTTATTTAATTGGCCCAAACTTGGTCCACTTAAATTATTTAATTAGCCCAGCCCAGATGGTTAAATAAACAATAATTATTCCTAATAAAATATATTTAGAATAATTATTTTTAAGGATAGTTATCATAATATAACCGGGCCGGCCCAGTTATTGTTTTATCCTTATCAGGAGATGACACGTGTCATTATCCTATGAATCCAAGAAGCCTATAAATAGAGGCCTGAAGGAAGAAGGAAGGGACACACAAATTCAGAGTCCAGAAATCCAAAGACTCAGAAATCCAAAAGGTCTAGAAATTCTGAGTCCAAAAATCTAGAGGGACAAAATTTAGAAATCCAGAAGGTCCAGAAATTCAGAGAATCGGAAATCCAAAGGGTCCAGAAATTCATAAACATAAAATTTAGAATTCAAAAATTCAGAGTTCCAGAGAGAACTTTCATCCCTAACATCCAAGCCCAAAAGCAGAGAACACCAAGCATATCATCGTGCCGTTCTTTATCAAATTCCACGATGATCAACAATAAGCACAATAAAAAACATGCCTTTTTTCATCAAATTCCACGGTGATCAACAACAAGCACAGCCAAAGACGTACCGTTCTTCATCCAAATTCTACGGTGATTCAAGATCAAGCTTGTGCAGCACTTGGATTCAACCAACCAAAAAGGAGATCGAATCAGAGGACCTTATTCTTTGGAATATTATTACAGAGGATTGTACTCAAATTTTCTCAAATTAATAAAATATTATATTTGCTCCATATTTTGTTTTTATTTGTAGACTACCAAATTTGTGTGTAAAAATTTCTGGCACACTCGGTGAGACATCCTCTGCCTCTCATCTCTTACTCCTACATCAAATCCTTAACAAATTCCTCGTTAGATTCTATGACTTCCAATAAGATTCAGACGAAGAGCAAGAATACCACTAAAGACATTGCGGTCATGACGGACAACATCAATACCATCACAAAAGGTGTCAAGAAGGTTACAACTTTGTCAAATGGTACAAACTCCTCTGCAAGTTCAATTATGTGGAGTATGGCTAAATCATCCATTCCTACCAAAAGAAAGCACGATGCAATGAGAGTCAATTCTGTCAAATCTGTCAAAGTAACAATTCAAATTCATGCCGCCTTCACCTTGCTGGGGGCAAGGAGAAAGGTTCCTACAACCTTAAAGGTTGCTCTAGTCACAAGTTCAAGTTCAAGTTCAAGGCTGGTCCACCCAGAGCCAAAGATTTTTTCTGACTCCATCACTATGCCAGTCATGATGACGAGTACTACCTCGTACGAAGAGCAATTGACGACTATGGCCCGTGTAATTGAAATATTACAACACTCTCTCAAGGAGCAAGATCTGAAAATTGCCTCGCTGACAAAAAAGTTAAAATTGCGTGACGATAATGCTGAGTCAAGCAAAGGCCGAATTTCTCATTCTAATTCCATGCTAGATAACACTTTAATTGATGATCAAAATGACGTGTCCGCCAATCCAACAATTGATGCTGCCTTTGTCACCTCACTTTTTGTCCAACAACTTCAAGACATGATAGTGAATTGCATAAGAGAACAATACAGTGGCGTTCCTCAAAGTGATCGCATCTACTAAAAGCCTTACACAGAAAGAATTGACATCTTAAAAATGCCGGTTGGGTATCAACCTCTAAAGCTTCAACAATTTGACAGAAAAGGCAATCCCAAACAACATGTCGCACACTTTGTAGAAACTTGCGGCAATGCTGGTACAAACGGAGACCTCCTTGTCAAGCAATTCGTTCGTTCCCTCAAAGGGAATGCATTTGATTGGTACACAGACCTCAAAGCTAAAGGTATTGACAGTTAGGAGCAGATGGAACGAGAATTTCTCAACCGTTTCTACAGCACTCATCATGCTGTAAGTATGCTGGAGCTTACAAACACAAAATAGATGAAGGGTGAACCCGTGGTTAACTACATCAACCGTTGGCGAGCTGTAAGTCTTGACTGCAAGGATCGTTTGTCTGAAATTTTTGCAGTTGAAGCATGTATGCAAGGCATACACTGGGAGCTTCTTTATATCCTACAAGGGATTAAGCCTCGTACATTTGAAGAGCTTGTTACTCGAGCCCACGACATGGAACTTAGTATGGAAAATCATGGTGCTAGACAACATGTTCCTGATATATCTGACAACCTTCAAGAAGATGAGAGAAGTGAGTCCAAAGAAGAAGATAATATACTTCCTAACTCGGATGACGAAATAGTTTCATCCTTCATTATAAGCATCATCTCAAAAGACTTGCATCAAGAAATGCACCATGCTACAATAATGACTTCAACTGAAAGTGCAAAATCACAGGGGGCATTAAGTCAAGGAAACCAAGAAGAAAATCCTCAAAGTGACGATGAGATAGTCCATGCCCTCCAGTATAAGCTTGGATTGTCCTCTAATTCTTACAAAGTTGAAGAAAATTATTAAAGTTAAAGTGCTCCCAGATACGAGCCTAAATTGTCGATGACACTCCTTGACACGAGTTTAAACTATCTACCTAGAAAAAAAAATCAAGAACTCCTTGATACGAGTTTAAATTGTCTCAAAAAAAAAAAAAAATAACACTTCTTGACACGAGTTTAAACTGTCTACTTGAAAAAAAAAATTAAGAACTCCTTGATACGAGTTTAAACTATCTCCCAAAAAAAAAAAATAACACTCCTTAACACGAGTTTAAACTGTCTAGCTGAAGAAAAAAAAAATCAAGCACTCCTTGACACGAACTTAAACTGTCTACCTGGAAAAAAAATCAAGAACTCTTTGATACAAGTATAAATTGTTTGGAAAAAAACTCATTGACACGAGTAAACTCATGTCTCTATTGAACTACATGATGACTTCATCCCTCTTTCGAGGGTACGTAGGCAGCTTAGAATTTTATTTTAAGTTCAGTACGACGCTAAAAAAAAAAAAAAAATCCTCAAAGTATGCAAAATGGCAAAGTGTGCTCGTCACAAAATATCAAAAGGACTAGTCGCAATTAATCAACTTGGCTTACTGTCAAGATATTGTTGTCGCTCGTCACAAATTTTCAACTTGGCTCGCTCTTAAGATGTTGTCACTCATCATGTGATATCAAAAGTGCTTGTCGCACCTGTCAACTTGGCATGCCACCAAAGCGTAGTGGCAAAGAAAATTTTGATCTGTCACCAAATTGCAGCTGTAAGGAAGAAATTTGGCCCACTGCCAAAGTGTAGCTACAAAGAAGAATTTTGGTCCGTCGCCATAATTGTAGCTACAAAGGAAATTTTGATCCAGCAAAGTGTAGTTGCGTAGAAATAAATTGGTTCGTCGCCAGACTGTAGGTGCCAAGAAAAATTCTGCTTGTGCCGAGGTATTGCTGGAAAAGATTGTTGTTGAGCTATTGTTGAAGAAAAAAAAAATTTATTTAAATAAAATTGATCAAGGTATGGCTGGAAGAAATAAATAAAATTGATTTACCGCCAATGCGTCGCTGAAGAAACTAGGTCATCGCCAAAGTGTTGCTGTAACAAAGTTTTGACTCATCATCGAGGTGTCGCTGAAAAAAAAAAATTTGCTTGCCACCAAGGTGTTGCTAAAAGAGAAATTTAGTTTTCTATTGAGGTATTGCATCAAGAAAAATTCACGGCGTCGCCAAGATATTGCTGAAGTAAAAACAAATCACCACATGAAGGCTAATAGACTGCATCTATATTTGTCGTTGCTCTCCGAATTGATTCGTGGCTGCTGATGACACTGTCTGTGCTGGTCGTATGACCTTTCGAAGTCTGTTCTTACTCTCTAAATGGTTGTTGTCTGCTCTATGGCTAATAAAGGCTAATAAATTGCATTTACATCTGTCGTTGTTCTTTGAATTGATTCATGGCTGCTGATGACATTGTCAGTGCTGGTCGTAGATCTTTCGGAGTTTGTTTTTGCTCTATCAATGGCTGTTGGATGATTCATGGCTGATGAAGATGCTCTGGCGATGGCTAACAATGTTGGTGGTATGACCTCTTGGAGTTTGTTCTTACTCTCTGAATGGTTGATGTCTGATCTGTGGCTAATAAAGACTACATCTGTTGTTACTCTCTAGATTGATTTATGGCTGCTGACGACACTATCTGTGCTAGTCGCATGACCTCGCAGACTATGGTCTTGCTCTATCAATGGCTGCTGGATGATCCATGGCTAATGAAGACGCTCTGGCGATGGCTAACAATGCTAGTGGTATGACCTCTTGGAGTTTGTTCTTGCTCTCTAAATGGTTGATGTCTGATCTGTGGCTAATGAAGACTGCATCCGTCATTGCTCTCTGAATTGATTCATGGCTGCTGATGACACTGTCTATGCTGGTCGCATGACCTCTCGGAGTATGGTCTCGCTCTATCAATTGCTATTGGATGATCCATGGCTGATAAAGATGCTTTGGCGATGGCTAACAATGCTAGTGGTATGACTTCTTGGAGTTTGTTCTTATTCTCTGAATGGTTGATGTGTGATCTGTGGCTAATGAAGACTGCATCTGTCGTTGCTCTCTGGGTTAATTCGTGGCTGGTGACGACACTGTCTGTGCTGGTCATATGACCTCTCGGAGTATGGTCTTGCTCTATCAATGGCTGCTGGATGATCCATGGCTGATGAACACGCTCTGGCGATGGCTAACAATGCTGGTGGTATGACCTCTTGGAGTTTGTTCTTACTCTCTGAATGGTTGATGTTTGATCTGTGGCTAATGAAAACTGCATCTATCATTGCTCTCTGGATTGATTCATGATTGCTGACGATACTGCTTGTGCTGGTGGCATGACATCTCGGAGTCTGGTCTCGCTCTATCAATGGCTGCTGGATGATCCATGGCTGATGAAGACGCTTTGGCGGCGGGTGTTGACAACATTGTCTGAGCTAGTGGTAAAACCTCTTTCCATCTACATCTGTCGTTGCTCTCTGGGCTGATTCGTGGCTGCTGATGACACAGCCTGTGCTAGTGGTATGACCTCTCGGAGTCTATTTTTGCTCTATCAATGGCTGCTGGATGATCCATGGCTGATGAAGACACTCTGGCAATGGGTGTTGATAACATTGTCGTAGCTGTTGGTAAAGCCTCCCTGCGTCTACATATCTCGTTGCTCTTCGAGTCGATTCGTGGCTGCTAACGACACTGTCTGTGTTAGTGGCATGACCTCTCAGAGTCTGTTCTCGCTCTAAAACGGTGATAGTATGTGGTTTGAAACTCTTGAAAAACACTGTGGTTGACTAGCACCACAAAAAAAAAAAATGATTAGCACTTGAGAAAAAACAAAGGAAGGGGGGAAAAAAAAAGAGAAAAAAGAAAAGAAAAGAAAAGTGCATGAGAGAGAAAAAAAAAAAAAAAAAAAAGAAAGGAAGGAAAAAAATTATTGAAAACAAACGAAGGAAAAAAAAATTTGTGAAAAAAAAGGAAAGAAAAAAAAAAAATTTCTTGAAAAGAAGGGAGAAAAAAAAAAAAAAAAAAGGAAAGGGAAAAAATTCGTGAAAAAAAAAGGAAAGAAAAAAAAAAAAAAGGAAAAAAATTCGTGAAAAAAAAGGGAAAAAAAAAAGAAGGGGAAATAAAAATTCGTCAAAAAAAAGAGGGGGGGGGGGGGAAGTCGTGGAAAAAAAAGACGAATAAAAGGAAAGAAAAAAAAAAAAGAGAAAACAAGTCGTGAAAAATAAATAAATAAAAAGAAGGAAAGGTAAAAAAAACGTGGAAAAAAAAAGAGAAAAAAAAAGGAAAGAAAAAAAAAAAGAGGAAGGAAAAAAAGTCATGAAAAAAAAAGGAAGGAAAAAAAAAAAAGTGAGAAATCATACCGATTATTCGTTCAAGCAGAAGTCGCAATCCAACACAGTCTGCAGAGGTTGTAATCTTACAAGTCTTCAGAGAATATTGGAATTGATGTAAAACCCTATAATATCGGGGGTATATATAGGCAACAAAAAACCTCCTAATTATATTAGGATTTGTATAATTCAGTGCAAATAGGAAAGTAAAATTACAATCCAAAGTTGGATAGAAAAGCAAAAGAGGAAATCTTACAATCCAAAGTTGGATTAAAAAAAAAAAAAAAAATTTTAAAACAAAAAGTTAGATACTTCAAGTCCCATTTGAAAAAGAAGACAAGTCCTGTCAAACTTGGGACTCGAAGTGGGGGCAATTTGTAGACACTAAAATTTTAGTGGGCTTTTGTTTTGACAAATGGACCCATTAAATATGGGCCTAATGTTTAATTAAGTTATTTAATTGGCCTAAACTTGGTTCACTTAAATTATTTAATTAGCCCAGCCCAGATGGTTAAATAAACAAATAATTATTCCTAATAAAATATATTTGGAATAATTATTTTTAAGGATAATTATCATAATATAACCAGCCCGGTCCAGTTATTATTTTATCCTTATCTGGAGATGACACGTGTCATTATCCTATTAATTCAAGAAACCTATAAATAGAGGCCTGAAGGAAGAAGGAAGGGACACACAAATTCAGAGTCCAGAAATCCAAAGACTCAGAAATCCAGAAGGTCCAGAAATCAAGAGGGACAAAATTTAGAAATCTAGAAGGTCCAGAAATTCAGAGACTTAGAAATCCAAAGGGTCCAGAAATTCAGAAACATAAAATTCAGAATTCAAAAGAGAATTCTCATCCCCAACATCCAAACCCAAAAGCGGAGAATACCAAACACATCAAATCGTGTCGTTCTTCATTAAATTCCACGGTGATCAACAACAAGCATAGCTAAAAACGTGCCGTTCTTCATCAAATTCTACGTTGATCAACAACAAGCACAGCCAAAGACGTGCTGTTCTAATCATCTAGAGGTGGACTGGTTTAAGGTTTGTTGGGGAAAATCTCGTCCAAGGTGGTCTGTTTTTGGGGTTTTTCTATTTCCAGATAGGTTGCCTTCAATGGTAAATCTTTAGAGGAGGAAGGTGCAATTGGCTTCAAGATGCTCTCTTTGTCTACAAGAGAGTGATACCAAGGATCATACTTTTGTTGGGTGTTCCTTTGCAATTGATTTTTGGAATTGGATTGTAGACACAATGCGTTGGACACTTGATTTTTCTTTAATTTTATCATTAAAAGCTTTACTGTACTGGTTTTCTCAACAAAATAGTAAGATGGTTTATACCATTTTTGTGATAGCATTGTGGAGCATTTGGCAAGAAAGAAATAGAAGACTTCATGGTGATTTATCTAGAAACCCTCAAGATGTTGCAAGATAAATTTTATTTGAAGTTCTAGATATTTATAATGTTGTTATTCAGGATCTTTTTTAAATTGCAACCTTTTGTTTTCCTATTGTGATGACCCTGTGGGCGGGTGTGCCGTGGGCGGGTGCGAGAGACATTGTCAGGCTACCACACTGGCGAGCTACGGGTGCACAAGTCCCACATCGCCTGGGTAGAGGAAAGGTGAAGTGCTTATATGTGGTGGTGTCATCTCCAATTGGTATGAGGCCTTTTGGGGTAAAGCCCAAGAGTAAAACCGTGCATCTCAGGTGCAAAGCGGACAATATCATACCATGTGGTGGAGTGTGTCATTACAAATGGTATCAAAGCCTGACCCAGCCGGAAGTGTGCCGACGGGGACGTCGGGCCTCCAAGGGGGGTGGATTGTGATGACCTTGTGGGCCGGTGTGCCGTGGGCGGGTGCGAGAGACACTATCAGGCTACCACACTGGCGAGCTACGGGTGAACAGTCCCACATCACCTGGGTAGAGGAAAGGTGAAGTGCTTATATGTAAGTGTGTCACCTCCAATTGGTATGAGGCCTTTTGGGGTAAAGGCCAAGATCAAAACCGTGCGGGTTCAGGCCCAAAACGGACAATATCATACCATGTGGTGGAGTGGGTCGTTACAAATGGTATCAGAGCCTGACCCAGCCGGAAGTGTGCCGACAGGGATGTCGGGCCTCCAAGGGGGTGGATTGTGATGAACTTGTGGACGGGTGTGCCGTGGGCGGGTGCGAGAGACACTGTCAAGCTACCACACTGGCGAGCTACGGGTGCACAGTCTCACATCGCCTGGGTAGAGGAAATGTAAAGTGCTTATATGTAAGTGTGTCATCTCCAATTGGTATGAGGCCTTTTGGGGTGAAGCCCAAGATCAAAACCGTGCGGACTCAAGCCCAAAGCGGACAATATCATACCATGTGGTGGAGTGGGTTGTTACACCTATGTTTTAGATTTCAGTTTCTGAATTGATTTTTCAATTCTTTGCTGGGGGTATGCCCTTTGTGCGCCTATAAATATTTTATCTTTTTATACAACAACCAATTATGAAAAAAAAAGACGTGCCGTTCTTCATCCAAATTCCATGGTGATTCAAGATCAAGCTCATGCAGCCTTTGGATCCAACCAGCCAAAAAGGAGATTGAATCAGAGGACTTTATTCTTTGGAATATTATTACAGAGAATTGTACTCAAATTTTCCCTAATTAATAAAATATTATATTTGCTCCATATTTTGTTTTTATTTGTAGACTACAAAATTTGTGTGTACAGGGGTCATTGGAGAAAATGTATCATTCTGCTCTCAATATATGAAAGAAGAAAAATATATACATATGTACAACTTTTATTGCACTATTTTCAGCATTTATCTCCAAATTTTGTACTAGTATTACAGTGTGTGCAACTTTTAATTCATCAACAAACCACAAAATCAACTTGCATAGGTGAAAAAAATATTGCATCGGTGCACTAATTCTGCTACTAAATCATTATGAATGCCATCATTACAAAATACTAAATTTGCACCTGTGCCTAAAAAAAAGAAAATAAAAATAAAAATCTTGACGTGCAAAAAAACATCTTGCCATGTATAACTTTTATTTGACTATATTCATCTTTTATCTCATAAGGTCCTGCTAACATCTCATAGTGTGCAACTTTTATCTCACTCTTATTTAAAATAAATATATTTGTATAACTTGTATCTCACTATATCAATCTTTTATCTCAAAAG
The DNA here is from genome assembly GCF_030987335.1 of Cornus florida. NCBI lineage: Eukaryota > Viridiplantae > Streptophyta > Magnoliopsida > Cornales > Cornaceae > Cornus > Cornus florida. The sequence continues at coordinate 35,102,448 of NW_026775577.1, read as the reverse complement.
GTCCTGCTATTAACTCATCGCGTGCAACTTTTATCTCATTCCAATTTGAATATATATATATGTGTGTGCGCGCGCGCGTGCTTGTGTGTATAACTTTTATCTCAATATATTCATCTTTTATTGCGTAAGGTCCTACTATTATGTCATTGTGTGCAATTTCCCAAAAGTAATTGATTATAGTTTTCTCCTCATCATCTATTTCTCCAACCTTGTTTACTCTGCCTGATCTTTGCCACCAGTAAACAATGAATCATGTTAACTTTGGAGTAAAAGCTATGAGAGCCCCTATGAACCATCCCCCGAACCACCTCAAGCCACCATTCTTACCAACCCCATACCAGCTTCCTAATCACTGTCTCCAATGTCAACTCTCTATACTACATGGACAATCCAACCCAAACCTTATCCAGACATCCATCCCACATGGTAAACCACTTCACAATAAACCACCTCTACCTCCCAAACCTTCACTACTTGCTATAACACCACCCACAGAACTGCCTGAGAATAACCTACTCCACACACCTACTCAGCCTAAAACCATTAACAAGTTAAAAAGGCTTGTTAATCCTGATAATGTGCTAAGAGGCATCGACATCAATAACACCCAATAGATGATTGATGAGATTTACAATCTGAGGGTCAAACTTGCTGATTACGAGAATTACACAAAGTATGCTGCATTATTGGATGGAGTTGACTGGCTCAGAATTCTCATTGGTGTCTCAAAAGCTATGAATGCCAAGCAATCAACAGATATCTCCAATCTCATGGATGAACTCCTTACTGTTCTTGGTGCCAAGCCATGCTCCCCATCAAATCCTATTCACCAGCTTCACCACCTCCATCCAGATCCACAGCAGGTTCAAATTTCAAATTCAAATACATTAGGTAATCACCTGTCTTACACTGCCAAAAAACCATTGGGAATAGTGGACAACTTTCACCAAAATGACAAAAGTTCAAAAGCAGATGTCTCATCCACCATAAAACAAACCAAACCCATTACCCTTCAGTCACTAACCCATGTGCCTTCTGGTGCACCTTATGTTGCTGCTACATCTGCAACATCATCACCTACAGACCTCACCTTTGAATAACCTCAACAGTTACATGATGAGCCTCCTAACCTTGGAAATCAAAATGTGAAATGGTCAGATAGTGTTAAAAATAATGGGAAAATGAATTTTTGATTCATTGATCTACCTTCAGAGGACAATGTCATCATTCCACCTGCTGAAATTGCACAAGAAGGAGAAGTTTTCTGGGGGAAACACCATCTTATAGGCTTTTATCCCCACAAAAGGCTACCTTTTAAAGTCATTCAGGTAGCTGCAAGCAAGACGTGGACACATCATGGTCTTAAATAAACCATTTTAGGGGAAAATGGTTCATATATATTCAGATTTATGTCCTCTAGAGTGGCTGAAAACATCCTCTCCAATGGGCCGTGGTCCATTGCTGGGAAACCTTGTGTTTGAAGAAATGGGAACAAGGATGCCCTTCATCTCCAGCTGTCAAAAGTACTCACTTTCTTATATGGGTGAAGTTTTTCAATGTTTCACACAAATTTTGGACTGGGAATGGCTTGAGTCTCCTTGCAAGCTCAGTAGGTGTTCCCCTCTATGCTAATCATGCTACTGAAAAAAGGTTAAAGCTCTTATATGTAAGAATTTGTATTGACATTGATTGGGTGAAGTAACAACCCAGCATTTTGAGGATCAAGCTTGATGAGGACAGGGTGGAAGTTATTAGGATTGAGTACCAATGGACACCAAAACTCTGCAACAAATATAGTACCCCCTTCCACTTTGATGCTAATTGCCCATCCATTCATCTGGAAACACTCCTATCCATGTCAGTTGCACCAAACAATGAGGACTGGAAGACTGTCACTAGAAGAAGGAGGGGGAAAAATGTTATGCTCTAGAATCTTGACACTGATCCACTTAACACCCCCTCTACCTCACTACCACTTGTATCACCAACCCCACCACCTTCCCATCCTCTACCACCACTCCAATCTTCACCCGAACTACCAACCATTAATCCTACCATCAGCACACTAACACCCCCATCAATCAATAAGAATCTCACAGTGGATATCTCAAACCTCCACATTCACATCTTCAACCACTCTGATGGATCTTCTCATAGTCCAACCGACTTAACATTTGCAGCAATCCAAAACTTTTTTTGTTAGATAAGTTCAGTTGCTAAAGCAGTTAAAGAACCTTCTCTACATATCTTTCCCATTGATTCTGAGAATGATGAGCCTCAAACCACCATTAACACCTATCAAGAAAAATCACAACATGACTTCTCAAAGAGATTAAAGAAAATCAACTCCAAGAAAAGCAAGATCAGCACTGCCAAGCCACTACCAGGTTTGATACCAACCAGTTCACATGGGTTAAGGTATCTTAGGGGTACTCTTAAACCACTAACCAAATGATCAACATCACCACATGGAACATGAGAGGCCTCAATGGCCTTGAGAAATGGCTAGAGATTAAACAATTTCTCTCTAAGCATAGGTTGAATATACTCTCTATCCTTAAAACTAGAGTTACTGAAGCTAACTCTAGTGCAATTCATAGGAAAATTGCTAGTCACTAGAATTTTACTCATAACTACTCCTACTCACACTTAGGTAGGATATGGGTATTATGGAATCCTAAAAGAATCAGCCTCACAGTCACTCATGTATCTAGACAAGCCATCCACTGCTCCATTAACACCACTGACTACATTTCATTCAATGTTTCATTTGTTTATAGAGTTAACCTTGCAGCTGTCAGAAGATCATTATGGGCAGAAATTGTTTTACAATCTACACTGAATGCTGGTAAACCATGGCTCTTTATGAGGGACTTTAATGTTATACCCACTCCTAATGATAGGCATGGGGGCTCTAACAAATGGATCACAGCTATGTCTGAATTCAAATACTGCATGCATGATGCTGAGGTTGAGGACTTGAGATTTACTGGTATACTATACACTTGGAACAACCAAAGTTATGGTGTGGCAAATATTGCAAGGAAGATTGACAGAGCACTTGCTAACCACTGCTGGTACACATGTTTCCCTTAGTCAGAATACACATTCCATCCATAGGGCATCTCTGACCATAACCCAATACATGTCATGATCCACACCACTGCCATTTCTAAAAGAGCTATCCCATTCAAATACTTCAATGCTTGGTGCCTTCACCCTCGCTTTTTGACTGCTGTTGACAGGATCTGGAGCTCCTATGTTCATGGAACTGTAATGTTCCAGGTTGTACAAAAATTGAAGTTACTAAAAAACCCACTGAGGGACATATGTAGAGAGGATACTCAAACTTCCCTACCAGGCTAAAGATTATCTAATAGGAACTTTACAGCTGCCAAAATGACCTGGACTTGTCTCAACAGGACTATGTGCTCGGAGATCTTGAGAAATCACTCTCCAAAGACTACACAGAGATGTTGCTTGTTGAAGAAAGCATCACTAGGCAAAAATCTAGAGTCACTTGGCTTAAATTGGGTGATAATAATACTGCCTACTTCCACAAGTCTCTGATCTTAAGGTACAATAATAAGAAGATTATTAGCTTCACCAGCTCTACAGGTTCAACACTCATATCTCCTGATGAAATCAAAGTTGAGGCTCTGAGCTATTATATGGAATTTCTAGGAGGATCACTTTCACCAAAACTTGGTAGAGAAGCTCTTGCCCCATTCATCACCAAAAGGCTCCCTCCTCAGTTTACTTCATTCCTTGAAGCTATCCCATCAGATGCTCAAATTAAACAATCCATCTTCTCTGTTAGCTCTGACAAAGCCTCTGGCCCCAATGGGTATAATTCCCATTTCTTCAAACAATCTTGGCATATTGTTGGAGCCACAATCATAAAAGCTGTTAAGGAATTTTTCAAAAATGGAAAGCTTCTTAAGGAGTGCAACTCTTCCTATATATCTCTGATCCCTAAGTGCACCAACCCTTCTAGCCTAAATGATTATAGGTCAATTAGTTGCTGTAATGTAATTTGCAAATGCATTGCTAAGTTAATTGCTTCCAAGCTACAACCTACTCTACCTCATATGATTAAGCCTTCATAAACTACATTTATACATGGTAGAAGAATCACTGATATTGTCCTTCTTGCACATGAACTCATAAGGGGTTACCACAATTCAAGCCTTGCCCCTAGGTGTGCATAGAAAGTTGATCTGAAGAAGGCATTTGACAGTGTGAAATGGGAGTTTCTGATTGACACACTCACTCTTCTTGGTTACCCAGCGAATACCATTATATGGATTCAGGCCTGCATCACTTCACGTCACCATATCCATCAATGGTGAGCTTCATGGCTACTTCAAGGGTGTCAAGGGACTCAGGCAAGGGCACCCTCTATCCCCATCACTTTTTGTCTTGTCAATGGAGGTACTCTCATGCATTATCAAGAAATATGTTGCTCAAAATAGGTCCTTCAAGTATCACTGGAGATGTAAAACAGTGGAACTCACTCACCTAACATTTGTTGATGATCTCACTCTTTTGCTATGGTGACATTGCCTCAATCTCCACTCTTAAATCAACACTTGACATATTCTTATCTTTCTCTGGTCTGACTATTAACCCATCAAAGAGTTCAATGTTCTTTTTTTTTTTTTTTTTTTTTTTTTTTTTTTTTTTTTTTTTTTTTCTGGTCTTGACTACTCAAATGAACTCATGATGTCCACATTCTTAGGAGTCAACATATGAGCACTGCCAATCAAACACTTAGGGGTGCCTCTTATCTCCATATGCCTTAAAGCTACTGACTACAATATCCTTATTGACAAGATCACTGCAAAAGTGAACCACTGGGCATCTAAAAGTCTCTCATATACAGGCAGATTGGTCCTTATAAAATCAGTCTTAATTTCCACAAAGATGTATTGGTCCAATATTTTCATCATTCTAAAGAAAGTAATTGATGACATCAATACTTTATTGAGGAGATTCTTATGGTCTGGACTTGAGATGAATAAATCTGGAGCTAGAATTGTATGGGGGTTAGTATATAAATCGAAAGCTGAAGGTGGACTAGGGTTACCAAACTTGGAGACAGTAAACAAAGCTGCCATTATGAGATATATTTGGAACCTTAAAACAGGTAGCAGCCAGAGAATTTGGGTGCTATGGTGTAAGTCATACCTCTTCAATGATATCAATTTCTAGACAATAAAAATTCTGGTGTGTCGCGGTACCAACGTCTAAAAATGTGCTAAAAATGTGAGTGTGCAATGTAGCAAAGTTTTAAATTTATAAATGCCACTACTACCTCTAACTAAAAATATAGCTAGGGTGAGTCGGGATTGTCCCAAGGGATTGTGGGCGTGTTTGTAATGGAAACAATATATAGGGTTAGCAGGTCGAATGATCAAAAGATGGTTTGTTTGGTTGATTAACTACAATGCAATTGAAATTCAAGCAAGTAAAAGGTAACAATTTAGAAAGTAGGAAAAAAGATATAGAGGAGAGGACTTAGGGTACTAGAGCTCACCACTAAGCTTGATTTCACTAGACATTAGTAATTGTATATCAATGGGAAAATTGAATTGTAACTTGTATGCGTGTGTGTGACATTAATTGAAACTAGGCATAGATGACAAATAAGTATAAATTGTCTAGCAAACTCAATGGAAAGCACAACCTATCAAATGAGACCAAAATCCATTCAATGAAACCACAATTTATGCACACACAACTATCTAGAAGCATACACCCTTTGCATTCATAAGTATGGAACACCAAAGAACAAGAATAGATTGTCCACCTATTTATGAATCTAAAGCAACTACACTATATCTACGCTAAAGACATGGAAATTAAACTAAGTAAGCTAAAGGTGTGGCACAATACATCAAGAAACAAGTGTGAACCATCAAATAAATTACAAAAGTGTTCAATTAAGCACTATGTTTTGAATATATCTAGATTAACTTCATCCATACACATAGACATGCATAAACTCCACTAAATCTAGAGAAAAGCACATGAATTATCCATTCTAGCATACATAGACATATGGTTAGAAATAGATAATCAATTGAAAGCATTAATCCATACACATCAAGTAGAAACCACAAGATATATATAAAAATCTAAGATTAAAACATTTATTACAAGCAAATCCCCAAAAATATACAAAACACTAGGTCTAGGAAGTAAACTTAGGGGCTACTCTAGCCCCAAGTAGATGTCTAGCCACTCATTGAAGTAGTCATCCAACCCTCAAGGGCTATCTCCATGATAGGAATGACCTTCTTCTTGATGGAAACCCTAGAAGAATGGAAGAACTCCCAAAGATGTGTAAAAGCTCTCTAGTCTCTAGCCTCCTCTCCAAGATATGGGATGTGTAAATATGATGAAATTGAATGTTTTTTTGTTAAAATAGCTCCAAATCTTTATATAGGAGGCTCAAGTGTCACACCCAATGGTTTGAATTTATGCACTAGGGCCCTTGCAATGATTGCACCACGAGCCAACTTTTAATGAGTTGGAATTTGTTTTAATTTGGACTTGAAGAGGTTCGATCGATCGAACTGTGGTGAGATCGATTGCACTTAGATGAGATCCATCGAATGCTGCAGAGATCGATCATCCATGGCGGTGCCTTTTTGAATAAAGACAGATCTCTGAGATATTTGGGAAAAAAGACAAAAGTGGTAGGTGGGGTGGTAGGTGTGGATAAGATCGAATAATTTCGATCGATCTGAGAAAGGTTGGATCAATCGAAGATGGTGAGATCTTTTGGATAAGGACAATTGCTTGGATCCATCTTGATGAGGCCAGATCGATCTTGCTCTAATCGATCGAAGGAATGTTGAGATCGATTGAACTTGCTGTTTTTCCACACTTTGCTTCCACTTTGTTCCTTTTTTCTATTCAGCTTGAGATTGCTTCTTTTAAGCTCTTATTTGGCTAAATTAACTTATTTTTGGGATAAGTGCCTGAAAAGGGCAATAACATGAAATTAGTTTAAGACGGGAAAATAAGATAGATAAAGGTTCTAAATTACCTAAGCTGAAGGTGTTTAAATACACACTTTTCAGCGCTCATCACACCCCCAAACTTAAATATTACTAGTCCCTAGCAATAAACTACGAAGTAAAGGAATAAAATGAATAACTATACAACTATGAACTAGAAAGCAATAAATGGATAACGCCACTTTTGTAAGAACACGATTGCATTTAGCATATGCAACAAGCCTTTTAAACCCCTAGGTTACCCCTAGTAGACGAGTGAAGTCTCGTGAGGGTTTCCAAAAATGATACCTACAAACATTAAGCTCATTCTCACTAAAGAGGCATCAATATTGTAAACAAGCATTGGGAGAAAACTACCTCAAGTATGCAATTTTTCAACCATTTCTAAGCAATCTCCCAAAATCTCAACATCAAGTAAACAAATATGGTCCTCCACACATCAAGAAAATACTCATGCAAATCAAAACAACTCTAGAATCCTTTTTGAGTGGACCGGCATCAAATATGCTGCTATCTAAGCCAACTAAAGAAATGATCACATCCTTACCCTCAAACTAGCATACAAATCTAGTACCGATCATCAAAACAAAAGGTGGACCTTTTATTAAAGCTTTATTGATCTAGGTGTGTTTATTCTTTTCACTCAAGTTTTTTATTTTTTTATTTTATTTTTTTATTCTAATTTTAAGGATCAAAGATGGAAGCGTGGTGCAATGTGTTGATCTATTAAGCTTTCTAGCGATTCATGAGGTCGAGCGTTAGGTCAATGACTCCCAAACCGGCTGACTTTAGGGCATTAGGTGTTCAAACACCCCTAAAGACTTACAAGCTCAAATCAACTAGGCTACAAATCAAGACAACCTCCATCTAATCATTTCCCACTTCTCACCTTTTGGGAGAAGCCCTCACTTTTTTTTTTTTTTTTTTTTTTTTTTTTTTTTTTAAGGCAAGTTCAATTATTAACCTAGAGTTTGGGCCCTCCACCTTTCGGCGCGAGAAGTTCAATGCTTGATAAGGCTAGAATCCCGGCTACTCAATGAAAAGGGTTTGTTATCTATCTTTATCAAAATGAAAGCTTTCAATGCACTACTAGCTCAATTGAGATATAACCAATTCAATAATCAACAAAGCATGTACGCCATAAATGAATGTTAGTGTGCGCCTGAGCCAATGTAGAATCTTGGAGTGAATCTCAAAACAATCATAAAATCAGGATGATATGGACCACAAGTGTAAGCAAGATATCAATCTTTCAAAAAATTTACTCCTAAATGGCATCCACAAGGCATACAAGGAGTATTGGACTCTCAAGTCAAGTAATTTTTAAATTCTAAGCAACATAGTCCTCAAAAGATCAAAATCAAAGCTAGTCATAGACCAATTATAGAAAATCCCTCGAATACACAAGTCATGCTCAAAATTTTGAATTGAAAGCAAACACTGCAATTAACACCCATTACCACCAAACTTAATTGGCACAATGTCCTCAATGTGCAAAGAGAACAAAAGGAAAGAGTATACCAGTACAACTACGGCAAAGAATGGCCGGGACACAAGTATCTAAAATGGGTGGTATAAACCCCCCAAACTTGGAATTGACTGCGGTCCTGAAAAGATGGCACTTGGATAAAACTCATCAGATAACAAAAGGATAATAACAGTGCATTATGGATATGCAAGTGTAAATGAGATAATAAATGAACTAAGGAGAGAGGAATATGGATGGTCCTGAAAAAAATTTGGGCAGCACTATTTCTCACTGAAGTCACTGGGATGCATCTGATAATGGAGTCAATTACAGACAATATATCAATATAAAGATATGACATCCAAAAGATAACATGTATAGAAAGAAAAATAATAAACAGTATATGGTACATCACAGTGTCTGAGCCGACATATTGGTTGCAAAAATATCATATCAGTATAAAAAGAACAGTTAGATATCACAGATATATATAACAGATAAAAGAGAGATAAAAGATCAGGCAGAGGAGGTAGGGCGAGTGGGGTGTGATCCCCGGATATCTCTGGATATGTCATGTAGCGCAGCTAAAACATCCATACGGAGAGTAAAAATATCTGCTCTGAGGGAGACAACTGCATCTTCCAATGCCTGGACATGCTCTCCTAGGCCGGGTGTCAGAACTGGAGCATCAGGGATAACTGGATCATGAAACTGTGGTACATCCTGACCTTGCTCCTGGAAATGAACTGGCGACCTAACTGGAGAGTGATGCTGTAACTTCTCTAGAGGCTGCTGCTCCAGGTCTATATCCATATGTGCTGCAACCACTGGTGCGTCTACTGGATCGTCCGCTGCTGCTGCTATCTCTGCCTCCTCAGCCTTTGCAGTCTCCTCTGCTGCTAAAATAGCCTCATCCTCTAAGCTTTTGATAAGAGTATTGTAACTTTTGTTCCAGACCTTCTTACTGTAGTGGCAAGCTCCAAACTCAGTACGCTCTTGTGGATGGAAAGGGTAGCACTGGTCCCTGAGGATTTATGTAATAAGATATGCAAATGGAAGGAACTTGGTCCGCTTAGGCTTGGCTTTGCTGATATAATCTGTGTATAGCTTCATCATGACACTCCAGATGAGTGCAAGAACAAAAAACCATTGCCCAATATAGAATGCATGAAGAGTTACCAGAAAGTCTGAACATCTCTGGATCTTATGGCCCGCCATAAATACATTTCGGTATACGACCGAATCAAAGAACCAGAGATCATCGGGCAGATAAGTCCTGGTGGCGAAAGTCTCGCCATTTGCGTAATGGCCAGGCAGGGCAACGGCCATGCCTGTATTAGAAGGCCGCCTCAAAATAGGATAATCAAGATCGGGAGGGCAGACATGTAGGCACCGAGAAGCTGTGGCCAATGTATCGACTGTGATGCGGATAGGGTGGCCATCAATGGTAGTCTGCAGCTCTGATAGATTACTCTGGGCCGGCCGGAGGTTCTGGAAGAACAACCGAACAAGCCGCGGGTAAATAGGATAAGTAACTAGCGCCAGAATGGCTGAAATGTCACGCCGCTCAATATCATCGAAAGCTGACTGGGTCAAAATCGACCGAGAGAAGAAAATAATGTCGAAGACTGACTCATGTGCCACTAAAAGGTGTCTGAACTTCCAGATAGGTTTATCTTGATCTGGCCTGGCTGTGCTGGTGGTGGTGAAGGAGAAGGTATATCCTTAGCCTCATCAGAATGGGATGAAGATGCAGAGGTAGAGCAGTCAGACTGAGCTATAGCTGGCTCCTCATACTCCTCTAACTGTTCAGGCTGCTCAGCCTGCTCAACTTGCTCTGGAACTGGATTATGAGCATGAGAAGACTTTGTGGGCTCCTCTACTCTCTGCCAGACTATGCGCTCATACTGTCGACGGCAACTGTCTTAACTCGTGCCATGGCCTGTAAAACAGAAAAGAAACACTTACAATAGAAGTCAGTAACATATAATAGAGAATTGAAGCACATTATATAGAAACATGTATGTCAAGTAAGATAGACAACTCAGAGTAATCGACATGAATCTATGCAAGTGATCATGCAGCTAAGTAAATAGTGACTAAGTGAAACATGCTAAATAGTGTAAGTATGGAATACATCCAATGTGGAAAACACAGGCATTGGGCATAAATAAGGTAGCATGGAACACAAAAGATGGTGTGTGAGGTATAAATGCCAATCTGTGATGTTCGCTTGATCAGGAAAATATAAGATCGATCTAAGTTGGATTGATCTGGACATGAGTGAGATTGATCTTTCTTAGATCAATCGGAGAATGCTGTGATCGATCAAACTGCTGCAAGAAATTTGAAAAGTCACAGATCTGTGACGTGGACGACATGGGAGGTACTCGAGCAAGCTCGTGGGCCCTCTCACACATTAACAACTCAATAATGGTCACTTGAATAGGCACGTGACCCCCAAAATCTAATTTGGAATCAAAAACATATAAATATATATATACAAGCTCAAAATCATCAAAAATGGCAAGAAATCCAACATGGGATCTCAGATCTAATATGGAAACATGGTCATCACTTACGATTAAGCTCGGAATCTAAATAAAATTCAACTTACCAAATCGGGGAGAGAAGTGGAGACGAAGGAGAGATGACGAGATTTGAGATGTGGAGTGAAGTTCAAAGCTTTGGAAGCTCGCTGAAGGTTGGGCAGAAGGTGAACAGTGAAGGGATGAGATGGGGGTCTGAGATCAATGTGTAAATCGATCAAAATGACCCTTGGCTTCTATTTTTAAAAACTGTTTTCGACATGTTCGATTGATCTGGAAAAATCTCAGATCTATCGAACATAGATCAATCTTGAAGGAACGTAGATCGATCTAAGCTTTAAAATGACACAATATTTTTGAAAATTTTTGAATTTTAAAAATATTTTTGAATTTTTGAAGATAAAAATAAAAATAAAAATAAAAATAAAATGTTTTTGGATTTTTTTAAGAAAAAATAAAATCAAATAAAATAAAAATCTTTTTGGAGTTTTTTGAAAATATTTTTAAAATAAAAATGAAATAAAATAAAATAAAGGAAAAATATTTTTGTATTTTTGAAAAATTCCTTAAAACTAAAAATATTTTTGAAAATTTTGAGAATAAAATAAAAATTGAAAATATTTTTGTTATATCAAAATTCAAAAGGGTAGTCAAAGTCAAAGTCAATAAATCAACATAGATCGATCAATCCAAGATTGATCTGGAAGAGACTTGGATCGATCCAATAAGTGATAACCTGCAGACAAGTTTGATCGATACATAGAGAGGCCTTTTCATGGGTTCTAAAAAATTTTCTAAGTATAGAATGAAGATCGATCTGAGGAAAATCTCGATCGATCTTGGAGCACTCAGATCGATCTGAACTGAAGTTCGCTCGATACACAAAGAGCTAAAATATGCAGAGAATTCTCAATTGATGGGACTGAAAGATGATTGGATGCAAAGATGGATGTTCGATTGATCGAACTTGTTTCGAGATCGATCGAACAGGCACAAAATGCTTGATTTGAACAAAACAAGGCATGCATTCTCAATCACAGTTCCTAGCAATGTGTATGAACCCAGAATATATCTAGACGACGCAAGAAATGAAAGGTAAAATAGAAATGAGGGAGGAATAGGGTTGTAAACCCTACGAATTCACTAGTCTTTAATGTCTCTAGCAAGACGTTGGGCTCTTTTAGCCCAGATCAAATATCTTGTTAAGCATCCCCTATTTGACGGGGTGAAAAACACTTTAAACCTTACCCAACAAATGGTTCTCTAGAGAACTTGTTGGATTTGATTCAAAAAACATTGACGGCCATTGGTCTATGTAATCGTTGGGCTTCCATGCCCTTTCAAACTTTGTTTTTGAAACAACATTCTTTGCTTTCAAGTTTAAAGATTGATCTTTTGAAGTTTTATGTTCTAGCAAAGACTCGATTTTATCAAATTCATTGTCTAAATACTCTTCTACAACACACACTTCTTCATGTTTGTCCATTGAATTCGGGGTTAGATTAAAGATGTTCAACTTCACCTTCATGTGGCCAAATGAGATTTTCATTATCCCCGTCTTACAATTGATGTTGGTATTTGCGGTTACCAAGAAGGGATGGCCAAGGATAACTGGAATTTGGCTCTTGGGATTCGAAACCAGTTCCATGTCCATGACAACGAAATTAACGGAAAAGAAGAACTTATCAATCTTAATCAAAACATCCTCAATGATACCCTGGGACTTTTTGATGGATCGGTTGGCAAGTTATAAAACCACTGAAGTCGGTTTCAAGTCTCTTAAGCCCAATTTGACATACACTGAATATGGAAGAAGGTTGACACTTGCTCCTAAGTCTAAGAGAGCCCGATTGATGACATGGTCACCAATGATGCAAGATGTAGTAGGTGAACTAGGGTCCTTAAACTTTGGGAGAGTGTTGTGTTGTAAAATGGAGCTCACTTGCTCGGTTAAAACCATTTTCCTTGGTGCTTGGCTCTTGTTCTTCCTCTTTTGGGTGCAAAGATCTTTTAAGAACTTGGCATAAGCCGGAATTTGTTTGATTACATCAAAAAGTGGAAGATTGATCTTCACTTGACTAAACACATCAATAATTTTATTAGTCTTGGTCTTTTGTTTGTCAAGAGAAATTGATCATTTTAAGGCATCCGGAAATGGTGCTCTTGGCTCAAAATCTTTTTCAAAATCTTTCTTTGAAGAATCTTCAACACAAGAATTCTTAGGATCATTTTCCAAATCATTGTTCAATTCATCTTTCAATTCATTTTTGACAACTTTCTCAACAAGATGATCATGCACATACAATGAAGGAGGAATAAAATGTGAAACGAGACGGGTGTCAACTTTAGGTTACACCGGTTCACTCTCTTCATTGGAAATACCTACTTGGTTGTCAACAATTCTCCCACTTCTCAAGGTTGTCACCGCATTGACGTGCTCAATTGTGTGACCTTCCGATGAGGAATGAGTCTCTACAACACATTGTTGTTTTAGTGGTGCATTCAAAGGCATCTTCCCTTTCTCTCTAGCATTCAAAGTACTAGCTATTTGCCCGACTTGGGTTTCTAGCTTAATAATGGATTGAGAATGAGAATGAAGTAATTGAGTGTTGGCTTTTAGAGTGCCTAGAGCGGTCAACACTTTCTCCTCAAAAACGGGACTCCTTGAGTTTCCTTGAGAATACGATAATTGGTTAAGGAAATGAGAATTAGAGAATTGATTGCCATGTGATTGAAAAGATGATCTAAAACCTTGGGAACCTTGGCCTTGCATTAGAGGTGGAACATACTTATTTTGAAAACCACCTTGGGGAGGGTTTGAGCCTTCCCCTTGGCTTTTCCAAGAGAAGTTTGGATGTTCCTCTACCCTGGATTATAGTGTGAGCCATAGGGATTATTCCCTTGGTTAGCAAATACAGCATTTGCTTGTTCATGGTTCTCGCTTTGTGCATGTCTATGAGGACAATTGGAAGTAGAATGCAAGACAATTGAACAAGTCATACAAGATTCATTAGATGTATGATGATGAACATGATTAGAGGAGGAAGACACTTGATTCACCGAATATTGGTTGATCAAGAATTGATCAAACCTTTGAGATAAAGATTTCATCCCGGCAGCTATGTCATTGGAATTGTCAACTTGATATAAGCCAACATTCTTCCTTCCACCTAAATTTTTACCATTTTTAAAGGACAAAGATCTATGCATTGAATTCTCAATCATGCTTTCATACAATTGCCACACATCATTTTCATGCTTGTCAAGATAAAAACCACCCATAGATGCATCAACTATACCCTTGTGATTATCCGGTAAACTTTTAAAGAAATATTAAACTAGTTGCTACTTAGGTATGTCATGATGTGGGCACTTCTTAGGCAAGTCATTAAACCTTTCCCATGCCTCATGAAACATTTCCCCATCCCCTTGAGAAAATTCACGAATGAAAGTTCTCATAGCATTGGTCTTTGATACCGGGTAGTACTTTTTTAAGAACTCTTGTTGCATTTCTGCCCAAGAAGTTATCCAAAAAGGCCTAAGATTGTTGAACCAATATTTTGCCTTGTCTTTAAGGGTAAAAGGAAAAAGTTTGAGTCTTAAAACTTCTTCTGGCATGTCCGTGTATTTCACGGTGGAACACACGTCAAAAAACTCATCCAAATGCTTGTAAGGTTCTTCACTTGGAATCCATGATAATTGGGAAACATTTGAATGGTTTGCGGTTTAATCTCATAATGATGTGCTTTAAATGGGGGCAATTGAATGCATGTAGGTGCATTGTATTCATTAGGCACATAGTGGTCTCTTAAAGCAATGGGAGGATTCATAACCGGTGGTGCTACTCGAACACCGTGGTTGCCTTGTATAATGGGAGGTTGTGGAGCAAAAATGGGCCGAGGCATTCCCAATAGAATTTGGCCTTATTGTTGTGGTGGGATGAATGGTCTAGGCATGCCTAATGGTACTTAGATATTTTCATGATGCATATTAGGGTAGAGGATACCTTGTTGGTCTATGTGACCAAGGTTCTCCACATGATCGTCATGTTGCTCCTCCATTGATGAAATGGAGTGATGCGAACTACCTCTTCCCTTAAGATTACGAATAACCGATTCAAGATGCAAATTAGGAGGGACAAGAGTAGGATTTAATGACCTACGACCATGCATGCACTAGCAAATTAAATAACAAGTAATAAATCAAATAACAATCACTTCGCCCCCACAACAAATCAATCAACAAACATTCTCCACTTACATTGGTCCCATACTCCCATGTTTGAACAATATGCAAAGAAAAAGTAAATTTCCTCCACGTGCGCTCACAATCTATCTATGAAATGAAAAACTTGCCACTACGTTGGCCGATGATTTAACTAGAGATTGAGTTAGAAAGATTTTACAAAGGGTCCTTAAGCAACTTCAATTTAACTTTGGATTTCCAAGCCTTGCTATGCTTTGCAAATTTTAGATTTTAGCTCCTTTTTGTGCTTAGCTTAGCTCCTTGGCTTCCTTGCTTCCTTTGCTCTTTAATTCCCTTTGCATGACTCTCTTAGCTAAATTCACCTAGCCAATTAAGAACAAACACAATAAGTATCTAAAAAGAAAATAAAGTAAAGTAAAGTAAAAACACGATCAAAAGATTACTAATTCCTATTTGTTTCCAAAACACGGCGTTGCTAATTCAATCCCCGGCAACGGCGCCAAAAACTTGGTGTGTCGCGGCAGTGTACAATATGGCCAAGTTTTAAATTTATAAATGCCACTACTACCTCTAACTAAAAATATAGCTAGGGTGAGTAAGGATCGTCCCAAGGGATTGTGGGCGTGTTTGCAATGGAAACAATATATAGGGTAAGTAGGTCGAGTGATCAAAAGATGGTTTGTTTGGTTGATTAATTACAATGCAATTGAAATTAAAACAAGTAAAAGGTAACAATTTGGAAAGTAGGAAAAAAGATATAGAGGAGAGGACTTGGGGTACTAGAGCTCACCACTAAGCTTGACTTCACTAGACACTAGCAATTGTATATCAATGGGAAAATTGAATTGTAACTTGTATGTGTGTGTGTGACATTAATTGAAACTAGGCATGAATGGCAAATAAGTATAGATTGTCTAGCCAACTCAATGGAAAGCACAACCTATCAAATAAGACTAAAATCCATTCAATGAAACCACAATTTATGCACACACAACTATTTAGAACCATACACCCTTTGCATTCATAAGTATGGAACACCAAGGAATAAGAATAGATTGTCCACCTATCTATGAATCTAAAGCAACTACACTACATCTACGCTAAAGATATGGAAATTAAACTAAGTAAGCTAAAGATGTGGCACAATCCATCAAGAAACAAGTGTGAACCATCAAATAAATTACAAAAGTGTTCAATTAAGCACTATGTTTTGAATATATCTAGATTAACTTCATCCATACACATAGACATGCATAAACTCCACTAAATCTAGAGAAAAGCACATGAATTATCCATTCTAGCATATACAGACATATGGTTAGAAATAGATAATCAATTGAAAGCATTAATCCATACACATCATGTAGAAACCACAAGATATATATATAAATCCAAGATCAAAACATTTATTACAAGCAAGTCCCCAAAAATATACAAAGCATTTGGTCTAGGAAGCAAATTTAGGGGCTACTTTAGCCCCAAGTAAATGTCTAGCCACTCATTGAAGTAGTCATCCAACCCTCAAGGGCTATCTCCATAGTAGGAATGACCTACTTCTTGATGGAAACCCTAGAAGAATGGAAGAACTCCCAAAGATGTGTAAAAGCTCTCTAGTCTCTAGCCTCCTCTCGAAGATATGAGATGTGTAAATATGATGAAATTGAATGTTTTTTTGTTAAAATGGCTCCAAATCCTTATATAGAAGGCTCAAGTGTCACACCCAATGGTCTGGATTCGTGCACTAGGGCCCTTGCAATGATTGCACCACGAGTGTGACGGCCTAAGTTTTTTCAACCCGGTGTGTCAGTGATGAACCGAAAGTTGATCCGATAACGGATTTGAAATGCGGAAGCAAAAGATAAAGCCAAAGTCTACAGAGATATAAATCATCCCCAAGACACCAATGTGACCTTCCATGAATTCACGGAACTCAAATGTAACGAAAGCAGAAACAAAGGTCAAAACGGGCAAAATCCATTAACCAAGGGGCAAAATGGTCAATTCACAATTAAGAAGAGGAACTTGACTCTAAATAGGTCAAACAAGGTGAATAAAACCTAATTTAGTCATTTCACAACATTTCAAGAGGTTCCAAGAACATTGGACAAGAATCCCACAAAATGCCCTTTCCCGGTTTAATCGAAAACTGACTCTACTTTACTAAAACATGAATAAATCTCACTATGATTGGAATCTAAGGATACCATAGGTATCATTGGAAAGATGATTCAAAATCCTTGAGTTTAGGCTCAAGAATCACCCCATTTGGGTTAGAAATGAAGGAGATATAACCGTTTGAAGTCGTAATAACAGTGCTGAAATAGAACTGAAGAAGCTGGAGTGTGGAAGCTAGTTAGGTCGATCGAAATAGCCATTTCGGTCGACCGAAATGACCAAAAACTCTCCTAAAATCCTGAAGGTGAAGAAAAATCACTTCGGTCGACCGAAATGAACCATCGGTCGACCGAAATGGACCTGAAACTCGAATTTGGCTACTGGAATGCTTGTTTTACTGTTCAAATGAAACCAAAAAAGGAATCAGTCGACCGAACTAGCGTTTCAGTCGACTGAAATGGCTCGAGAAAGTGTCTATGAACCTATTATGCACCAAAATGAAGAAGAAACCCCTAAGCTTTATTTGAATCCCTCATGGTATGATCAAATTTAATAATGTGCTATTGTGTGATGATGTGAACATACACGCAAATGTAATATGACATTTTAAACATATTACAATGGCCTACGGCCTCATTATATCACATTTACAAGATTTGACATGCCAAATCTCAAAGTTAGAAAAATTACATTTCAAAGGCAAAACTTAGAATTTAAATGCCTACACTTGAACTTAGAAGCTTGTGGCCCTTGGCCTCATGTCATACGTATCAATTAGGTTCCAAATGGTGTATCCAAGTACACTTTACATGTTATAAGACAAAAATGACATTATTGCACCTAACTAAGTATTACAACGTTAAAAGTGAAACTTAAACATGCTAACACTTGCATGTGAACAAGAATGCTTTAAAAGAAACTTCAAATCTCTAAACCACCAAGGCAAATGCAATCTTCAAATCTTGAATCCTGTACCTGAACAAATCACCCAATAACTTCAGGGTGAGTTAACAAGTTTACTCGTAGAGAATGAGCATGCATTGACTCGATTTCTTACAGATTTTTAAACTATCATAAAACAGTTCAAAAGGGTCATGCCACCTAACGTATATGTCAAAGGTGAGGCTTAGGGAACATCCTAAGCTACCTTAAATCATTTCTAGCATAAAACACATCCTTTATGCAATTTCAACAACATAGGTGCATGCTATACTAAGCATCAAGACATAGATTCTCAAAGTTACCATCTTGAAATCTAAAATGCAATAACAACTAAATATAACAATTTAGTACAATTAGAATTTCTAAAACCATACATCAATACATAGATTCTCTAAGTTATCAACTTGAAATCTAAAAGTGTGAAAACAACTAAATATAACAATTTAGTATGGATGTACTTAACAACATCAAATCCCCAATAGCCAAAACCAACAGTCACAATTAAACATGATTGTCAACTTAGAATTGAATGCGAAATCAAATAGTGGAAGACTTGGACATTAAGCTCGGAATTCTGCCGAGACCTCAATGATTATTATGGGTATTAACCCACTGGGAAGACCACCCTAGTGCGCACTATCTCAATTGGGGAGAACTCATACCTCCCGCACTAGAGCCAATTTCTAACCATATATCACTTGTAATAACAATGTCCCAAGACTCCAAAATAATCCAAATAAGTTCATAACTTATACATAATTTAAATAATGCACGAAAACACCTTCCATGCACAAGTAGGTTGAAACCACACAATCTATGCCTTAGAGTTCAAATTCTAAAATGACATACATAATGTCAATTACAAAGTGTGCAATTCATTACACAAGGCAACAATATATTCCATAAAGAAAACATGTTCTCATGAATATAAATATAACTACAATGTCATCCAATGCTCAAAACTCAACTATGTGAATACACAAAAGTCCAAATCCATGATTTATACATAGAAACAACTTCTACGATAAAATTAAATCCATGGAACAACAAGATAGAATTTAATTAAATGATGATAATTAAATCTCTATTTTCCAAATCAGCTCTAAATGGTCTCAAATTAATATATACTAGTACACAAGTCCTAGTCATCACCAATATCAAGTTAAAAACGTAATTAAGCCATTGGAACCACTAAATAGATTTTAATTAATTCTTTTAATTAAAATCTCTTGATTTTCATATTCATCCAAGTGCTCTCAAATTAAAGTATGTTAAAGAACATGCCAAGACTTAATTTAAAAACATATCACAAGTTAATTTCATGCAAGGTATCCATGGGAATTAAACTTTCACCCAAGATAATTATTAAATAAGAAGTGCAATTCTTATTCAAATTATCCTAATTTAATATATGTTAACAAACCCATCAAAACTTAATTTCCTAACATGCCACAATTTAATTCTAAGCTATACATCATCATGAGAATTAAATCTTAACCATAGAAAATAATTAAATTAAATTCTAGGTTATGAACAAAAGCATGCATACAAGTTGTATAAGCATTAAAAACATGTAAGACAACTAAAATATGAAATTATAACACCCCCTACCTCCATTTGAGATGAAATCTCAAATCCCTACCAAAACGAAACCACTCCGAATCCGACGAAACTTCTAGGTTTTGTCGGGGACAACACGATAAACATAACCCCTAAGGAAGCCCCATCAAAATCACACCTTGACTTCAAACCCGAACTCAAGAAATGGCCAAAAATGGATTCTAATAAAGAGAAAAGGTAGAGCACGGCAAGGAGAGCATAAAACACTAAGGCACTACACCTTTTTACCTAAAGGAAGTGGCCGGAAAAGAAGAGAGAAGGGTGGCAGCCGCTTGGCTGCCGACCAAGAGAGAGGAGAGAGAGAGAGAGAAAAATATGAAATTTTATCTTAAGACCTCCTATTTATAGAAAAACCCTAAAAGTGTCCGGAACGGGCCCCGCCGGGTCTGGAAAAGTGAAATTTGAGCAGACGTGCTCAAACGGCAAAATACTGTGAACAAAAAAGAACTAAAATGAGAAAATATGAACAACGGAAAAAATGGCGTCAAAAATTGAGTCCCGAGCAGAGAGATATGCACCAAACAAGTTCGGCACAAACCGAGTTCAGAAACCCTGAAACTGAAGAAAAATAACCAGAAGGAAATTTCATGAGTACGCGAGTCAACGAAAAGTGAAAATGAATCCCGTACGAGGATCTAGGTTCAAAACAAGGCATTTAGCAATAACTTTCATTAATTGCACAATGGCCCCTCTAAGAAGTGAAAACTACACAATTAACCCAGAATGAAAATATCTTCCAAAAATATTTTCTTAAAAACCCCTAAAATAAAATATCTTCAAAAGATATTTACGAAAAACACCCCAAGAAATGGAAATGTTTCTGAAAAACTGTGCATCCATACCCCTATGGACACCGGGAGTAACTATAGTACTTTTCTGCAAAAGTAGAGATATGTATTTCATGGAAACCACTTAGAATGAAGATACATGAAGTCAAAAACCAACTCCGAACAGAAGAAGTGAGGTTATGCTAACAAAGTGACAAACGGGGAAAAGACAAAATAGGGAAAAGGACGAAAAAGTGAATAGTGTCCGAAAAATGAAAATATGAAAATGACTCACTCCTTAAAGTAAGTTGTCAATCCAAAGAAAAGAGTCTTGAAAACCATCCCTGAGCACTCAAGCTGACACTAAGTGATGAGAAACTGAACTCAGAAAGGAAAAGATCAACGGAAAAAAAAAAAATAATCGTGAAAATCTGAGAAAAGGGAAAGGAATGAAAATGGCTGGGTTATTACAATGAGCTAACTTTTAATGAGCTGGAAATTATTTTAATTTGGGCTTGAAGAGGTTCGATCGATCGAACTGTGGTGAGATCGATCGAACTTAGGTGAGATCCATCGAAAGCTGTAGAGATCGATCATCCTTGGCGGCGCCTTTTTGAATAAAGACAGATCTCTGAGATATTTTGGGAAAAAGACAAAAGTGGTAGGTGGGGTGGTAGGTGTGGATAAGATCCAATAATTTCGATCGATTTGAGAAAGGTTGGATCGATCGAAGATGGTGAGATCTTTTGGATAAGGACAATTTCTTTGATCTATCTTGATGAGGCTAGATCGATCTTGCTCTGATCGATCGAAGGAATGTTGAGATCAATCTAACTTGCTGTTTTTCCACACTTTGCTTCCACTTTGCTCATTTCTTCCATTCAGCTTGAGATTGCTTCTTTTAAGCTCTTATTTGGCTGAATTAACTTATTTTTGGGATAAGTGCCTGAAAAGGGCAATAACATGAAATTAGTCTAAGACAGGAAAATAAGATAGATAAAGGTTCTAGAATACCTAAGCTTAAGGGGTTTAAATGTGCATTTTTCTGTGCTCATCAAATTCTACAAGTGTGCTCATGGAATTGGAGGAAAATTTTACAGTTGAGGGCTCTTGCTAGGAAGATGATTAAGCACAAAGTGATGAATAGTGAGAGCACATTTTTCTGGACTGATTATTGGCTCCATGGTAGGGATGTCAATTTTTACCGCCCCGCCGGAGCTCCGCCCCGTCCCGCCCCGTTGATAACGGATATGGGAACACTTTTTATACCGTTGGGGCGAGCATGAATACAAATTTTGTACCCGTCGTGGGTCACGGGGCGGGTAAGGGTTCAATATACATATCCTAGGGGCCCCGCCCCACCTCACTAAGCATATAACTATATTATATATATATATATATAGATATATAAACTTGGTATTAAATTTGTTTTTGTTTCGGTTATGGTAGAAGTTGGAGCTTAAAACTTCTTGTGATTTGGTTATATTAAACTTTTATTTTTGTTTATTATGTTCTCTAAATTATGTTATGTACATGTTTTTTTTTTTTTTTTTTTGTTGGGATACATAATTTCATTTATGTTGTGCCATTCCCAGGCTTTCCACATTCAAATAGCAGGAGCTTAAGGTCCAAAAAGTGGGGGAAAAAAATTTGTTAGCGGGGCTGGCACGGGGGCACAGTATTTCCTAACGGGGCGGGGCTGAACATGAAAATCTAACCCGTCGAGGGTCTCGGGACGGGCATGGACTTGACAAAAAATAAAAGTGGTGGGGCGGGATTTAGGGAAACCCACTCCAAACCCGCCCCATTGCCATCCCTACTCCATGGTGGTCCTCTAATTGACTAATTTACTGAAAGTGCAATGAATGCCTTGGGTTACACACTTACCACCAAAGTTTGCTCCTTTATCCAACACTCAGACAGGGCTTTCCCACAACAGTTATCTTCCTTCATTCCTAAACTTCTATTGCTTTCTCCTCCGGACACTTCATCACCAGATAAAATCATTTAGAGTGCAGGTCCCACCGGAGATTACTCACTCAAATACACCTTATGTGTACTCTCCCCTGAGCTTTCAGTTGCAATCTGGTCACACCTGGTTTGGGACTCAATTGCCGTTCCAAGGCAAAAGGTGATACTCTGGATTGCTGTACAGAATCGACTACTAACCTTGGACATCAAGATTATGTCAAAAATTGAACCTAAAATCTATTTCCTCTGCTCCTCCAAGCCGGAATCACACTCGCACCTATTTTATGATTGTGAGTTCATTGCACTAATATGGAGATTCATACAAGATAGATGTAGATGTTATACAGGCAGTGATAATTGGCCCCAATTTGTCACTTGGGCAAGTCAACATTGGGTCAACAGAAACCCTATAATCATGCTCTATAAATTGGCCTTTATAGTCATGATCTACATTACATGGCAAGAAAGGAACAATAGACTCCACAAGAACCAACCTTCATCACAATCAAAGATGCGGAAGCTCATTGCAAACTCTATCTCAGAATCACTCAAAATTTTGAATAAAGAATCTGTCTCAGCTCTTGCATAGGAATGGAGCCATATTGCAGCTCCTCTTCAGCCACTGCTATGACCTCAGGATTAATTATGTGGCTGATCAATGTGATCACCTACCTCGCTCGACCACCGGGTGTAGAATTAACATCCACTGCTAACTGCTACTTATAGTTATCAACGGCTGTCCTTTGTTGCTGGGAGTAACTGCTCTAATGGGGATAGGATTGGATCCAATGTCTTGGGGATTCTCTATAAATTTGAGTCCAATGTTTTCGGATCTTTCTGTCACGGCCTAGTTGGGCCTTGCTGCTGTTGCATATTCTTTGGGCCGCCTATTGTTGGGTTGCCTGGGCAAAACGGTCATGTACATTCTTATACTTTTATAATAATATTGCTTCATCATTCGAAAAAAAAAAAAAACATTGAATCATGTTTAAACTAATGAACCCAACCTTCGAATTTATTCCATGAAACATATTCACCAATTTGTAATTTATTCACTACATCTTTAACAAACCCATAAATAGATAGTGATCGATTTGGCTTTTGTAGCCAGTCACTATCAAAACCGTTCATGGTGGGATTGGTGTTCATGGTGGTCAACTTCTCCGGCGATAGGTACTTGTGAATGTGATAAGGAAGAGAGATAAAATGGGGTAAAAAGGTTTGATTTGGAGGTTGGTGGAAATTAATGAATCTCAAAGGTTTACAAAGTTATTGATTTTAGTTATAGAGAAGGAAAAAAAAAAAGTTAAGTGTTATTCTTCCTCTCTCCCTACAACCGTTGTAAAGATGGGCTCATGAGATGTTGGGTTTCTAATGGTAGTAGTGATGGTGGTGGGTGGTTGGAGTGGTAGAGTTGTGAAGAAGAGGTTGTGGTGATATAGAGAGAGAAAGTGGGAATGGATATGAGAGTGATATAGAAATGATATGGTGATGATGATAATGATGTGTGTACACACACACACAAACACACACACACATACACACAGATATATGGTCGTGTGTTGAAAAAGATGAGTTATAGGTGGAGGTTGACGGTGGCAGCACTGATGGCAGTGGCGGCGGCCATGTATGTATAAATATAGAGAAAGTGAGTACAGAAAGAGGGGGGTGAGGTGGATGAAGAGAGGGTGAGATTGAATGGCATTTTAGTAAAATAAGAAAAAATTGTTGAGGGGTATTTTTGTCAAAAGGCATAGGTTCATTGGCTCAAGGAAGGGGATCAAAATACTAGATTCTTCATGAGGAGTTTTAGCTCCAAAGCTAATAGAAGGAAAACCATGTCCATCACTGATTCAAATGGTGCACTTTTACATGGTGAAGATATGAAGCAAGATTTCTTAAATCATTTCAAATCCATACTTGGTCAGCACTATGATGACCCAGGTTTTTTAAGCCAGTGCTGTAATACCCCTAATTTTAAAAATGATAGTTTCGGCATTTTAGTTAATTGTTTTATTGCATTTTAGTTGTTTATTTGTGTATTTGCCTATTTGTTTAATTATTTTATTTAATTGAATTATTTGTTTACTTGTTTTTATTTAATTGAATTATGTGTTTAACTATTTTTATTTAATTGCGTATTTGTTTTAATTATTTTCTTTCATTAATATATGTTTATGTGGAAATTTAATTATTTGTTTGTAGTAATTGTTTAATTAGGGTTTTATTTTCTTTTGGGTAATCACGTATTGGGTAATCACGTATTAGAATTAGGGTTTGTGTTTTTCCTAAGCCTATAAATATATCAATATACGTTTGTTTAGGGTTGGAAAAACCCTATTCACGTACAGAGAGACTTGAGAGGAAAACAGAGAGCGACTTGAGAGGAAAACAGAGAGAGACTTGAGAGAAAAATAGAGAGGACCAAGGAGGAAGAAGGAGGTTGCTTGTGGATTTGAACCAGAGCAGTAGGAGGTTGACAGTGAACGGAAGTCGTCGGAAAACTTAGGAAAACGATGTTAAGGTTTCAAAACTGAAATCTCCAGGGCAAGTTTTATTCTTACTCTCTCCCCTTGACATGTGTTTTGTGCATGCCTAGATGATCTCTAGGATTTTAATCGGACATTAAATTAATCTTGTATGCTTATTAAATCGGAATTAATTTGTATATGTGTAGTAAATTCAATCTGTTTCTTCGTATCAATTATTTTCTCATATGTGTTCTAAATTTCTGTTAATGATGCATACTGGAGTTTAGATGTTTTCTGAGTAATTTTGGAACATAAATTGAACTATATTAGACATTACAGAGGGTTTTACAATGTCGTCGGAGGCGAAGGAGACAACCGGTTCAGTTTACGGCTCTCTGTGGGAGAGAGAGCCGGCTCCCTAAGTTAGAGAGCCAGCTCCCTAAGTTAGAGAGCCGGCTCTCCATGGGAGAGCTGGCTCTATGAGGGGGAGAGCTGGCTCCAACTTTGGGAAAGCCGGCTCTCTTTTTTAAATACACCAATAAGCATATTTTTAGTGATTTTTGGAACTTTAGGGGCTAAAATGGAATTCTGGGTTTTAAAAGGGGGTTTTAAATGATTTAAATCAACTTGCTAAAATCTTAAAACAGTTAGTATATGCTAATATGCTTATATTACTGGACATCATGAAATTTAATTATTTATTTGCATGCTGTCAGTAGATGTGGAATATTTACTTACTAGTTGTTCTAGCAAGGTAATTGGATTTGTAAAATTATACTTAAGTATAATTGAATATAATATGCTCAGTTGGTTATCTGCTTTATAAGTTTTTTATCATTCCCTAGATTTTAATTGACGCTTTATTGATTACTACTTTGTCAATTATTGAACTGTCTTGTGAGTTAATTGAAGTTTAAATTAAATTATTTAAATTGTCAATTACATGTATTTTATTTTGGATGTTAATTGACGAACCATTAAATTATATTTTGTCAATTACATGGATGTTATGGATTGTATATACCGATATGGGACGGTGGCATACTAGGGATGGTTTAGCTTAAAATGCTAAGTCCTACCTACTCTGGAATAAGGGAATAGATTATAAAATTAAGTCATACTTATATTTAAGTCAGATTAACTGAGTAAGTTGAGTGACTAACTGGATTAGTTGTTATTTGTATTTAAGTTAGATTAACTGAATAAGTTGAGTGACTAACTGGATTAGTTGTTACTTGTATTTTATGTCGGATCAATGAACAATTGAATGACATACTTTAGTTTTGGATGGATTTTAAATATGTGATTATGGTACCACGATTTGAGCTTGAGTCTCTGAATCGATGGTTAGGGAGCGTATATGCAATGGGATGCATAGTTGGCTATGATGGTTGAGGTGTACCCTGTTAGGTCTAGGTACTCATGCCCACCTCTAGTGCATTTTGCATGTCGCCTTTTATTCAAGTTGAGACCCCCTTTGTAGTCCAGTGAGAGTCCCTTAGTATGGATATATATATGTATAGACTAGATAGATATTATTGAGTTATCTAGGATGTATCTGCGTATCGGGTCTCTGTATGGATTGTAGTTAGAATAGAACTTGTTCGTGGGCCTGACCCACTATCATTTTTTCTGGTATCGGACGGTTCTAGTCTTAGAGCTTGTTCGGGCTGAGCAGAGACGGTTATTCACTCTTCTGACGACGTAGGATTTCCTTTCATGTTTTAGTTTTGGGTTTTATTTCCACTTTACTTTATATTGGGATTTTATTAGGGATCCACTAGATGGATTCTTGAGTTCTATGTATTGAAGGTTTTGGGATGTTTTGATTATATTAATCTATAACTTTTGAGGATTTTTATATTTAGAATTCTTTCAGCTTTATTATTTATTCATTAAATTCTTTTGTATTCTGTGTTCATTTAAATATTAATTGTTTAGTATTTCCTCGGGTTTGGGCTTGGGCCTGATCGACCCATGTCTTGGAGTCGAGGGGTATCATAGTTGGTATCAGAGCACTCCAGGTTCAAGTGTCTCTAGGGTATTTCGTATTAAGACTTCCGCGTAGCATTTTCTCTTAATTAGAGCTTAAGTTTAGGATTCGTTGTATTTCTTTACGGTCCGTTTAAATCATACTGATGTTTGTCTTTCTATGTTAACAGTATAGTTAACACTAAAAGAGGACAAAACATGCAAGGAAACAGTCGACAAAGGAGAGCGGCATGTAGGCAACAAGATCGCCTACGGTGTCAGTAAATGGAGGAAGAGCAGCAAATGTTTGGGTTTTAGGATGATGATGGTCAGTTTCAGGAAGAGCAGGAGGAAGTTTAGCAGGTTCAGGATCAAGGAGGAGATCCAGAGTATCCTCTTCATATCATTGACCTCATTGCTCGGGCTATAGAAGCAGGGGTAACAGCTACACTTCGGAATCAACCACAGGTTCAGCACCAGCACCAGTGGTTTCGACTGATCCTTAGGAAAAGGCCAGGAGTTCTTTTATAAAGGGGAGCCCACCTGAGTTCACAGGCTCCACCGATGCGAAAATAGCTCATCAGTGGAAGAAGGATATCGAGTGACATCTTCAATGGTTCAGTGTATGGAGGTTCAAAAGCAGATGGTTGCTACATTCAAGCTGGTCGGAGATACACTATAGTAATGGGAGTCAGTTACCACCACAGAGGAGAGGACTTCATTGATTTATGATCAGTTCAGTACTCGCTTCAATGAGAAGTACTTTCCTAATGCAGTTAGGACAGCTATGAAGACTGAGTTCTTCAATATACAATAGGGGACCATGATAGTGGCAGAGTATGAGCAGCAGTTCACGCGTTTGTCTCTTTTTGCACCAGAAGAGGTGGATACAGAGGAAAAGAAATGTAATAGTTTCATTAAGGGATTGATGTGGTCTATTAAGTGAGCTATTACAGGTAGTCCTGCCTACACTACTTATGCTCAGGTGGTAGATGCCGTTTTACAGCAGTATTAGTTGCCCGTGGACTTCAGATAGGTTAAGGGTGAGAAGGGGGGTGATAGAGACTCTACTAATCAGTCAGCTGAGAAAGGAAATGGCAATGGACATCGACAGAATGACAAGAGCAAATTCCAGGGATAACAGTCTTAGAAGAAACACAAGGGTGGTCCAGATGCTCATAGGGATGGGGCATCTATTCAAAGGCAGCAGAGTGGGGGACCACAGGCAGGACAGGGTTAGTCACCAGCTAACTGATAGAGGAGGCCATTTGGCACTTTCCAGGGTAGTTGCTACACTTGTGGAGAGTATGGTTATTGATGAGTACTGAAAAGTGCGTATTTAAACCCCTTAAGCTTAGGCATTCTAGTACCTTTATCTATCTTACTTTACCATTTTAGATTGATTTCGTATTATTTCCATTTTCAGGCACTTATCCCGAAAATAAGCTAACTCAGCCAAATAATAGCTAATTGAAGCAATTCTGGGATTGAACAAAGAAAAAAGCAAAGTGGAGGAAGAAAGAAGCAAAATGAAGCAAAGCAGCAAGTTCGATTGATCCAAGTCCAAGGTTCGATCGATCAAACATTAATCGATCTCAGCATTTCAAGATAGATCCAAGCCTTGACCCAAAGCACTTAAGTCCAAAAGTTCGATCGATCCAACATCATTCTTCGATCGATCGAACACCTTTGTCCTTATCCAAATGATTGATCCTATCCACGGCTGTACCACCCACCAACCACTTTTGTCCTTTTCCCATAAATATCTCGGATTTGTCTTTTTCCAAAAAGCTCAGCTAGTTGGATCGATCCAGCCTAAGTTCGATCGATCTCACTTACTTTCGATTGATCAAACTTCCTCCAGTGTGAAAAAGTTAAAATTCCATCCCATTGAAAGTTGTCCTTTATCCAATCATTAGGGAATATTGTGTGCACGACCCCAGCTCATTTTGGGTGTCATTTTGACCTACCTATATAAGGATAAGGATTGCTTTTTCAAAGGGGAGCCAACATTATTTTTGATATCATCTCTTGGAGAGGAAGTTTAGAGAAAGAGGAGGCTAGAGACACCATTGGAGATCTTCATCAATAAGGAGCAAACCTCTTCCATGGAGTTAGCCCTTGAGGGTTGGAGCATCCTCACCATGAGTGGCTAGACATCCTCTTGGGGCTAGAGTTAGCCCCAAGCATGCTTTCTATATCTTACTCTTGTGTATTATTGAGGGATTAGTGTTGTAATTGATGTTTTGACACTTTGATATATATAGATCTTGTTTATTCAATGATTTATGTGGTTTAATGCTTCCAATTGATCATTTCATTCTATCCATATGTCTATGTATGCTAGAATTGATGTTCATGTTCTTGTCTCTAGATTTTGTGTTATTGATGCATGTCTATATGTATTGATGCCATAGATTTAGAGGTTGTCAAAACATAGTGCTTAAAGGAATGCTTTTGTGATTCTCTTGATGGTTCATGCTTACCTTTTGATAGATTGTGCCTCTCCCCTAGTTTATTTTCATGCTAGTAGTGTAGATGTAGTGTAATTGTAGTGTACTGTTAAATGGGAGAACAATCTATGGTTGTTGTTTGATGATCCAAGCTTGTGAATGCAATTAGTATATGTCTCTATCCTTGTGTTGTATTTGGATTGTGAGCTTAATGAAAGGATTAATAACTTGTTTTGATTTATTATGCCTTTCACATGTTGTTTAGATAATATATGCTTCATAACTTAGATATATTGTGCATTTCATATAATGTTTAGACAATACATGCTTAACTAGTCATCCTTGCTTATTGAATCAACCAAATACACACACACACCACTATTGCAACCCACTATTTGCCCTCATTAATCACTTGTCAATGATATAGAAATGCATTGCTTGGTGGTGATCTTTAAACCTCAAGATCTCTCTCTCCCTTACTTACTCTCTTTAGCATTGCATTCTTACTTAATTTAATTTAGTTGCTTTCTAGTTTAAACAACCAACCAATCACTTATTTGATCACTCGACCTACTGACCCTAATAGCGATTCCACATTCAAGTACGACTCCAATCCCTTGGGACGATCCCTACTCGCCCTAGCTATATTTATAGTGAAAGGTAGTAGTGGCTTTTACAAATGTAAAATTTGGCCCTCGCCTTAATGCACACTCTTAAGCTTATGGTAGGACGACGACCATAGTTTTTGGCGCCGTTACCGGGGACTAGGCAACGTCGTATTTGTGGAATTCATTAGGAATTAGTACTCTTTTGATCGTGTCTTTTTTTTACTTTGATTTCACTTTTCTTTTTGGTTACTTATTGTGTTTGTTTTCACTTGACTAGGTGTACCGTTGGAAAGAAGCCAAGCAAAGGAGCATCCAAGCTAAGGAGCAAAGCAAAGCAAAGCAAAATAAGGGAAAAAGCTAAAAATTCAAAAAAAAAAAAAAAAAAAAAAAAAAAAAAAAAAAATTGCTAAGCTAAGCTAAATTTGGAGTTGAAGTGCTATAGGACTTTTGTGAGACTTTCTTGACTCAATCTCCTTAGTTAAATTGTTAGCCCGCGTGGAGGCATTTTTCTTGTCATTGCATTATTATTGTTTCAAACATGGGAATTGTGTTTGTGGAGGAAGTTTAATTGTATTGTTGTGAAGGCAAAGTATTTGTTCATTTGTTATGCTTGCTTATTTGTTATTGTGCATGCATGGTCGTCGTTCATTGAGACTAACTCTTGTTCCTTTTGATTTGCATCTCGAATCCATCGTTAGAAATCCTAAGGGAAGGGAAAGTTCAAATAGAACCCGCCTATCAATGGATGACCATAATGATGATCATGTTGAGGACCTTGGTCACATAGACCAACAAGGCATCCTTCATCCAAATGTGCACAATGAGAACATTCAAGAACCATTAGGCATGCCTAGGCCATACATTCACCCACCACCACAACAACAAGGCCAAGTTCTATTCAGAATGCCAAGGCCAATGTATGCTCCACAACCTCTAATTGTCAATCGAGGAATTCAAAATCAAGGTGTTCATGTTGCACCTCAAGTTGCTAACCCACCACTTGCTTTGAGAGACCATTATGTGCCAAATGAATATAATGCACCCACATGCATTCAATTGCCACCATTTTGAGCACACCATTATGAAATTAAAGCACAAACCATTCAAATGCTTCCTAACTTTCATGGACTTCCTAGTGAAGAACCTTACAAGCATTTGGATGAGTTTCTTGAAATATGTTCCACCGTGAAATACACGGACATGCCGGAAGAAGTCTTAAGGCTTAAAATTTTTCCATTCACCCTTAAAGACAAAACAAAGTATTGGTTTAACAATCTTAGACCTTTTTCAATCACTTCTTGGGCAGAAATGCAACAAGAGTTTTTGAAGAAGTATTATCCAGTTTCTAAGACCAATGCCATGAGGACCTCAATTCGAGAATTTACACATGGGGATGGGGAGACATTCCATGAGGCATGGGAACACTTCAATGAATTGCTAAGGAAGTGTCCACACCATAACATTCCTAAATGGCAATTAGTTCAATATTTCTTTGAGAGCTTATCAGACAACTATAAGGGTATGGTTGATGCTTCCATGGGTGGCTTTTACATTGATAGGCATGAGGATGACGTATGGCGTCTCTATGAAAGCATGAGTGAAAATTCATTGCATAGAACATTGTCATCAAAGAATGGTAGAAATACACAAGGTAGGAAGAGTGTTGGCTTACATCAAGTCGAACATTCAAATGAAATAGCTGCCAAAATGAAGTCTTTGTCTCAAAGGTTTGATCAATTTTTGGTTAACCAAAACTCGGCGAACCAAGTAACTTCCTTCCCTAACCATTCTCATCGTGCATCAAATGAAACATGTATGACTTGTTCTAGTGTTCTTCATTCTACTTCTCATTGTCCTCATGGATAAATGTAAAGTAAACCTAATGAACAAGTCAATGCGGCTTTTGTGAACCAAGGGAACAATCCTTATGGTACTCATTACAATCCAAGTTAGAGAAATCATCCGAACTTCTCATGGAAAAACCAAGGGGAAGGCTCAAACCCTCCCCAAGGCGGTTTTCAAGGGAAGTATATTCCACCTCCAATGCAAAACCAAGGATCCCAAGGTTATAGACCTTATCAATCACAAGGGAATCAATTTGCTAATTCTTATTTTCCCAACCAATCTTATTCCCAAGGAAACACTAGAAGTCCCGCTTTTGAAGAGAAAGTTTTAAATGCTTTGGGCACTTTAAAGGCTAACACACAATTGCTTCATTCTCACTCTCAATCTATTGCACAGCTAGAAACCCAAGTAGGGCAAATAGCTAGCACTCTTAATGCTAGAGAGAAGGGAAAGATGCCTATTAATGCCCCGCCTAAGCAACATTGTGTTGTGGACACCCAATCCTCATTGGAGGGGTGTACCATAGAACATGTTAATGCGGTGACCACCTTGCGAAGTGGTAGAGTTGTGGACAATCAAGTAGAAATGACCAATGAAGAGAGTGAACTGGTGTAACCACAAGTTGTCACCCGTCCCGTTTCAAATTCTATTCCTCCTTCATTGCATGTGCATGATCTTATAAATGAGAAAGCTGAAAAATGTGATTTGAAAAGCGATCTTGAAAATGATCCATTGAAGAAAGTTTTGAAAAATGATGTTGAGAAAATTTTGTTGAAAAGTGAATTGAAACCTAATTTGAAAACTTCTTGCGTTGAAGAGAGTTCAAAAGAAAATCTTGAAAAAGTGTTTGAACCAAAGGTTCCATTTCTGGACGCCTTGAAAGGGTCCATTTCAAAAGAAAAGCAAAAAGTCAAGACCAATGAGATTTTAGAAATGTTTAGGAAAGCAAAAGTTAATCTCCCACTTTTGGATGCAATCAAGCAAATTTTGGCTTATGCCAAGTTTTTAAAAGATCTTTGCACCCAAAAGCAAAAGAACAAAAGCCAAGTACCAAAAAAAGTGGTTTTGACCGAGCAAGTAAGCTCAATTTTGCAACATAACACTCTTCTAAAGTTTAAGGACCTCGATTTACCCACTACATCATGCATCATTGGTGAACATATCATTAATCGGGCGCTTCTTGACTTAGGAGCAAGTGTTAACCTTCTTCCTTACTGGGTTTATGTCAAACTAGGCTTAGGTGAATTAAAACCGACGTCGGTAGTTTTGCAACTTGCCAACCGATCCATTAAAAAGCCTAGAGGTGTCATTGAAGATGTTTTGATTAAGATTGATAAATTCTTCTTTCCCGTTGATTTCATTGTCATAGACACGGAATCGGTTTCCAATCCTAAGAGCCAAATTCCTGTTATCCTTGGCCATCCTTTCTTGGCAACCGCTAATGCCAACATAAATTGTAGGACGAGGATAATGAAGATTTCATTTGGCCACATGAAGGTGAAGTTGAATATCTTTAATCCCATACCCAATTCATTTGACAAATATGAAGGAGAGGTCAATGTTGCAGAAAAGTGTAATGATCTTCAATGTCAAGGAAATGAACTTTTGTGTAAAACCAAAACTTCGAAAAGATCATCTTCAACCTTGCATTCTCAAAGTGTTGTTTCAAATTCTTGCTTTGAAAGGGCATGGAAGCCCAAAAGTTTTGATGGCATAGACAAAGGATCAAAAGCCTCTTTTGAGCTTGATCCAACAAGTTCTTCAAAGGACCATTTGTTGGGTAGAGTTCAAAGCATCCATCACCCCAACAAGGAGGGGATGTATTATAAGATCTTTAATCCGGGCTAAAAGAGCCCAATGTCTTGCTAGAGACGTTAAAGACTAGCAAAAGCATTCGTAGGGTGTCAAAACCCTATTCCTCCCCCATTTCTATCTTTCATTTCATTTCTTGCAAAGTCTAGATACTTGTTTTTGGTTCATATGCATTTCCAGGAACTTTGGTGAGGATTGCATAAGCTTTCATGTCATTTTTGAGCATTCTGCATAAGTTCGATCGATCTCATACCTGAGTTCGATCGATCGAACTTCCATCTGAATCCAACACTTAGAAAATTTTCAAGCCTGCATCCAAATAACCTCTCTATCCCATCGATCCAAGAAAAATCTGCAATCTTAATTCTCAGTTGGATCGATCATAGGACCTTCGATTGATCCAACTATCCTGTTCGATCGATCTTAAGTGTTGACACTTAGAATATTTTTGAGCTTGCAGAACCTGCATCCAAATGACCTCTCTGTCCCATTGTTCAAAATAATTCTTAAATCGATCAAGAGACATTCGATCGATCTAACTTCCAAGTTCGATCGATCTCATGCCTTAACACTTAGAAAAATTTTGAGCCTGCATCCACCTGCATATTTTCAGCTCTCTGTCTGATCGTTCGAAACATTCCAAGATCGATCTGAAAGTTCTTCGATCGATCCAACTTCCTAGTTCGATCGATCTCATGTTCCAACATTTAGCCAAATTTTTGAACCAAAAACCTACATATTTTTGCTCTCTGTTTGATCGATTGAACTCTTGTTTCGATCGATCACAAATCTTCATTTCATTGTTTTAACTTTAGTTTGAGTTTTTAACTTTTCAAAAATCCAAAAAATATTTTCATTTTTATTTTATTCTATTTTCACTCTCATTTTATTTTGTTTCAATTTTCAACAAGTTTTCAAAAATTCAAAAATATTTTAATTTATTTAGTTTTTAATTAATTATATATATATATATATATATATATATATATATATAAATATTCAAAGCAAATCAAAAATATTTTGTTTTACTTTATTTTCCAATTTTTAATTTTATTTTTGCAAATTTCAAAAAAAAAAAAAAAAAACCAAAAATCCAAAAATACTTTGAAAAGAGTTCATCAAAGTTTGATCGATCACAACTCATCTTCGATCGATCAAACTAGTCGGGAAATGTTTTTAAAAAAGATCTAAGGGTTTTGAGATTGATCATTTGGATCGATCTCAATATATCAAACCCTAGCCTCTCATTCCCTTCTACTGCAAATTATCTCCCCTAGCTCATATCTTCCATCTCCGGCAAGAACCAAGCTTCTCTCTCTTTCTCTCTCATCTCAGTTTCATCCCTCCCTCTTTGTATCCACATCTCCCTTCGATTTGGGTAAGATCCGAGACCTCATTAGTCGATTTCAAGCTTCAATCTCGTGCATACGTAGTTTATATGTTTGATTCATGCTTTATATATGATTGAACCTCCATTGTTGATACTTGAAATATGTATATATATATATATATATATGTATATCGTTGTATATATTTTTGATATTTTTGTTTGATTTGGGAGTATGGGCCATGTTTGGGTGATGGGAGTTGTTGATTTGATGTGTTGTAGGGCCCACGAACACGTTCGTGTGGGCCCCGTTCTTTAAAAGTCACAGATCTGTGACTGTTAGGTTTCATCGTCGCACAGTTCGATCGATCGAACAAATTTATGATCGATCGAATATTTGCGATCGATCCAACTCAACCTTCGGTCGATCCAACTTTTGTGATCGATCTCATTTCTTTTTATGATCGATCGAATTTCACAGATCTCATATACACACTCTATTCATCTTATCTTATGTTCATGCTACCTTATATATGCCTAATGCCTGTGATATTCCACATTGGATGCATTTCATACTCACATTATTTGGCATGTTTCATATTCTGCCACTTGCATAGAATCATGCGATATCTTGTTTTGTCTATCTTATCTAACATACATGTTTCTATATTGTGCCTTATATTCTATATATGCTGGCACTAAATCTTAAAATTCTATTTGCAGACTATGGCTCGCGTCAAGACTGTAGCACATAAACACTGTCACGGCACCAGACGCCGACTTGACGACAGGGCTGGTCCATTTCATGTTCGGGATCCTAGCCCCAAGCACACACAGAGGAGAGTCCGATAGCAGATAGAGGAGACTGCGCAGCCCTCCCATACAGAGGAGCCATTACACCCTACTCCACCCCAGTCGTCAGCTCGTCCAGCATTCACTCCATCAACATCTCCACCGCATAGAGGCACTGAGCAGCCAGCTCAGCCGACTCCACCTGTTCAGCCAACTCCTTTACAGCACGACAGACTCGCGCCTCGATATGCACACATGACTATCGACCACGAGTCAGCATTAGACACCGCATTCTTCTCCAGATCGGTGCTGACTCGATCTGCCTACCAGGACATCATTCAGCGGGGCCTCTCAGCCATTCTTGCCCCAGTCACAGAGCCGATCTACTCGTGACTGGTACGATTGTTCTACCAGAACCTCCGATCATCGCCGCGCACTACAGCCGAGCTCATCACTTTTATCGATGGCTATGAGATCACCATTACAGTGGATACTCTAAATATTTTGTATCTACGAATTCATGTTTTGTTTGATACGGGTGCTACGAATTCATTTGTATCTAAATATTTTATTGTATTATCGGGGATGACGACACGCGTATGCGATAAACCTTATGG
Organism: Cornus florida; assembly: GCF_030987335.1. Classification (NCBI taxonomy): domain Eukaryota; kingdom Viridiplantae; phylum Streptophyta; class Magnoliopsida; order Cornales; family Cornaceae; genus Cornus; species Cornus florida. The sequence goes on along the minus strand of NW_026775577.1, from coordinate 35,065,886 downwards.
TATTTCTACATCTTCAGGCAAAACTGTCATTTTACAGGAGAGTGATGGGCCTGTGACACTAGATATTGGTAGACTCAGATTTCTAGCCAATCTATTGGTCCTGGACATGCACACTTATGATGTGATACTTGGGATGGATTGGTTATCTCGCTAACATGCCCAAGTTAATTGTTATAATAGGTCTTTTTTTTCACCATACCTGGTCAAGATATGTACATCGTCGCTATGCCACGTTCTAACGGGGTCATTAGCACTTATTTGTTCCATGTGGAGGAGGAAACGGACGAGGAGATTACTGTGTCATTGCATAACATACTGATTGTACATGAATTTTTGAATGTTTTTAGGAGATTCCAGGGTTACCACCTAGTCGCGAGATAGACTTTGTGATTGACTTAGCTCCAGACACTATGCCTATTGCTAGGGCACCATACAGGATGGCACCAGCGGAGATGTGAGAGCTGAGGGATCAGATTCAGCAATTACTCAGCCAAGGTTTTATTCGTAGGAGTACTTTACCCTGGGGAGCACCAGTTTTGTTTGTGAAGAAGAAGGATGGTTCGCTTCGCCTGTGTATAGATTACATAGAGTTGAACAAGATTACTATTCGTAACTAGTATCCTTTACCAAGAATTGATGATCTTTTTGATCAGTTGAAGGGAGCTACATGCTTCTCTAAAATTAATCTGTGTTCTGGATATCATCAACTTCGGGTTAGGGAGCAGGATGTTCCTAGGACAGCGATTTTCACTGGATATAGTTCTTATAAGTTTCATGTTATGCCTTTTGGATTGACTAACATACTAGCAGTCTTCATGAATTTAATGAACAGAGTATTAAAGGCTTACTTAGATCAATTTGTCATCGTCTTTATTGATGATATTTTAATTTATTCTAAATCGGAGAGCGATCATGCCAAACATCTTCGTATAGTGTTGCAGACGCTTCGTGAACAACAGTTATATGCTAAGTTCGAGAAGTGTGAATTTTGGTCGCGGGAAGTGAAGTTTTTAGGTCACGTGGTGTCAGAAAAGGGAATAGCGGTAGATCTATCCAAGGTTTCGGCAGTGGTTGAGTGGGGACAGCCTACATCACCTACTGAGATTCAGAGTTTCCTCAGATTGGCGGGATATTATCGTAGGTTCATTTAGGGGTTCTTGAAGATAGCGGGACCATTCACTCACCTAACTAAGAAGGGTGTACGATTTGTTTGGGATGAACATTGTCAGAAAGCTTTTGAGGAACTAAAGAGCAAGTTGACTTTTGCACCGGTTCTGTTTACTCCACATAGCAGGATTGAGTATCTTGTTTACAAAGATGCTTTTTTATAAGGTCTTGGGTGTGTTTTGATGCAGGAGGAACGACCAATTTTGTATGGATCTAAAAGCTTAAGCCTTATGAGCTTAATTATCGAACGCATGATTTGGAGTTGGCAGCTGTAGTCTTTGCCTTACGTATTTAGAGGCATTATCTGTTGGGAGAATCCTTCAGATTATTTAGTGATCACAAGAGTCTGCAGTATTTGTTCACTCAGCGGGAGTTGATATGAGACAGCGCAGATGGTTAAAGTTTGTAAAAGACTATAATTTCTCTATACAGTACCATCCAGGGAAAGCGAATGTGGTGGCAGATGCATTTAGTCGCCGACCCTATGCGAGTCTTTCTGCTTTATTCACTATTGAGTGGAATGCATTGAGGATAGTTGATAAGTAGTCTGATGTTTTTATGGCTTGCATGGTAGTTACACCTTCTATCATTCACAAGGTCTTGAAGGTACAACTCACGGCTCAGTAGTGCATTGATAAAGTTACAAAGATAGCTTCTGTGGAGGTTCCATTTTACTATATTGGGACTGATGGAGGTTTGAGGTACAAAGGGCATTTAGTAGTACCTTCTGTTGACGATCTAAGAAAGGATGTGTGACTGAGGCTCGTCATTCTGAGTTCTCTGTTCATCTCGAATGAGACAAAATGTATCAGAATATGAAGCGGTAGTTTTGGTAGACAGGTATAGAGAATCACATTGTTATTTTTGTCTCTCGATATAGTACTTGTCAGATGTTCAAGATTGATCATCAGAGGCCACTAGGAGCTCTACAGCCACTGCCAATACCGGAGTGGAAATGAGAGAGCATTTCTATGGATTTTGTGGAGGGATTGCCTAATTCATACAAAGATCACAATTCCATTTGGGTCATCGTGGATAGATTGACTAAATCAGCTCATTTCTTGCCTATTCGCACTGACTTCACTTCAGAGCAGTTGCCGAGACTTTACATTATACAGATTGTGAAGTTGTATGTCATTTCGTTATCTATAATATTGGATAAGGATTCGAGCTTTGTGTTCGAATTTTGGAAGAGTTTTCAGCAGGCTTTAGGTACAGAGTTACATCTTAGTACTGCTTATCATCCTCAGACTGATGGATAGACCGAGCGGGTTAATCAGATCATGGAGGATATGCTTCGTACTTGTGTGCTTGACTTCAAGGGTCAATGGGAGGATTATTTGCCGCTTGTGGAGTTCGCATATAATAATAGCTTCCAGAAAACTATTGGTATGGCAGCGTTTAAGGCATTGTACAGCCATCCATGTCGATCTCCTATTTGTTAGATGGAGGTTGGAGATAGCAGATTTTTGGGTCCTGAGTTCATTAAGGATACTTCTGAAAAGATCGCTCTTATTCGGGATCGCATGCGCACTGCCCAGAGTAGGCAAAAGAGTTATGCCGATCGTCGTACTCGTACGTTGGAATTTCAGGTTGGGGATCAAGTTTTCCTCTAAGTGTCTCCTATGAAGGGAGTAATGTGCTTTGGAAAGAAAGGGAAGTTGTCACATGGTTTGTCGGTCCTTTCATGATTACGGATCGAGTTAGAGCTGTAGCTTATCGGTTGGCACTTCCAGATCATTTAGATCGTGTGCACAATGTGTTCCATGTTTCTATGTTGCGGAAATTTCTGCTAGATGAGGATCGGTATCAGCATATCGAAGTTAGGGAGATTGAGTTGCAGTCGGATGCAACATATTTGGAGCCACCGTGTCATATTGTCGACCATCGGGATCAAATTCTTCGTATTAAGGTTATCTCTTTAGTGCATATTCAGTGGAGTCATCACAATGAGGCTGAGTCTATATGGGAATTGGAGGATGTCATTCGCTCGCAATTTCCTGAAATACTGGAAGAAGGTAAGAGCAAATTCTGATGACGGAATTCCTTTTGTTAGGAGGGAAAAATGTAATACCCCTAATTTTAAAAAGGATAGTCTCGGCATTTTAGTTAATTGTTTTATTGCATTTTAGTTGTTTATTTGTATATTTACCTATTTGTTTAATTATTTTATTTAATTGAATTATTTATTTACTTGTTTTTATTTAATTGAATTATGTGTTTAACTGTTTTTATTTAATTGAGTATTTGTTTTAATTATTTTCTTTCATTAATGTATGCTTATGTGGAAGTTTAATTATTTATTTGTACAAATTGTTTAATTAGGGTTTTATTTTCTTTTGGGTAATCACGTATTGGGTATAGCCGACTTAGTTATAGAGTTAATTGTTTTGTTTTCCTTCTTTAAACATAATTAGAATTAGGGTTTGTATTTTTCCTAAGCCTATAAATATATCAGTATACGTTTGTCAAGGGTTGGAAAAACCCTATTCACGTACAGAGAGACTTGAGAGGAAAACAGAGAGAGACTTGATAGAAAAACAGAGAGGACTAAGGAGGAAGGAGGAGGTTGCTTGTGGATTTTAACCAGAGCAGTAGGAGGTTGACAGTGAACGGAAGTCATCAAAAAACTTAGGAAGACGACGTTAAGGTTTCAAAACTGAAATCTCCATGGCAAGTTTTATTCTTACTCTCTCCCCTTGACCTGTGTTTTGTGCATGTCTAGATGATCTCTTGGATTTTAATCGGACATTAAATTAATCTTGTATGCTTATTAAATCAGAATTAATTTGTATATGTGTTGTAAATTTAATCTGTTTCTTTGTATCAATTATTTTTTCATATGTGTTTTAAATTTCTGTTAATGATGCATACTGGAGTTTAGATGTTTTCTGAGTAATTTTGGAACATAAATTGAACTGTATTAGACATTACAGAGGGTTCTGCAACGTCGTCGGAGGCGAAAGAGACAACTGGTTTAGTTTACGGCTCTCTGTGGGAGAGAGAGCCGGTTCCCTAAAGGAGGGAGCCGGCTCCCTAAGTGAGAGAGCCGGCTCTCTTGTTTAAATACACTAGTAAGTGTATTTTTGGTTGTTTTTGGAACTTTAGGGGTTGAAATGGAATTCTGGGTTTTAAAGGGGGGTTTTAAATGATTTAAATCAATTTGTTGAATTTTTAAAATAGTTAGTATATGCTAATATGCTAATATAACTAGACATCATGAAATTTAATTATTTATTTGCATGCTGTCAGTGGATGTGGAATATTTACTTACTTGTTGTTGTTCTAGCAAGTTAATTGGATTTGTATAATTATAGCTAAGTATAATTGAATATAATATGCTCAGTTGATTATCTGATTTATAAGTTTTTTTTTATCATTCCCTGGATTTTAATTGACGCTTTATTAATTACTACTTTGTCAAATATTGGACTGTCTTGTGGGTTAATTGAAGTTTAAATTAAATTATTTAAATTGTCAATTACATGTATGTTATTTTGGATGTTAATTGATGAACCATTAAATTATGTTCTGTCAATTACATGGATGTTATGGATTGTATGTACCGGTATGGGACGGTGGCATACTAGGGATGGTTTGTCTCAAAACGGTAAGTCCTAGCTACTCTGGAATAAGGGAATAGATTATAAAATTAAGTCCTACTTATATTTAAGTCAGATCAACTAAGTAAGTTGAGTGACTAACTGAATTAGTTGTTATTTGTATTTAAGTCAGATCAACTGAATAAGTTGAGTGACTAACTGGATTAGTTGTTACTTGTATTTTATGTCGGATCAATGAATAATTGAATGACATACTCTGGTTTTAAATGGATTTTAAATATATGATTATGGTACCACGATTTGAGCTTGAGTCTCAGAATTGATGGTCAGGGAGCGTATATGCAATGGGATGCATAGCTGGCTATGATGGTTGTAATACCCCTAATTTTAAAAGAATAGTCTCGGTATTTATTTATTTATTTTTATTATATTTTTTTTATTATTTAATTGATTATTTGACTAATTGTTTATGTGTTTAATTGAATTAAGTGTTACTTGATTAATTGGCTACTTATCTATGTGTTATTTGTATTTTGTCTAAGTGTTATTTGTATTATTTGTTTAATTAGATTGTGTGCTTAAATGATGTATTTGATTAATTGCAATTAATTGTAAATTAAATGATTAAATGTTTTATTTTATTTTATTTTATGGTTATGGTTAGTGGTAATGGGCTAACTAATTGGGTCCCATGGACTACTTGGATAGGAGGTTGGATGGGTATGGATAATTACCCATGGATAGTTGTATATGTATATATATAGATATATATGTATATACATATATATAAAAAGGAAAGTAATTTATTAATATTATGGTAACTTTAGTATTAATAAATAATCTGATGTATATATTTTATATATTTATATAATAAAGATATACATATATTTTATACGTAACATGTTTTAAGTTACATTTTTAATATTATGGTAATTTTAGTATAAATAAATAATCTGATGTATATATTTTATTTATTTAATGAGGATATAGATAGATTATATACGTAACATGTTTTAAGTTACTTTTTAATATTATGGTAACTTTAGTATAAATAAATAATCTGATGTATATATTTTATTTATTTAATGAGGATATTGATATATTATATACGTAACATGTTTTAAGTTACCTTTTAATATTATGGTAACTTTAATATTAATAAATAATCTAATGTATATATTTTATTTGATTAATAAGGATATACATAGATTATATACGTAACATATTTTAAGTTACTTTTTTAATATTTTTATTTTTTATTTTTCTTTATTAAATTGACTTGGATTGGGAAAAGGATAGGGTTATTATTTAGCCTATAAATACACAACTATAGGTTGAAAAAGGAGTGAAAATATATCACGTAATATATTCTAGAGAGAAAGAGAGTTAGAGAGAGAAGGAGGAAGAGAAAGGAAGGAGGAGAAAACCCTTTAGAGAGAAGATCAAGGAAGAAGAAGTTTAACTTTCAATCCAAAAATTTAAGGCAAGTTCTTCTTCTATCTCTTTCCCTTTGATTCGTGTTTCTGTACATGCCTAGGAAATTTCAGAATTTATTAAACACTTAGAATTAAATAATTATGCATGTTTAATTAGATTAGAACATAGGTTTTGTGAAATTGGTTCATATCTGTTCTTGTGTTATGAATTGATAAATGCATGATTTTGATTTGATTTCCGGTGTGAATTTTTATATGTTTACATTATGTATTTTTCATATCTGTGGAATAATGGAACGTAGAAACATGCCTAGGATTCCTGAACATTAAATAGAAACTAGGTTTGGGTTTAAATAAATTTAAATAGACTCAATCATAATGATGCTTTCTATTTGAATGTTTTAAACAAACAAATGGATTTAATCTTTTAAAAATGTTTTAGCAATTGAGATTAAATGTGTAGGATGAATTGGATATGGAGAATGCTTATTTAACGGTATAATAAAATATCATCATGTATAAGATTCAGTTTATGTAGGACATATGATATAGGAAGCTTAAATAAATAATAAGTTATTCCTATTATGTGACAACTTGATATCATATTATCATAGTTATTTCTAGAATGTTTGATGTATTTCCTTAATTATTACATCAATTGTTGGATTGTGTGGTTTAATGCACCGGTATAGGATGGTGTGTAACGACCCGGTCATTTGCCTTCCTTTCATTTTTCCTGAAATTTTACGAATGAATTTTTTTCGTTTAATTTTCTTTTCTGAGCTCTGTTTCGTGTCGCTTAGTGTCATCTTGAGTGCTCAGAATTGGTTCCTGAGACTCTTTTCCCGTGGATTGACATCTTCCTTTAAGGACCGAGTCATTTTCACATTTTTCGTTTTTCGACACTATGCGCTATTTCGTCCTTTTCCTTATTCTGTCTTATCTCCGTTTGTCAGTTTTTGGCACAACCTCACTTCTCATGCTCGGAGTTGGTTTTTGACTTCACGTGCCTTCATCTTGAGTGGTTTTCTCAAAATACATATCTTTACTTTTGCAAGAAAGTACTCTGGTTGCTCCTGGTGCCCACAGGGGCATGGATGCACAATTCTTCAGAATCTTTTTCATTTCTTGGGGTGTTTTTCATAAATATCTTTTGAAGATATTTTATTTTAGGGGTATTTAAGAAAATATCTTTTGGAAGATATTTGCATTCGAGGGCAGTTTCGCAGTTAACCCTTTTTGTAGGGGTCATTATGCAATTAACGAAAGTTATTGCAAAATGTCTCGTCTGGAGCCTGGATCCTCGTATGGGATTCATTTTCACATTTCATCGAGTCATGGACTCTTAGAATTCCGTTCTGGTCATTTTTCTCCAGTTTCAGAATTTCTGGACCCGGTTGCCGCCGAACTTGTTCGGGGCATAACTTTCTGCTCGGGACTCAGTTTTTTATGCTATTTTTTCTGTTGTTCATATTTTCTCATTTTGAACCTTTTTCGTTCATGGAGTTTTGCTGTTTGAGCACGTCTTCTCAAAATCCACTTTTCCAGACCCGACGAGGCCCTTTCGGGGCACTTTTAGGGTTTTTCTATAAATAGGGGACTTAAAGAGAAAAATCAGAATTTTCTTCTCTCTCTCCTCTCTCTTGGCCGGCAGCCATGGCTGCCAAGGGGCTGCACCTTTGTTCTTCATTTTCCGGCCACTTCCCTCGAGTGAAAAGTTTTCGGCCTTAACGTTTAATGCTTGTCTTGACGCCGCGCATCTTATGCCCCTATTAGAATCCATTTCCGATGATTTTTCAAGTTCGGGTTTGGAGTCAAGTTGAGATTTTCATGGGGCTTCTTGCGGATTCTTGTTCCGGGTGTAGTCCCCGACAAAACCTCTCGGTATCGTCGAATTTGGAGCACTTTTATTTTGTTGGGCCTTTGGGATTTTCATCTCAAATTGAGGTAGGAGATGTTCTAGGTTTAAATTCTTGTTATATAGCATGCTTGTGATGCTTATACTACTTGTTTGCATGATTAAATATAAAATCTAGAGATTTTATTATTTATTTTTCTTGTACGGGATCTAATTTTTCCGGTTGCTCATGACTTGGTTTAAACATGTAGCATGATTTTATATTGCCCCTTGATATGCTCATTGTCGTGTATTAAAATTGGAACATTTAAATAAGTATTAAAGATTTTATTTAATATTTATCTTAGGTGAAAGATTAATTCACATGGCCTTAACTAGCTTGAAATTAATATGTGTTAGCATATTATATTAGGCCTTAGCATGCTCTTCAACATAGTTGAATTTGAAAGTAATTGGAGGTGTTTTGAAAATTAGTAATTATTAATTAATTTGATTAATTAATTTGCCCCGAGTGCACTATTCACTCCATTTGAATTCTGACTTGATATTCTTGATCTACATGCCATCTACCTTCACATATATTTGATTTAGAATATTCGGTGAGATTTTGAAACCTTTCATTTAATTAATTTCCTTATTTAAGATTTAATCCTCATAGTGATATACAACTTGGAATTTAATTGTGGCATGCTAGAAAATTAAGTTTTGGTGTGGTTGTTCACATATATTAAATTGGGATTAATTGCATGAAAATTACAACTTTTAATTTATATTTAACTTTAGTGAAAGTTTAATTCACATGGTCTTAAATTGAATGAAATAAACTTGTAATGTGATATTATATTAGTTCTTGGCATGCTTTCCAACATAGGTTAATTTGAGAGCATTTGGTTAAGTTTGAAAATCAAGAGATTTTAATTAAAAGAATTAATTAAAATCTATTTTGTGGTCCCATTAGCTTAATTAAGGTTTTAACTTGATATTTGTATTGGCCATGACTTGTTTACTAGTATATATTAAATTGGGACTATTAGAAGTTGTTTTAGAACCTTGGGATTTAAATCAGCATGATTTAATTAAAGTTCTACTTTGTTGTTCTAACAACCTAATTGAGTTTTAGAATGGATATAGGTGATGACCTTGCCATGTCCTTTAACATGTATTAAATTAAGGTTAATTGAAATTGAATCGGAAATCTAGAGAATTTAATTGTGTTTATCTATTTAAATTCTATCAATTTGCTCCATGATCTAGTTGTGTTTTAGAAGTGGTTTCTATATTCAAATCATGGACTTAGACTTGTTGTATATTCATTTGGTTATGTTTTGAACATTGGATAATGTAGTTGCTATGTTGTACTCATGAGAATATGTTTTCCTTATTGAATATATTGTTACCTTGTATAATGATTTGTACACTTCGTGTTTAACATCATTCATGCATAGCGTGTAACGAATCGCACACTGAAGATTCGACATTCATCACATCATATTAGTTGTGGACTTAGAGCATGTATTGTATAGGTTTCCAAATTTGGTTGTGCTTGGTAGATACTTGATTATCTTGCATATTCCTGTTGATATATACGTTGTTGCACAACTTGTTGATTTTGGAAACTTGGGGATGTCGTTATTTGGCTATGGCTAGGACGTGATTCTAGTACTGGGGATAGTCCCTCTATATAGTCTAGTGCGCACATAGGGAGGTTACCCATGGGCTAGTAACCCTAAAGTAACTATGTTGTCGGTCTGATCCGGCGTGACGTCCGAGTATCCACTTTGTTTGATTTCGCATTTCATTTTCAAGTTGATAACTAGATGATGTTGTAACTTGTTGTTCCTTATTTGTCGTTCCATTTTAAGTTACATGATGTTAACTTTGCGAAATTGTGCTTTATGAGTTGTATTGGAAGTCCCAATGTTGGTTAAATTGCATCGATATTGAAAATTGTGTTTTGACGTTCTAACAAAGCTTAGGATTGATCCTATTGATTCATTTATAACTTAGACGTTAGGTGGCATGACCCACTTCTGTTGTTTTCATGCTTTAGATTTCAAGCTGATAGCTTTAAGAAATTGTATTTTGTTGCCTTGTATAATATGCTTTTACGTGGTTAGATTGCATTGAAGTTGTAAATTGCGTTTTGATTGTTCAGCATGGCCTAGGATGATTCCTTAGACTTATTTATAACATAGACGTTAGGTGACATGATTACTTTAGTTGTTTCTGTATTCGAGATTGCAAGTTAATACCTTTAAGAACTTATATCTTGTTGTTTTGTATAACGTGCTTCCATATTGTTTAAATGGCATAGATGATGTGATTTATGCAAGAAACACTCTAAGGTAGCTTAGGATGCTCCCTGAGTCTCATTTCGATATAGACGTTAGGTGGCATGAACCCCTTTAACATGTTTCACTGTAAGGTGATAAATTTGTAAAATGTTAGGTCGATGCATACTCATCTCCTACGACTAGCTTTATGTTACTCACCCCTACGATACTGGGGCATATTTCAAGTACGAAGACTTGGTTCGTGAAGCCTAGCATTCCTTGGATGTCGCGTAGCTTTCAATTTTCCATTTCATGCAAATTTTGTAGACTTATATGTCAAAATATGTATATTTGATTCCATGTATGTAATGTGTACTTAAGTACACTCCTTTCAATGTATTTGATATGTATGAGATGAGGCCGGAGGCCAATGACATGTATATTGTATTCTATATACTTTTTAACTCCATGAAATATTGTGAAAATCTTGAAAAATCGCAAGTCATTGCTTCACCATTGTTGCATCGGGTGTGGGAATTCCATTTTCATTCTTTCATAGGGTCTTATAAATCATGTTTGAAGTGTGGCCAAGGGTCAAACGGTCATTTGATCCCGTTTTGTATTTTTGGATTCCGAGTTTTCATTCTAAGTTCTATTTTTGCCTTTTTGCCTGTTGGGGGGTTGGATTTTGTATCGGTGGTATTTTTAAGTCGTGGACCATTGTAGCATATCCAAATAGGTAAGTTACGTTTGTGTGCATGGTCGTTTCCGGGCAAAACTCTATCGTTTGTGTTTTGAGCCTCTTGTGAATTCAATTCTTATCTTTTTTGCATATTCTGATCTAGGGATATTGTAGAATTTTCACGGTGGTTTTATTTTCTTCTTTCAACATGGTTGAATAGAAAACATGATTTTAGGGGGGGTTTCTTTTCCGTGTTTTTCCAGAAAATGTCGTCTTAATATTGGAAATCGCTTACGAAGTTCAGCTCTCAGTTTTTCAATTTAGCAGCTTTTTGGACCTCTATGACCAGATTTCATGGAGGGGCATTTCGGGTATTTTACATTGCATTTTTTTTTAATTCTCTTTTAAGCACGTAGAAAACTTAATTTTGAGGGGGGTTTCTTCTCTGTGTTTTTGCAAAAAAAATCATCTAGGCCTCCAAATTCAGCCTCTGTTCTGGATTTTTCTGAAAAATAACCCCACAGCAGCTTTATGGGCTGCTGCTGCCAGTCATGATGCACTCAGCGCGCGCGCGGCGTGCATGGGCGCACGCATGGGCTTGCGCATGGGGCTGTCATGGCCCCTCGTCGGGCCACCGCGACGTCAACTCTTCTTTTGGGCTTTTCTCCTTCGTCCGGACTCCGATTCAAGCGAATTTTTTTTCGAACTTGACTAATTTTTCGCTGTCTTTCCAACGGTGTGCTTGGTTGCACCCGGTTCTTCCTAAATAATTACCAGTTTGCCCTTAAAGCTTAAAGTGTCCGTTTTTCGTCGTCATGCCGTTTCTCCTTCGTCCGGACTTCGAATCATATGATTCTTGAGTCCATCTTGATTAGTTTTTCGTTGTCCTTCCAGCGGTGTGCTCGGTGGCACCCGAATCTATAGTTTTCAGAAATGACTATTTTGTCCCTGGGGGCTTATTTGTCATGTTTTTGATCTTTTTCTTCCGCATCAGTTCTTGTTAAGTTCCACGACCTCATGGAAGGTCATTTTGACTTCTTAGAGTCTTGTTTTTCATTTTCGCTTCCGCATTCGGATCCGTTATCGGATCATCCTTACGGTTCATCATAGGACACGCTGGCCTAAAAACTAGGGTCATCACACGGTGGTATTCTAGGGACGGATTAACTTATAAGGGAATGGATTAACTAAAATGTTAAGTCCTACCTATTTTATATAAAGGAATGGATTAACCAAAATGTTAAGTCCTACTTATATTCAAGTCAGGTCAGCTGAACAAGTTGAATGACTTATGGAGGATTAATTTATTATATAAGGGAATGGATTAACTAAAATGTTAAGTCCTACTTATATTCAAGTCAGGTCAGCTGAACAAGTTGAATGACTTATGGAGGATTAATTTATACTGGATAGGATGGTTACTAAATTATATATATATAAGTATGGTGCCATGATATGAGCTTGAGTCTCAGGATCAGTGGTTAGGGCGCGTATATCGCCAGGGATGTGTAGCTAGATATAGTGTAGTTGTGTACCCTGGTAGGTCTAGGTACTCATGCCCACTATATGTGTGTTTTGCATGCTGCCTACTATTCAGGTTGAGACAACCCTATAGTCTAGTGAGGTTCCTTTAATGTGTGTATATAAATATATACGGACTACTAGTTACTGTTGGATTGACTAGGATGTATACGTGTATCGGATCTCTGCTTGGACTATAGTAGAGTAGAATTGTTTGTGGGCCTGACCCACTATTATTTTTCAGGTATTCGTTAGGAGTAGAGGTTGTTCGTGCTGAGCGGGGATCAGTCTACTTCATTATTTCGATGCTACATAGGAGTTCCTTTATGATTTAGTTTCTTGATTTAGATAATTATTGCTGTCATTTGTTTAGTTTGGATTTTCTAGGGGTCCACACAGTATGGATTCCCGAGTTTATTTTGGAAGATCAGTTATATCAGAAGAGTTTATTAATTAATGGAAATAAATTATGAGGTTTATTATTAGATTATCATTTTAGTTTCTTGTCAACATTTTATTTATTCTTCTTTATTCTTTTTGTACTCTGTGCTCGTTTATTGCCGATTTGTTTTTTATATCCTCGAGTATTCGCGCGTGGGCCTGGCTAACCTGCATTCAGAAATCCGGGGGTATCACAATGGTTAAGATGTACCCTGTTAGGTCTAGGTACTCATGCCCACCTCTAGTGCATTTTGCATGTCGCCTTTTATTCAGGTTAAGATCCCCTTTATAATCTAGTGAGAGTTCCTTAGTGTGGATATATATATATATATATATATATATATATATATGTATGGACTAGATAGATATTGTTGAGTTATCTAGGATGTATCTGCATATCAGGTCTCTATATGGATTGTAGTTAGAATAGAACTTATTCGTGGGCTTGACCCATTATCATTTTTTTATGTATCGAATGGTTCCAGTCTTAAAGCTTGTTCAGGCTGAGCAGAGACGGACATTCACTTCCGACGACGTAGGATTTCCTTTCATGTTTTAGTTTTAGGTTTTATTTTCGTACTTTACTTTATATTGGGGTTTTATTAGGGGTCTCCTAGATGGATTCTCGAGTTGTATGTATTGAAGGTTTTGGGAAGTTTGGATTATATTAAGCTATAACTTTTGAGGATTTTTATATTTAGAATTCTTTCAGCTTTATTATTTATTCATTAAATTCTTTTGTATTCTGTATTTATTTAAATATTAATTGTTTGGTATTCCCTCGGGTTTGGTCTTGGGCCTGATCAACCCATGTCTCGGAGTCGAGGGGTATCACAAGTGCGTCTTGTGATGAACCAAAATTTGACTCGATAATGGATCTGTAATGCGGAAGCGAAAACATAAATAAGGTCTCTAGGGATATACAACATCCCTAGGACACCAAAGTGACCTTCCATGAGGCCACGAAACTCCACGAGAACCGACGCAGAATAAAAGATCATAAAAAGACCGAAAGAAGCCCTTAAAGGAAAAATGGTCTTTTTACATGGAAACAACGTCTCTAAAAATGTACATCATCCCTAAGACACAATCATAACTTCTCATGAAGCCATGGAAACAAAAGGAAAACAAGTGGAAGCAACGTTTTAAAAACGGATAAGTTTTACCCAAAGGGCAAAATGGTAATTTTCAGCAAGATTTGGGTGCTACTGAGCACACCATTGGAAAGACGATAAAAAATTAATCAAGTTAGACTCAAAAATCATTTGATTCGGAGTTCGGATGGAAGATAAATGTCAAAACTTTGTTTTGACGTCGCCGCGGCCGTGAATAGTGTTTTGACAACAATGAACAATGTTTTGACATCCGTGAATAGTGACCTGGGCAAAATGTTGAAATTCGTGTGCCGTTTTAAGTCATTAAACGACATTTTTTGGAAAAATACGAAAAAGAAACCCCTCTCAAAATAATTTTTTCAAGCTGAACCTATTGAAAGAAAATTTTATTTTTGAAGTGAAATTCCCAAAATGCCCTTATAACAGACTTTTTCAAAAAAATGCATATGTGCACAGAAAATCAGATTTGACACAGGGTTTTCGGGTTCGAGACAACATTTTTTAGAAAAATGTTATGAAGAAACCCCCCCTAAAATAACTTTTTCTACATGACCATGTCAAGGCCGGAATTTTTTTTTCAAAGAAAATTCCCTAAATGCCCCTAAATTAGTTTAGGTCAAAAAAAAAAAAAAAAAAAAAAAGGTGAACAACTTTGCACCAAGTGTTCATTTGACCCTAAATGGTGTTTTGTGCTAAAATGATCATGCACGCAAACGTAAATAGTGATTTTAAGCGCGCAGGAATAGTCTGCGGCTCCCAAAAATGCCCGATGCAAAATACGAATCCAATAAGCATCTATGGTGTGCTCAGTAGCACCTAAATCTTGCTGAAAATCACTATTTGCATCGGGCATTTTTGGGATATTTATACAAAGAAAATGCTTTAAATGGAAAACTTGAGACCAACAAGCATCCATTTCATACAAATGTGATATTTTTTGCAAGGTGTGCATTCACGCAAACGTAATATACATATTTATACGCGTTCCAATGGCCTATGACCTCAATGGTCGCTAAATACAAAATATCACATATTAAACCTCAAATTTTGCCTAAAATGGCTTTTAAAAGAGAAACTTGAAATTACAAATTATCAAATGGTTTCAAAGGACCATTTGGCCCTTATCCACACTTCATACATAAATGAAGAGACCCTATGGAAGTGCTAAAGCCCACTTCTCACTACCATGCAAATGTAGTGAAGTTAATACATGCCATTTTTCTATTTTTTAATAAAATCACATAGAAATAAAAGTACTTAGAATACAAAATGAAAGTCCTTGTCCCATGGCCTCGTTACATACATGTCAAATACATCCTAAATGGTGCACTTAAGTGCGCATTACATGTTTAGAACCAAATATACAAGTTTTGACATTTTGAATCAAAAATAACATTTCGTACAAACATTTGCATGAATTAAATACTTCAAATCTACAAAACATCCAAGGGATATTGTGTAATACCCCTAATTTTAAAAGGATAGTCTCGGTAATTTGTTTAATTGTTTTCTGTTTATTAATTATTTTTGGTTCATTAATTGTTTTGAATTGTGTTTTAAATTGTTTTGAATTGTGTTTTAATTGACTTTTTAATGATTTGATTTAGTTGACTTATTTGTGTTATTTGAGTTAATTAGTTAGTTTATTTGTTTTTTTTGGGTTAATTAATTATTTGAATTATTTACAGCAATTGTGATTATTTAAGTTAATTGTTTTAATTATTTATTTGGCTTTAATTCTCTGTAAATTGTATGTTATTTTCTGTTTTACGGTTAACTTGGAAGTTTTATTTGTTTCTTTAATTGAATTAGTAGTTAACTTGGAATTTTTATTGTTGACTTAGTAATTACATGTTTTAATTTGTGACTGGGTATAAAAGTGTGGTTAGGGTTTTAGTTCTGTTTAGGTTTAGGTTTATTTAAGGAGCCGACAAGGTTTATAACCTAGGTTGTGTTTATGGGCCTCGTTTCAGACTTTAGGTATAATTGGACTTAGGGTTTTGGTCGCCTATAAATACATAAGATAAGTCTGCTTAGGGAACAAAATAATACAACCAAAACACGTCTGTGGAATTAGAAACGAGGAACAGAGGAAGTTGCAGTAGGAGTCGCCGGAGATTGTAGAAGACAACGTAGAGATTTGAACAAAAATCTCAAAAGGCAAGTTCTAACCTTACTCTTTCCCTTATACTCGTGTTCTTTGCATACTCAATGGTTCCAGGATGAATTACATGTTTAAAACTAAAACAAACGTTATCTGCTTCATGCTTAGAGTGTAACTGAAACTGATTCTGGTTTAAAACTTGTAAACTGTCTAACTTTGAACTGTCTTATTTAATTCTTGGTTTAATCCATATTAGTAGCATAATAAGGACTGAGTTAAGGACTGGAATCTCCTAGGATTAATTGAAACTCTCTGAAAACCTCTACTGTGAAGTGTGGGAGGCGTAAACGGCGACCGGAGAGGAGAACACGAAGAAGAGGAGGGAGAGAGCCGGCTCCTATTGGATTGGAGCCGGCTCCCCTTGGACTGGAGGCGGCTCCAATGGTCTAGGAGCCGGCTCCAGGGCCATTGGAGGCGGCTCCAATATTCTGGAGCCGGCTCCAGGTTGTTTAGGCGTGAGTTTTGATTCTGTGGGTTGTTTTTCCAAATTTTTTTTCAGTGATTAGGCTTCCTAGTGATTGTTTTAATGTGTTTATTGGTGAATGAATACTGTAATCGGTGATTTAGGAGTGGTCTAGGGTAAACATAAATATGCAAAGACCAGATTAACATAAAATTGGACACAAAGCGTTAATCATTAGGATTACATGGAGTTAATTACGAAGGTCTTGTAGACTGTGAAGATTTGGAGTTTCTAATTTCTTAATTATATTAGAAATTTTCTGTGAGAGCTTGTCCACTCGAATTATATGTTCATGGAATTAGAAATTAGGCTAAAAATTTATATTTCACTGAAAATTAGGTGATGATTAAATTTAACGGTTAGTGCGTCAAGTTGTTGGACAGGAAACTATAAGTATAATAGATTACTTATATTTATTCTGCATGCTATAGATGTGAGTGGAAAAATATCTATTTAGGCTCTGTTAATTCTATGGAAACTGGGAATAGGTCATCATTATAAATAAAGCCTGTATGATCAAATTATGGATTCTGAATTGGCTTATTTAAGCATGTTTGTTAATCTGTTCTAACATGTTTAGTTTGGAACTGTTGGTATTGACATTTATATGGTCATTATTTTGTCAACTGTGAATGTAAATAAGCAGGTTGGTTATCTATGTCAATATGCATAGTAAGGAGTAGTTGACATTGATATTTATATTTTCAATGTGAATCAATTATTGGTATTTTTAAGAATGGTTGCTAATGCATTCTCTTATGTTTAGTATGGAATTGTTGATATTGCTATTATAATTATCGATGCTATATCAACTATTGGACGGATTGGATTGTATGTACCGGTATGGGACGGTGACATACTGGGTTTGGATTAGCTCAAATTGCTAAGTTCTACCTATTTTGGAGTAAGGGCACGGGTTATAAACTACAATCCTCCTTATATATATAAGTCGGTACGGTTGACTACGCCGAGTGACTTACTGGATTTCTGGTGGATGGATAGAAACGGAGTTTAGATATATTTTTATGTTACCGTGTCATGAGCTTGAGTCTCAGTGTCGACGGTTAGGGTGCGTATATGCAGTTGGATGTGTAGCTGACTGTGAAGGTTGAGGTATACCCTGTTTAGGTTTAGGTACTCATACCCACTCAGGTGCGTATTGTGTGATGCCTTCTATCCAGGTTGAGACCCCCTTCATGGCCTAGCGAGAGTCCAGTAGTGTGGATATATTTATGTACGGATTATTAGTTATTGTTGAACTATTTAGTATGTACATGCGTATCGAGTCTCTGCTTGGATTGTAGTAGGTTAGAACTTGTTCGTGGGCCTGACCCACTCCTATTTTTCAGGTGTACGTCAGTTCCAGGCTTGAGCTTGTTCGTGCTGAGCAGAGACGATCTTCCATTCTACCGAGGATGTAGGGTTTCTTTCCAGATCTTGGATTTGGGTTTTATCTTTTATTTTACTTTCATTTAGTGTGAGACTTTTATTAGGGGTCCACTAGAGATGGATTCCCGAGTTGTTCAAATTATGGATATTTAGTTTATCAAATTTAAGTATTTAATTATTTAAGGATTATCTTTTAGTTTCTTTTCAGCTTTAAACTTTCATTTCTTAATTCATTTTGTATTCTGTGTTCGCTATAAAATATTAATTGTTTGATACTCCCTCGGGTTTGGGCCTGGGCCTGATCAACCCGTGTCTCGGATCCGAGGGGTATCACATATTGTGGATCCTCAAATCTTGATTCGTGTACCTGAAAATTGTCCATATTACGTGGGTGAGTAACATAAAGCTACTTGTAGGAGATGAGCATGCATAGACCTAGTGTTTTACAAACTTATTAAGTTGATATTAATCAAGTCATACGGTTATGCCACATAGCTTTTATGTCAAAGGTGAGACTCAGGGAGTATCCTAAGCTATCTTAGAGCATTTTTAATATACACCACATCATTTGTGATGTTCTGAATTTTCACAAATCCGGATAGTCAGTGTGACCCAAAAGTTGACCTGATAACAGATCCGAAATGCGGAAGCAAAAATAAAACACAAAGTCGGTGAAAAGAAAATAAATGCGGAAGCAAAACGGTGAAAATAGACCAAGTATGCCCCCAAGGGCAAAATGGTCATTTCACATGCAAACAAAGTCTCAAAGATGTACATCCCTAAGACACAAACATGGCTTCCCATGAAGTCACAGAACTTAAAAGAAAACAAAATGCGGAAGCAAAGTTTTAAAAACGGACAAGTTTAGCCTTAGGGGCAAAATTGTAATTTCTAGAAGTTATGGGTGCTACAGAGCACACCATTAGATAAATAACGAAAAATTAACAAAGATAGACTCAAGAATCACTTAATTTGGAGTCTGGATAGAGGAGAAAAGTTGAAACAAAGTTTTGACGTCGTTGCGGCCATGAACAGTGTTTTGACAGTAGTGAACAATAACCTGAGAAGAAATGCTGAAAATCGTGTGCCGTTTTGAGGCACTAAACGACGTTTTTTTGAAAAAATATGAAGAAGAAACTCCTCTTAAAATAATTTTTTTAAGCTGACTATGTTGAAAGAAAATTTTATTTTTGACGTAAAATCCCTAAAATACCCCTGAGATCAGACTTTTTTTTTTAAAGAGTGCACGCACCAGAAAATTAGATTTGACGCGGGGTTTTCGAGACCGAGACGATATTTTTTGGAAAAAAGTTTTGAAGAAAACCCCCCTAAAATCATATTCTCTAAGTGTCCATATCAAAACCAGAATTTATTTTTGAAGGAAAATTCCCAAAATGCCCTTAAACCAGATTTTGCGAAAAATGTAAAAAAGAAAGCAACCAAGTGTTCAAATGACTAAATATGAAGTTGTGGACTAAAATGATTGTGAATGTAAGTGTAAGAAGTGTTTTGAAATGTGTGGAAATGGTCCATGACCCCAGATATGCCCGATGCAAAATCCAACCAATTAAACCTCAAAAATGCAAGAAAATAGGCTAAAAATGAAAATTTTGAGGCATATAACGTCTATATCAACAACCGTGATATTTTGTGCCAAATGAGCATTCTCACAAATGTAATATACATAATAAAATGTGTCCCAATGGTTCATGACCTCAAAATACACCATATGTAAAATATGACACGCTTGAACCCCAAAATTGTGAAGAATACCCTTTTTAAGCACTTTGTGAAGTCAATCATCATAGATGCATTCAAAGAATTGTTTGGCCCTTGGCCAAACGTCATATATAATAAAAGAGTATTAGGGGAAGTGATAAAATGCAATTCCCACCAACCAAAATGGAATGGACATACTAAAGCTTCGTATTTTTCAATTTTTCTCATTTTTAAGCATAATGTCAAATAGCATAAAGGAAAAGCATGAGGTTCTTGGCCTTTGGCCATACTCTAAGTTGCCTTGTCCCACGTGTTTTTTTTTTTTTGAATATTCATGTATATGCCTCTTTGCTTGTATTCCGTCGTTTGGTGCAAATGCTCATCACATACATGTCAAATAGGTCTCAAAGAATGCATTTAGGTACTTATTATATATCCCAAATAGAAGCTACAAGTTTTGACATATTTAACCCAAAATAAAGCAAAATTCATGCTAGTAAGTGCATGTAAGGAAATACGCCAACTTATTAAGACACAAGCAAGTTTCAAAGATGTTGTGCATCCCTAAAGCACTGTTTTTTACCTGTAAAATGTCCCAAACAACGAGGGTGAGTAGACAAGTTTCTCGTAGGAAATGAACAAGCTTATAACCAAAAGTTTTGCAAGTCTTTATAAGTTAATATAAATCAATCCATGTGATTCATGCCACCTAACATCTATGTCCAAGGTGAGACTAAGGGATCATCATAAGTTACATTAGAACATCCACATCATAAACCACAATATATAAGCAATTAAACAACATTGAAACATCAAATGCCAAATAACAAAATATAAATTCACAAAGTACACAACTTGGAATTTAAAATGCGAAATCAAACAAATGGAAACTTGGACATCACGCCGACACAAAACCGGACACATAAGGCCACTTTTGGGTTATTAGCCCGTGGGTACCTTCCCCTAAGTGCACACTATAAGATAGATGGCTCCTTCTGTCCCCCCGTACTAGAGTCGAGCCCTAGCCATAATCATACTTACGACATCCCCAAGATTCCAAAATCAACAAATTGTGCACAACAAGTATATATACATATACTAAATGTACAAAATCAAATATCATACACAATCAAATTGTGAAAACACACAAGACATTCCCTAGGTCCTCAACTATCATGACATGTAACATATTAGGCCTTGAAAACATCAAAGATGCCAATAAATCATAATTTCATTAAATGGAAGTTAATAAAATAAAATTTAATTAATTCCTCTATGTTGCAAAACATCACCAAATGACATGAAATTAACACATAATAAGCAACATATCATGAAGAACTCAAATATCATATCAAAAGTCTAATTAAGCCACTAAAACACTTAATTAATTTTTAATTAATTTAATTAATTAAAAATCTCTAGATTTCAAAAGTTATCCAAAAATTCCAAAAAAAATATATGATAAACTACAAGTCATGGACTCTCCAAATATCATATTATTAATTAAATCTAATCATGTTTCAAATATGAAATTAAATCATCATTTAATTAAAAGAAAAACTATTTCTAAATCTAAACTTTAAACATGCATATAAGTTATATAAATCTCAAAAACATGTAAAAATACTAAGATTATAAACATGAAACACCCCCTACCTCACTTGAGATGAAAATCTCAAATCCCACCAAAATCAAACTCCACAAAATGCGACGAAACTTTGGGGTTTTGGCGGGGACAACAAGGAGAGCAAGAATTCCTTAAGAGACAAGACCCAAATCCAAGCTTGAACTTCCAGCCCAAAAATCAAAGTGCTGCAAATCGAAAACCGATCGGATAGAAATGACCGCGTCGTCGAGGAGATCAAAAAAGTTTAAACCGCGAAGATGAAAATCAAAGAGGAAATAGATGAAAAGAAGAGAGAGAAAGGGCAGCTCCAAGGTCCTTCAATGGTGGCTGGTGGCTGATACTTTTATATGAAAGAAAAAGTGAAATGACTTTCTTTCTCATCCACTAACCCTAAATAGGTCAAAAAGGTGTCCCGAACAGTCCGAATGGGCCTCGTTTGGGTCCAAAAAGTGAAATCAGTGAAGACGCGCTCAAATGCAGATGGTTTGTGAACAAAAAATTTTTGCAATGGAATTGTAAGATCAACGGAAGAAATAGGGTTGAAAACTAAGTCCCAAGCGAAGAGATATGCCCCGGACAAGATTGACAACTAACGAGGTTCAAAAATTCAAAATAAATGAAATAAAAATCAAAAAAATATTTCAGAAGTGCTAAAGTCCATAAAAAGTGAAATTAAACCCCTTATGAAAGTTTGGACCCAAAACGAGAAACTTTCTGAAAACTTTTCATAATTACACAAATGCGCCCTACTGAATAACTCAAAAAATGAATTTTTCAGAATGCCCAAAATGAAGTGTCATTCAAAAGATACATTTAAAAGAATCTTAAATATAATTTTTTATCAAAAGATAATTACAAAAATCACCCCAAGTAAAGAAAACAATTTTCAAGAATCTTTGCATTTATACCCCTACGGGTAAAATTAAACATCTAGCATGCTTTTCTATAAAAGTAAAAATATGGATCACATATAAATTAAGAAAAATGAATGTATGCAAGGCCGGAATCAAATCTGAGCATGACCCGATAGGTTACGCAAGATGTAAAGACAGTGAAAAATGACGAAAAAAGAAAACTCGGAAAAATGAAATCAACGGAAAAAAATTATCTGTAAAATTTGAGAGAATGGAAAAGATGGAAAATGACTGGGTCATTATATCATTCATGCAATTTAACAACATAGGAGCATATAGTGTAACGTAACAAGACATATGTATTCAAAGTCATCAACTTGGAACCTAAAATGCGAAAACAAGCGAAACGGTTCATGCCACCTAACGTCTATGTTCCAAATGAGTCTAAGGAATCATCCTGCGCTACATTGAACAATTAAAACACAAATTACAATTTTAATGCAATTTTAACTAACATTATAACTTCTAATACAACGCATCAATGCATAGATTATCAAAGTTAACAACTTAAAATCTAAACTACGGAAACAATAAGTTATGAAAATTTAGTGCTATTGACTTGTATTGAAAAATAAGGCATGAAAATATACTAAGTATATGTATACTACACTTAATTGAAATATCAAACACCATATCACAAGTTATAAATAATCTATATTAAACAACTTGATATTGAATGCGAAATCAAGTAGTTGAGAAAAGACAAGGACATACGGTCTCAATGACCAAGCAAGTGATCTCGGGTTACTAGCCCTCAAAGTGCTACCTAGTGCGCACTAAACCCGGAATAAAATCGTATATTGGTGATTTTGGGTTATTAACCCACATGGAACCACCCAGTGCGCACTATATGTTGTAGGGGGAGCTCTCATCCTCCATACTAAAGCTATGCCCTAGCTGTAACATATTCAATGTTCATATAAGCTTTTCTAAAATCAACAAGTTGTGCATCAAGGTATAATACATATACACAATATATTAGTCAACTACCATGCACAAATAAGTCAAGTAAAGCACACAATATTTGTCCTATGTCTTCAAGCTACAATGACATACGACATGCTAAATATATAATGTGTATATAAGTAAGTTAAACTATAACTTCTACTCATGGAATACTATAATGTAATCATACAACAAGTTTCAAATTTACAAGTTAAGCATGAAAACAACTTCAATACCTAACGATCTCAATAGAAGCATATAACATAATTTAATTAAATCAATAATTAAATTCTCAAAATTATAAAGTAACTCCAAATATTTTAAATTTAATATACGTCAATGGTTATGGCATGGCCTAGTTTAATATCACATTACAAGTTATTTCTACCTAAATTACAACTAGGTAAATTAAACTTCATACAAGAAAATAATTAAATAAAGTTCTCCACACTCATTCAAATATTCTCATTTTCATATATATTAATGAACATATTAAGGCCTAATTTAATATCACATTGCAAGTTCATTCCATACTAGGTACAACCATATGAATTAAATTCCATACAAAGAAAATAATTAAATAAAAGTCTCAAAACCTATTCAAATATTCTCAATTTAATGTATATGATAGTACATGCCAAGCTCATCAATAATATCAAGTTAAAAATCCAATTAAGTGAGTAAAACACTTAAAATAAAATTAATTAACCTAATTAATTAATTTTCTCTAGATTTTAAAACAACTCCGAATATTCTCAAGTTCACATATGTTAAAGAACATTCCAAGGCCTAATTTAATATCACATTACAAGTTGATTCCATGCTAGTTACAACCATGTGAATTAAATTTTTATACAAGTGAAAGATTAAATAAAAGCTGCAATACTTATTTAAATCCTCCCAATTTAATATATGTTAATGAACAAGGCTTAATTTAATAGCATGCCACAATTTAATTCCAAGCTATATACAACCATGAGAATTAAATTTTATACAAAGAAAATAATTAAACTAAACTCTAGATAAAATACCTAGGCATGCATACAAGTTGTATAAACTTATAAAACAATCAAAACAACAATTATATAAACCTGAGACATCCCCTACCTCACTTTGAGATGAAATCTCAAATTCCCACAGGAAGGAAATTGCTCCGAATCCGATGATACTTCTAGGTTATGTCGGGGACTACGAGGGAAGCAACTTTAACCCTTGAGGCTCCATGAAAATCCAAACCTGAACTCAAAAATGGTCGGAATTGACTTCTAATAAGAGGGAAAGGAACACCTCGCCAAGGCCTACGATAAACACTAAGGTACTACGGCATTTTACCTAAGGGAAAAAGGTTGATTTAAGAGAAGAAGGGTGGCAGCCATGGGAGAGCTGTAAAATCTGTTTTGCAGCAGTGGAGAAAAAGGAGAGAATGAATTGTTTTATTTTTCCAAACCCCTTATTTATAGAAAATCCAAAAAAGTGTCCCGAATGGGTCCGGAAAAGTGAAATTTGAGCAAATGCGCTCAAACAGTAAAACATTGTGAACAAAAAAGAACTGAAATGAAAAAAAATGAATAACGGAAGTAACGGCGTCGAAAATCGAGTCCCGTGCAGAGAGATATGTCCCGAACAAGTTCGGCGGCAATCGGGGCCGAAAACCCTAAAACTGGGGAAAAGGACCGTGAGAAAATTCTAAGAGTACACGACTTGACGAAAAGTGAAAATGAATCCCGTACGAGGATTCAGGCTCAAATTGAGGCATTTTGTAATAACTTTCATTAATTGCATAATGGCTCATAGAAAAAGGGATAACTGCAAAATTGCCCCGAATGAAAATATCTTTTGGAAGATATTTTCTTAAAAACCCCTAATCAAAATATCTCCAAAAGATATTTATGAAAACACCCCAAGAAACACCAATGTTTCTGAAAAATCCTTTCATCCACACCCCTACAGGAGAAAGAAACAACCGGTGAGCTTTTCTCCAAAAGTGAAGTTATGCATTTCGAGGAAATCAACTAGAATGAAAACTCATGAAGTAAAAACTCAACTCCGAACATGAAAAGTGAGGTTGTGCCATCAAAGTGACAAACGAGAAAAAGACAAAAAGTGAATAGTGTCCAAAAAAATAAAAAAAGTGAAAATGATCGACTCGGTCCTTAAAGGAAGTTATCAATCCAACGGAAAGAGTCTCAGAAATTATTTTTAAGCATTCAAGATGACACTAAGTGATGAGTAACCGAACTCAGAAAGGAAAATTCAAGGGAAAAAATTTATCCGTAAAATTTCAGAAAAAGGAAAGGAAGGAAAATGGCCGGGTCATTACAGCGCTATCAGCACTACACAGTTATGACATCTTTTGCTCACCTTATTTCCAAGCATGTTCCAAACCACTGCATACCATCTCTTATATAAATCCCCACTGACTTGGAAATCCAGATTGCTATCCTCTCATTTCGTCCCTTCAAAAGTCCTGGCCCTGATGGATTTAATTCATCTTTCTTCTCACATACTTGGCCTATCATTGGCCTATCATTGTAGCAATTAGAGATTTCTTTATCTCTGGAAAAATGCTTACTGAGATTAATTGTTCATATATAGCCTTGGTACCAAAGATTCATAATCGATCAGTTGTTAGTGATTTTAGACCTATCTCCTACTGTAATTTGATTTATAAAGCTATTTCCAAGCTTCTAGCCTTGAAATTGGGCCATATCCTCTCACTCCTTATAAGTCCTTATCAAAATGCATTTGCCAAAGGGAGACACATCTCTGAGAATGTTATTCAGGCTCATGAGCTCTTGAATGGTTACAATAAATCAAATCATCCTCCAAACTGTGCTCTCAAGAGTGATTTAATGAAGGCATTTGACTCAATACATTGGCAGTTCATTCTTGATTCCCTTCAACTATTTGGCTTCCCTACAGTTTTTGTTAATTGGGTGTCACAGTGTATTACCACACCAACATATTCAATTTCCCTCAATGGGGAGCTCTTTGGCTTCTTTAAGGGTAAAATAGGGATTAAACAGGGGGATCCCATTTCACCAATACTCTTTGTTCTTGCAATAGAGGTCCTTACCCTATCAATCAACTATAAAGTCAAGTCTAACCCTTGTTTTAAATACCATTGGAGGTGCAAAAAGCTATCCATTACACGCCTCACATTTGCAGATGATATACTTATATTCTCACATGCCAATCTTGCTTCTGTCCAACCCTTATTGGAAGCTTTCAATTTGTTTTGCTCATTCTCTGCCTACAAATGAACCCTTTAAAATGCAAGGCATTTTTCTCAAGGGTGGATTCACAGACCAAAGCCAGCATTTTAGCACTCCTTCACTTTGAAGCTGGGACTTTTCCAATCACATACTTAGGCTTACCACTGTCTACCACAACAATTAAAGCAAGGGATTGTCAAACTTTGGTTAAAAAAATTACTAGAAACTTTAGGAGTTGGACATCCAAGTTCTTATCTTATGCAGGGAGAGCTGTCCTCATTAAATATGTTCTGTGTTCCATTCAATCCTATTGGTCTCAAGCCTTTATCCTACCCAAGAAGGTGTTGGATGATATCAACCAAATTCTAAAGCACTTTTACTGGTCTGGAACTAATCGAAAAAAGAGTGGATTAAAGGTTGCTTGGGTTGTAGTTTGTAGGCCTAAAATTCATGGAGGTTTGGGCTTTCCAGATTTTGAACTCTTAAATAGAGTTACAATGTTGAAGCATATGTGGAAGCTGTGCCAAAGGAAGGAGAGTCTTTGGGTGGCATGGACTAATTGTTATCTCATCAAAGGAAAAAGCTTTTGGAACATCAAACCTTCAGCATTGAGTTCTAGTTTTTGGAGAAGCATCCTTAAGTTGAGGGAGATGACAAGAGGTATTATTAAGTATAGAGTGGGATATGGGAAGGATACAAGATTATGGCTTGACTACTGGCTTCCAAATTAATGGCCCCATTGTTAAACAATTGGGACTCAATGAATTGAAAATTCTTCAACTAGACACTATTGATACAGTTGATAGCCTAATTTCCAATAATCATTGGGTGGTTCCTATCTCATTAGTTTACCTCACTATTTTCAGTCTCTGTACTTCATTTCTTAGTTATACTCCCTTCCTTCTCCCTCAGATTAATAGGATAGCACTGTGTGGATGCCTAGCCCTTTAGGTACTTTCTTATTCTCTCAGACCATAGCATACTTTGCACCACCTTTTCTAATCTTCACCTGGAACAAGCTAATTTGGTTTAAGCATCATATACCAAAATATAACTGTATTGCTTGGATAGCAGTCAGGGGTAGGCTCTTTACTTTGGACTCCAAACCAATGCTGCATAAGCACTATGTCAATAGATGCTACTTATGTCTTGTTGAGAGTGAATCTATGGACCACTTGTTCTTCAAATGTAGTTACAGCTCAAAGATTTGGAGATACATACAAGAGATTGTTGGTTTTTACATATTGCCTTGCGATTGGAATGACTTGATTCAGTGGAGTTCAATTCATTGGACTGCACCACAATGCTTAACACATAAGCTACTACTGTTAGCTGCCATCTACTTCCTATGGATAGGGAGAAATGGCAGAGCTTTCATAAATGTTTCTACTCCACCTCACTATATTATCTTTCGAATCAAGAGTTGCATCAAAACAAGGTTTGCAACAATCAAACTAAAGAAGAGTGGTGATCTGAAGCTAATCACAATTGAACAAGACCTTCTTGCAATGTTTGTGCAGGCCTGTTCCACATCATGTATAGACTCTTCGCTAGTCTCATAGGGTTTGGTTCTTTCAGTACAATATTGTTGGGTTAGTATTGCTTGGTTTTTTCCAAGGTATAATGTCTCTGGCTTGCTGCACCAGTGCTGCATTTGGATACCTATGGATATATTTTGTTGTTATGTTTTTGGGCTGCCATTGGTTGCAGTTTGTTTGTTGTATTCTCCTCATGGGGCCCATGTTCATTCTTCCTTCTTAAATACAAGCTTACCATTAACCAACCAACCCAAAAAAAAAAAAACAGTACTTTAATGTTTAAAACTTTGAATTTGAAGAGCTAAACCAAATTTTTATATAAATTAGAGTTTAGAATTGAAACATATTTAAGAAGTGGGTTTGAGGTGTTTATGAAATCTAAAGTTGAAAAATCTAAGAACTTACAAGACGTAGGCATGAAAATTTGAATTATTACCGTGGAACCTAAACCTAATTTTTATATGAATTAGGGTTTAAAAATCTAATGTCTTTAAAACAAAATATAATTCTTAGTTGCTTTTGAGACCTAAAGCAGGTAAAATTGACTTCTATGAACTTATAAGATCTAGACCTGGAAGAATTATTTTTTAAGGTTACTGTGGAATCTTAATCTAAAATTTAATAATTTTGTGTTTAGAAATAGTTTTTGTTTATATGAACAATTTTCTTGTGTGCAAAACAATTCCTTGAGGGGGGAGATGTGTGACCAGGCCAACCAACAAAGAGAGAAGGCCCCATCTACCCAAGTGCAGGGGTATGAAGGGAAGAAAATTAGGACAACACAGTAGCACACCTACGCCTAATTGGCCCCATCTGTAGGTTCAATTTTTTTTTGGAAAGCTTTGAGTTTGAAAGGGTCGATTTTTGGGTTTTTAAGAAACCTAGACCTGCAAATTGAATTTTTGATTTATTATGCACCTTATACCTAAAATTTTATAAATTTAGGGTTTTACATGTGTGGATTAAATTAAGAATTTAAAAATTCCAATGTTTGAGTTGTTTTAATGAAAACATGAAAGTTGGCGTTGTCTTAGGTTTCTAAGGAATCTAGACCTAAAATATATATGAATTTTAGGGTTTAGAAAAGACTTCTGATACCTTTAAAAAATAATAATAATAAAAAATAGTTAATTAAATTATCTTAGGTTTTTAAGAAAATGGGACCTAAAATATTTGTATTTAGAGTTTTACAAAAGAATTTTAATATGTTATTAGAGTCTAGACCTAAAATAAAAGAATTTTAAAAACTTGAAATAAATTTGATGAATTTTAGTCTAATCAAATGTTTTAATTTTGAAAGGTGGTGTGTGCGTCTGCGTGCCTGAAAAAAAAAAATAAATAAATAAAAAATAAATCCCATACGATACTTGACATGCAAGGTGCAACCAACAAGTGCAGCCCCTCTCCCCCTCATATATAAAACCTCGTCTCTCTAGGTTTAACTATGAAACCCTTATAACTATTATATCTCCCTCTCCATGGCATCTGTGATGAGCAACCCCAATTTTTTATACAGGCCAATGACACCTTTCAACTCTAACAACCCAAATCGCTCTGTTAACATGATCTGCTCATTCTCTCATCGCCGTGGCCTGAAATACTTCCCCAACAGAATCCTTATTCCAGCTCATGTCAGCGTCTTCAACATCACTCTCCACGACGACGGCGGCGAGTAGTCCGCAGGCTGCCACCATGTACGTGAAGGAGGTGCGTTTTTGTGTTGTGCACAATATCCGATGTATGAGCATCATGCAAAGTTCATCCGGAAAACATAATTTTATTGCTTAGGTTTGATTATATTAAAAAGTCAAAATCTTCACATTATCATGCAATTGATTTCTTAATTTTTAATGGCTTCAAGGTTTTCATGGGTGATTACGGAGCTATTTATTATTATTATTATTATTATTTTCCTAGTTGATACTCACACGCCTCCCTCCACGAAATTGTTTACCTAGAGGTTCGACTTGAGGCATCAACCTAATTCTTACCCGCTACTACTTTTATATTTGTCAACAATGTTTCGTTGCTCAAGTTTATTTTCAAATCATACTTTGATTGTTGACATAGAATTTGTTGGGTAAGGAATGTAACATTTTGTTTGTGTTAACGGTAGATCAATCACAGTCTCTTGTTCTTTCTAGTTCTGTTAAAACAATTGATCCAGAAATTGTTGGAGATAACCCGACCTTCTCAAGCACACTAATGTCACCAAATACAGACTTAGAGACGTGTATTCATTTTTCTTAAAGTGTTATTTGCCCTCACTCAAATTGAGTTTACTAACGGGTTCTGTAGCAAAACACTTCCAGGATACAACAAAGCCTGAATCTGCCGTTAGCAATACGGAAGAATTCCCTTAAACACTCTATTGAAACTATTGTAAGAATAACTGAATATAGAGTAGGAGAAAATATAGTAAGGATTATATTTTTGTATATTAGATCTGAATTAGTCACCCCTATTTATAAAGTACGTAGGGGTGTATACAACAGACATGACTCTTGGTGCAGAGGTTAGTTCCAATACAAAAGTTATGTCTCTTTGTAGAAATCCAATAGCCATGTCTCTTCGTAGAAATCCAATAGGCATGACTGTTGGTAAAAACCCAAGAGACGTGACTTTTGGTACATTCATTTAACTACCTTTCTCTCACTCCATATATATATATATATATTATAATATATTCAACAGTCCCCCACTATAATGTAATATATAACTACTAGTCAAAATTACAGTAATATCACCACGTAGACAAGAAGGTATCTCTTGATTAAAACCTTCAATTAGTGTAAGTACTTCAAAGTTTTAACGAAGAACAATGGTGGCCGCGGCTTAAACTAAGTCTCCTTAATGTTAAAACCGAAAATACCACACACATGATTATATCCAGTTTCTATGAGATGTTCATAATTTCTTTAGCACTATTATGGCCCTGTGCTCATCCTGGTTTCATGAACATTTACAAGAGTAAACCCTAATAACCCTTGCTAGAAGCGACACCACTTCTTATATTCATATAGGAGAAGTTCTAATATGTGTCTCTGCTACTATAGACACTTCAAAATTTTTGAACTTCCTTAAGAGTATATAACTCATCCTCAAGACATAGCAGTCTGCACTGAACATCCTGCAAGGGGCAGTTTATATATATATATATATATATATATATATATATTTCTAATGCTTATACAACCACATATCAGTAACTTGTTTTTACCCATTAAACTTTGGATTAGTGGTATTTTAGTACAAAGTCGGGTTACCATTACTGGTGATTTTTAAGAGAGGGGTTTTAGCCCCATTCTACTAGACGTAATTTTTACCAAATCTCTCGATAGTCCCTTAGTAAGAGGATCTGCTAAGTTATTACTTGACTTAATATATATTATGTTAATAACTCCATCAGTTATTAATTGTCTAATATATATACTCATGTCTCAAACTGGTATGTCTAGACTTTTCATTATATATTTTATTATATGCTCTAGACATAGTTACCTCATTATCGTAGTGCAAAGAAATAGATGACATCGGTTGTGGCCACAACTCTATATCTAATAATAAATTTCTCAACCATTCTGCTTCCTTTCCAGCTGCCGCTAATGCAATAAACTCAGATTCCATTATTAAATGTGTTATGCACATCTGTTTCTTAGATGCCCAAGAAATGGCTCCTCCACCAATTGTAAATATCCATCCAGACGTGGACTTATTATCAATCTCACTAGTAATCCAACAAGCAACGGAGTATCCTTCTAGTACTGTTGGAAAATCATAGTAAAATAGTCCTTGGTCCACTGTTCCCTTAAGATATCCAAGGATTTTAATAATTGCTTTCCAATGAACTGTACTAGGATTACTTGTGTACCTAGAAAGTTTGCACACAACAAATGCTATATCTGGCCTTGTAAAATGCATAGCATACATCATACTACCTATAACGCTAGCATACTCAAGCTGTACAATTGCTCTACCAGAATTTTCAAGCATTTTAATACTTGAATCATAAGGGGTACTAGCTTCTTTAATTCCCAAATAATTATATTTAAGAAGCATCTTTTCAATATAATGAGATTGACATAATGCATACCCCTTTTCATCACTACAACAAATTTGGTTTTTGGCGACAAACGAATTTGTCACTAAAAGTACATATTTTGTCACGATAAGATTATCGCGACAAAAAAAAATTTGTCACTGGTTTGTCGCTAGAAGCCGGTCACAATATGTTTTTTGTGACAAATATTGATTTATCGCTAGAGGTGAGATATATTGTGACAAAATATTTTTTGTCACAAAATGAATAAAAATTGCGACAAAACATTTGTCGTAAAATATTCAAAATTTGTCGCCTTAAAACCTCCAAACTTTTGAAATTTGTCGTTATTTGTTACTAATCTTTTGTGACAAAAATTGTCACTATAACCTATTTTATTGTGACAAAACCTTATCACAATATACATTCTATGTTGTGACAAAAATATTGTTACTATAAGCTACTTTATTGTGACAAAAGTTTTGGTCACAATATATGTAATATGTTGCGACAAAATTATTGTCGATATAAGTAGATTTATTATGACAAAAATTTTGTCACAATATATAGGGACATGTTGTGACAAAACTAGTTGTCACTATAAGTTATTTTATTGTGACAAAATTAGTTGTCGCAATATATATATTATGTTGCGACAAATACGTAGTCACTATAAGGTTAAATATTGTGACAAAATATATCTTTTGTCACAATATATCTATCATGTTATGACAAATATGTTGTCACTATAAGTTAAATATTGTGACAAAATAATATATCGTGCCACTAATGCAATAATATAATTTTATTTTCACCTATTTGAAATTTGGAACCTGTAAATTAAAATATTAATAAACTAAATAGTCTAAACCAAGATCCAAGCATATCACTCAAATAAATATATTTGATAATCAAACATAGAAGATAAAACACATATTCCATTAAGAATTTAGATATTAAAATGTGCAAATCATCTAAAATGATAATTGCAGCACATATTAAAATGCTATAAATCCCATATTACACAATGCTAATCGCATAGACATATCAAAATCCCAAAAGAAATCTGAATCCAAAAGGGGAGCTAGATTGCAATCAATGTGAAACCTGCAAAAATAAAAAAAATAAGAATAAGAATAAATGAGATTAGAATTTAAAGGCTGAAATAAAATTTTAAAGATTATTTTAGAGAACTTGATATCCTGGTGAGAATACACTATAAGAAAATAGGATTTTTACAATCTGCAATTAATGACATGCATAAAAAATAAACCTTGTTAAGTACTAATTTAAGCCTCATGTTTTGAGGAAGTCATTACATATTATATCTACGGCTTGCACTTAATTGCCTATTGAATTTTTTTTTAAAAAAAAAAAAAAAAACCTACATTTTTAATTATAACGACCTATTTGTTGCATTGTCAATGTTGAGCCAAAATTAAATTTAAATTAACATCATTCCCTTCCTATGCCTTGTGGAAAAAAAAATTCTACACCGTAAGCCCACTGACTCAATGTCAACACTCACTATTACAATCAGCCACTATATACAAATTCAACAACTCTAATTTCTTCTAGAATCCATCTCTAAGGTCATAAAAGTTCTAAATCATTCATGCATTGACAAAAAGCTTAGTGAGGTCCACATTGGGAAACAATCAAGTGTTCCACTATTTTTCCATTCAACCATTGGGTGATCATTTCTTTGAATCAGGAATATGCTCCATGAATTTCCTTCCATTATTTTTGGATGTTGAAATAATTAGTTGGATGAAGACAATATCTTTATGAGTTTTTAGCCTTATTATTCCTTATAGCATTTTTTTTTTCTTTGAAGATTTTCAAATTTTCACAAATTCACTGGAATCAATCTACTGTACAGGTAAGATATATAATTACTTTCCTTTTGTTTGTTTGTTTGTTTTTTTTTTTTTTTTTTGGTTGATTTATATTTGGTCAACGATGAAGCTAATTTTATATTAATTTTGTTGATTTATATTTAGAATTAATAACCATGCCTGCAAGATTGATCCCATTAATATATCCCATGGAATGAACTTTCTTGTGAGTGATGAACCTAAGCTGTTTGAGTGCTCCTATATGCTTATAAATTGGTAAATCACTTAAAAAAAAGTTGCTTGACTTGATAGTAATTTTCCCTTTAATATATGGAAATCTTTCAAAAAAAATTCTAATTGTCAACTAATTGATAATGTTCTCCAAGCCATTGCTTTAGGGTATTAATTTATTGTGGTTGTAACAGAGGTGTTGAAATGAATGCACACATAAGAAAGACCTAATTCAAATGGTTTGTTCACATGCAATAAAGATAACTAATCACACTAGCCAGGAAGACTCTTTTTCTCACACATAGACCCAACAAAACTATTAATTTTTGGAAACAAAAGAAAATTAATAAATTACTTTATATTTTAACTTTAAATAAAGCATTAATCTGATTTTATATGGATCACAAATTGATTCAAGAACATTTTAGTTAAAATAAAATAAAATATGACTTTCATAACTAATTTGTTACATGTAATGTCACTCTTCTAATGTTTAGCAAAATGTAGTGGGGAGGATTGCAAATGTTTGAATTGGTAAGTTGAGGAAGATTTGTTGCCAAGTCTTTTAACAAGTTGTCTAATATGTAAACTATAATATATCTCTTTTCAGCATGTTTCAGTCAGGAATGGAACTATATGTGATCATCTGTGATGCAAAGTACAATTACTATGTTTCATTGCCTTTTTCTAAGTAATATCATTATTGTTATCCCACAATATGTACAGCAAAAAAACTAAATTATGATTAACATTACTAGCTTAAACGAAAAAGTTACCAGATTAACCATGGAATTATCCATATACACATGCAATTCTTTTTTTTTCTTTTTCTTTTTTTATCACTCTCAGTCTCACCTAGGGTTTGAATGAACTTTCTGTCGCACTACAAAGTTTTAGAGGTAAGAGATTCAAAATTCTCTCTACAAATCATATATCAAATATGTATATGTATGTGTATATGGATAAATTTGTGCTATTTTAATTAATTGCATAATTTTATTTTGCAATTTCATCAGATCATATTTGATTTTGTTTTGATCTTCCGACTATTTCCGGTACATTAAGTTTAATCTTCGTAGATTTTTTTATCATGAAGATTTAAAATTGACAAGTACAAGACAATTTCATCCCTAATCTACACCATCACGAAAGTGCACCAGGCAGACAAAGGTCTTCAATGAGTTCTTCAACTTCATCCCTCATTGTTGAGTTTTATTTTGAGTTTATACTTCTCTTTAGTTTTGATGTTGTGAGTTAGATTGTGAGAATAAGATCTGATGCTAAAATTGAGGTTGGATTGAAAGAATATGAATCTGATGTAGAAATTGAGGTTATATATATATAAATATACACACACACACACACACACATACATATGCATTATTAAGATTTATCATCAAGTTTTCTTATAGGTTTTTCAAACATCTTAAGTTCATGGATGTCTTGTACTTGGGTAGGATTTGGTTAGTAGTTTTTGTTTGGGTTGCTTTTGCCTAAATTCTAACACTTGTAAATATTATTCACATCAACATATAATGTTAGCTTACTAAAAAAATTAAATAAACTGGGCAGTGGGGCAATTTAAATGGGAGCGGGGATAGACGATATTGGTCTGTGCGTCCTGGTGTAGTTGTGATTATGATGCAGTGTCTTTAATTTTCTGTGCTCTGTTATTTTTATTTTTTATTTGGGTTTGATCTAGCAAGAGGTAGTCCTGCTTGTCAGTTGGCTTCACTCTATATTGCTACAGTTTATATATTGCTTTTTGGAAAGATGCTAGCTGTTTTGTGGGCTTCTATTACTGATTTGTTGGGGTTGTTTTTGTTGGTGCTTCAGGCAGGTCCTTTAGTGCCTCCTAGGTAGTTACTAGCTATCTTTGTTGTCTACATGTATTATTTGTTGGTGTTGCTGCTTCAATGTTTGTGGTCATTTATTGTTGGTATTTTGCTTTGCTACTTTGTTTTGGTATGCTCTAGGGGCATGTAGTCTCTTTTTTAAGTGGTCAATGTTGTTTTGTCCATTGACCTTGACTTCTATTGTACTCCATTATTTATATCTATACAAATTTTACTTTACCCATGAGAAAAAATTTATTTATTAGAATGGCTATTATTTAGCTTTCTTGGGTTGTTATTGCTCAAGATCTTTCAATTGATACTATACTTAGTAGTCAATATATTTCATATATTCATTTTTTTTTTCTCTCCTTTTTAGTTTGGATGTGTTGCTGGACATACTCATTTACAGAACATTTAATTAGATCTTTTATAGTTGATGTAAACTTCAATTATTGATAATTTTTCATTAGTTCAAGTAAGAATTTTTATTTTTATGTTCCTAGTTCAAGTAAGAATATTTTCTTATATAGCTTTGTTTTATTTTCTACATTGAAATTTTCTACATTCAACATATCTCTCCCAGTGAAAGTAATATGTTACTGATGTGTTTAAAAAACAAAATCCTGTTTTGTACAAGTATAGGCCCCAACATCTCAAAATTTCATTTGAATTACATGGGAATGGGAAGCGGATTAAAAATGTTATGTGGACAAGCCTACGGAGCAAAGCAATATCATATGCTCGGCATTTACATGCAAAGAGCTATGCTTATGGTTGTGCTACTACGATTCCTATATCAGTCCTCTGGGCCTATTCAGGATACATTCTCACTAGCTATAGACAAGACTTGGCGATTTCAACACACACGAGGATATATGCTCGTTGGTTGATTCGTATCATTTTTCCTTATGGAATCCTCTAGTGCCAACTCAGGTTCTTGTAGACTCAAAATAGCGTAAAGCCATTGATGATAAGTACGGGTTTTACGAGCTTAGTTCATGTCTTGCTTTGTTGGATTTTGGTTTCTAGCGTTGGCTTTGGCAACAAAGGTGCTACTGAAAAGAAAAAAAAAACTCCCCCAAACAAAAAATATGAGGGAGATCGATTGCAATACTTGACAGTCCAGATAGGAGACTCAAATTCTTCAGACATGCCTAGTATTTTTGGTCTCCCCTAATTCTCTGCCAGATCGAGGTAAAGTGGCACCAATTTTAACACATTGCTAATATATATGTTTATAGAATTATTAACCTCGTTGTTGAGTTACTAGGTTAGGTTATTAAAAAATAGTTGAATATATCATTTATCCATTACTTATTTAATTTAATTCTATTGTAGGTTAGGTTATTAAAAAATGTTGATAGAATTACTAGCCAAATTCTTTTTATTCCAGTGCATCTCAAGGTCTTCTTCTATATAAATACTTAATATAACAGTAACTCTAAATTAGATGATAGGGAAAACAAATTCCAAACTTTAATTATAAATGTAACTTACTAGGTGGAACAAGTAGCACCCATAGAAGAGGTCTGCAAGGCCAAAAATTGTTGATCCAATTTGGAAAATTTTGTGACCTGAGACTGCAAAAAGGTAATTGACATGAGACTATGATAACATGCAATCATTAATTAATTAAAAGGAATATTACACTGCATTAAATAACTTACATTCAACTTTTAAAGAATGATTAAATTGAATCAATCACTCTATATTAGTGTCATCATCAATAAATAACACTTCTTCTTCCCCATCATCATAATAATCATTTAATGTATCATCTTCATCCTCACATACATCATCATTAATGAAATCCTCATATACATGATTAACTGTTGCATTTTCAGCCCAAACAATGGTTGCATTAACATATGCTGGGTCATCATCTTCTCTATGCAATGATTCAAAAGCTCTATCATCGTCTTGGACGGTTACATTAGTATTTCTTGAATCTCCGACTTCATATTCATTAGTATCCATATCTATACTTTCATCTTCCGATAATTTTTCTTCTATGTGATACAAACTCCTAGGATCCACCCTCTGTACAACATGCCATTGACCACCACATTTTGGATCTTTCATATAAAACACTTGCTTTGCTTGACTTGCTAACACATAAGGATCATTATTGTACCACTTAGAGGAAAAATTTACACTTGTCGTGTGCTGATCACAATGTATTCCTGTTCTTGGATTACCAATATTCCACCAATCGCACCTGAAAATATATACATTGTTGTCTCCCAAATATATCAGCTACTGGGTATTATATATATATATATATATATATATATATATTTTACAAAGTTTATGAAAAGTCTCAATGATAGAAAAATAATAATTTCGTTTTTCTGTTCTTCAAGCAACTAACTATATATACAATTACAATGTCACCTGTTTGCAGATTAAGGATCAGAAATAGGGAAAAAATGAAATTGAAATTCCTTGTTTTTCTTGAACTTGTATTGTTATAATAATTTTATAACCCGTGCAACTTGAGAAACAAAATGATTCTAACAACTATAGGCTGAAACTTGAAAAAATTATAAAAGAGAGCTGATTCTAAAAATAAAAAATAAATAAAAAAAAAAACTTTTTACAAGAAACTATTGAAGACAGTTCATATCCAATCTTTTGTCTCTGACAAGAAAGAAAAAGAAAATTTAAAGAACAAAATTTCATGATAAATGCAAAACTTACAGGTCTCTTGTAGATTAGTATTACAGATCTTGTAAGTGTTGCACCTTAAGATCCTTGACATGGACAGGGAATTGTATCGCATACGGAGGGGCTCCGCACTATATCATGTGGTGGAATTGGAACTGGAACTTATATATGATATAAAAATAAAAATAAATAAATAAATAAATAAAAATTATAGAAATAAAATATATATATATATATATGTTTTGTTGAAATAAAATGTAGATTACAGTGATTACCTCAAAATGCAATGCAATGCAAATTTTGTTACTTTATATTGTAAAAAAAAAATAATTATATAAAAAATAATTATAAAAAATTTCACCAAATAGGAATTAGTTTGCAAAACAAGAATTACAGACCTTGATTAGTTGATTTAGAAAAAAATTTAAAACAAAACCCATACATACAAGTTAGCAGTTGGAGAGAGAGAGGGGGGCAAGCTTGAGACTTGAGAGAAATATATGAGTTTTGAACTTCTGATTATCGTAGATTTTGTAGCTTTTTTTTTCGAAAAGTAAAGAGGAGAGAGATAAAGAAAAGTGTAGGGCAATCCCCTCGCTTTGGCTGCAAATCAGAGCAGCAAAGCGGTCATGGAGGGTCCCATATTGCTAATTTGCACTTATCGCACTAATGTGCGCAACGATTAAAACCTCTCCCGTGGAATACCACGCCACCCCTTCCCTCGCGGGGGAAAGGCTCGGCCTTAGGCACTTTAGATTTTGTAGTTTGTAGTTACAGAGAGAGAGAGTACACTTCGGAAAATTAATTTCACAAAAAATTAATGGTAATGGATTTAATGCTTCTTTTAAGTCTCTGTAAGGAAGATTTACTGTTTTTAGTAGTTTTTTGACCAAGGAATACACTAGGGATGAAATTCTCAAAGTT
Source organism: Cornus florida (assembly GCF_030987335.1). Taxonomy (NCBI): domain Eukaryota; kingdom Viridiplantae; phylum Streptophyta; class Magnoliopsida; order Cornales; family Cornaceae; genus Cornus; species Cornus florida. The sequence continues at coordinate 35,026,319 of NW_026775577.1, read as the reverse complement.
AAACAACAAAACTTATAAAGCATGCTCTTACATTACTTTTCTCGTCTCATCAGAAAGGAGTTGGAGAAGAAAACAAAGCCGATCCTTAATACTTTGAGAAACTACCAGGACTTGCCTCCTGTAAGTTTCATATAGCTATTAGGGACACTGCTTTGGTGAGTTTACATTGAATGTATAATAAAATTTACTTTTTCCTGTTTGGGTACCTTTTGTCAAGACTCAAGAGTGTGTTCACAAAAATTTAATCAAATTTTTTTTTATGTTGCAACTGAATATGGTATCAAGAGACTAAGACAATCATTCATTTTGAGATTTAATCACATCTTAGTTGAAGAAGATTAGTCAACTGTGAGGAATGCCTCAACTTTGATCCTGGCATTATGAACACTACACTACATGCATGAGACCTCTGATCTCTCTAGCAACTGTAGTCGAAATTAAGATCCTGAATTCGAGACTATCTACACCAAAAATATTCTCAAACCAACATATTATAGTGCTTAAGTTATCACTTGTCACCCAAAGAACAAGTGGAAATTTTCCCCGGGGGGGGGGGGGGGGGGGGGGGGGGGGTGGTGCTAAAGGCTCATATTCACAACATTTTTTCAAAAAAGGGAGAAAAAAAAAAAAAAATTCACTTCCACCATAATCTATATTTGAAAGACAAACATGAACCCAAAGGAGCATCTGATCTGCTCCAGTGGGTTGACAAACAATGTGACCGGAGATTATCCAAATCCCTTCATTTTTTGAATAAAATTAATAAAATGCAATGCAAATTATTTATTTGTTTGTTTTTTCATGTAAAAAGAACATAAATCAAGATTTACTATCAATTGAATGGAATATTAAGAGTAACCTACCAAGATTTAGGGTAAAGTGAAAAAAAAAAAAACTCCCTAAACTAATGCTGATTCTAACAACTATAGGCTGAAACTCGAAAAATTTATAAAAGAGAAAGCTGATTCTAAAAATTAAAAAAATAATAAAAATAAATAAATCTTTTTAAGGAAACTGTTGAAGGTAGTTCATTTATCACGAAATCCAATCTTTTGTCTCTGACAAGAACGAAAAAGAAAATTTAGAGAACACAATTTCATGATAAATGCCAAAACCAAAGCAATTCAGGTATTCAGAAATTCTACAAACCAAAGCTATGAGAAAATTCTAATTTGAGACTGAATTAGATACATATCAATACAATTACTTACATGTTTCCATTTTTCTACCTTGTCGCAATAGCATTATGAACATGGGAAAGGAAAATTCACTATACATAGTCACATGTTTCCATTTCTCTATTTTGTTCCAATAGCATTATGAACATGGGAAAGATAATTAAATTACTATACAAAGAAATGTAACAAGTATACGTATATTTTGCAAGTCATTAAGTTTAAAATTAGATAGGCCGTTTATAAGCCTAGATAACAGTCTTATAAATCCTAAAAAAAAAATCTTTTACTACAAGCCTAGATAACAGTCTTATAAATCCTAAAATTAGATAGGGTGTTTATAAGTCTAGATAACAGTCTTATAAATCCTTAAATAAAAACCTTTTACTACAAGTATCATGTATACATGGTAACACATAACAAGCACATGTTTTCTTTATCCAGTAGTTACTCATTTAAGTTGAATCAAACAATTGAGCACTCAAGTGACCAGAAGTTGAAATAACAATAAATCTTAGCAATGGTTATTCACTCAAAACAAATTAAGCGTCACAAGAACTTGATCCCAACATGAACATTTTACATGAATCCATCTAGGACTGAAGCAAACAAACAAGGAAAATGCAGATTATGGAATTGTATCGCATGCTGAGGGCTCTGCACTGTATCATGTGGTGGAACAGGAACTTATATTTGACATAATTGACCAAAAAAAAATAGAAGTGATAGAACTAACAAAAAATACTTGTTTTGCTGAAATAAAATGTAGATTACGGTGATTACCTCAAAATGCAATGCAATGCAAATTTTGTTACTTCATATTGTAAAAAATAAAAAATAATTATACAAAAAAAATCATAAAAATTTTCACCAAATAGGATTTAGTTTGCAAAACTAGAATTACAGAGCTTGATTAGTTGATTTAGAAAAAAAATTAAAACAAAACCCATACATACAAGTTAGCAGTTGCAGAGAGAGAGGGGCGGGGGCAAGCTTGAGAGTTGAGAGACAGCGGGCCAGCGGCTAAAGCTTGCGAACGGCGAACCCAATCTGGAACAGCGGGCGATGGAAACGGAAAGATATGGGTTTTGATTTTTTGAACAATCTTGAAATGATATGTCGATATGGGTTTTGAACTTTTGATTCTTGCAGACAGATAGATAAACTGAAATATATGGGTTTTGGTGATTCTTGTAGATTTGTCGCTTGCAGTTGGAGAGAGAGAGAGAGAGAAAGGGCAAGTTCAGAGTTGAGAACGAGAATAGAGATGGAGGCGATTGGGGAGGCTGAAAACATTGACAGATTCTTGTAGATTTTGTAGTTTGTAGTTACAGGGAGAAAGAGAGAGAGCAACTTCAGAGTTGAGAACGAGATTAGAGATGGAGACGATTGCAGAGGCAGAAGAGAAACCTGGGGCTGTAATGTCTGATGAGATTGGTAAAGTTAGGAAACAAATGGTAAATTTAGGCGCAAATAGTAAAGTGATGAAAATAGGAGGGCGCCAAATTTCCCACATAAAATAATTTCAATAAATTTCGCACCCCGCACCATCCATCATTACCAGTGCTCCTTGATAATTATTCCGCAACACAAGCTGTCATTAAAAAAACGCTGAGAAATATGGGCGGTTTAAATAGGGAAATACAGAAGGAAAAAAGTGTACCAAATAATTTATAGACAAGATAATAAAAGAATTTATCAAATGATAAAATAAGTTATAAATTAAAATAAATTATATAAGTTATTAATTAAAACAAACAAATTATTTATTAAAATAAAATAGTTAATTATTTAATAAAATAATTTACCAAATAATAAAATAAATTATCAATTAAAATTTAATAAATAATTGTTTAATTGAAATTCAATCAAGATATTTCAAATCATTAAATAAATTACCAATTAAAATTATATAGGTAATTAGACAATAATTATTAATATAACTTTTTTTTACTATTTGATAGAAAAAATAAAATAATTTCTCTAAAACTCAACACAAATTCCCTTTTATTATGAGTTTTTTAATAAAATGAAATCTAGTTAGGTAAGGATATATTTAAAGAAAATAAAATAATTTTTTAAAAGAGTTTATATAAAACTCTAACACAAATTACAGATTTATCTATTTATTTATTAAGAGTTTTTTAATAAAATAAAACCTAATTAAACAAAAATTATTAATTTAAAAAATATTTATTAATTGATATAGAAAATAAAATAAATTTTCTAAAACTCTACCACAAATTACCTATAAGTTTTTGAATAAATTAAAATCTAATTAGACAATTATATATTTAAAGATAATAAATAATTTCTATAAAATTTCATCACGAATTACTTATTTTATTTTCAATCAAACTCTATCACATCAGACAATGATATATTTAAAGAGTTTGTATAAAACTCTAACACAAATTATTCATTTTATTTTCTTTTAAAACTCTATTGTATATAGCATGTATTTATCTATTTATTATGAGTTTTTTAATAAAAAGAAATCTAATTAGACAATGATATATTTAAAGAAAATAACATAATTTCTATAAACTCTAACACAAATTACCTATTTTATTTTCTATAAAAGTCAATCACATTAGACAATGATATATTTAAAGAAAATATATAATAATATCATAATACATATAAATAAAATATAAAAGTGTAAAGAGTTTTTACATTTTAGTATTTATTTTTTAATATAAAAAAATTTATTAATTAATACAAAAAGATAACTCTATCACATATAACCCCTGTATTTTTCTATTTATTATGAGTATTTTAATATAAAAAAAATATAATTAGACAAAGATATATTTAAATAAAATAAAATAATTTTTATAAAACTCTACAACAAATTACTTATTTTTTTCCTCTATAAACTCTATCATATTAGACAAGGATATATTTAAATAAAATAAAATATAACCTAGGGTCTTCCAAAAATTCACAAACTCCATATAATAAATTTTTATATCAATTTCAATTTAATGCATGATTACTATAATTGAATTTCTATTTTAAAATTTAATTAAAAATTAATATAATTGAACTTCTATTGTAAATTTAAAATTATATAAATTTTAAATTATCTAATAAAATTCAAATTACAAATTACCGAATAAAATTCAAATCTATATATATATATATATATTACCTAATAAAATTGAAATTATAAATTACCTAATAAAATTCAAATTAGCTAAAAAAAACTATTACTTTGCAAAACTCAAACTCTACCACCAATTTCAGTATTAAAATAAAAAAATATATATTTCTTTATAAATAAAAAATTAAAATATTAATATTTCAATATTAATATAAAAACCTAAAATAATTTTTTACTTTTCAAAACTCAAACTCTACCTCCAATTTCAAAATATTTCAGTATTTATTTATTAATGTTAAAAAATATTTATTAATTACTATAAAAGGATTTACAAAAAAAAATTGTTTATTTTTTAACGCTTTTTGTTACAAGTTTCAAATTGCACTTTTTTCTTCTCTCTAATTCATAACAAATAATATATGTGTATGTGCGTGTGTGTGTGTATATATATAATTCATAACTCGTTGAAGGAAAATCTATTAAATAATAAAAGCATTAATAATTTTACAATTCAAGAATCCTATAACTCAAGGACCTTTAACCAAAATCCACTATCCAGAAATTCATCAATACATACTGAAGTAATAATATCCTACTTTTAAATAAAATAGAAAGAATGGATAAGTCCTCTAAATGCGAATCTTCAATCTTGAGATTTGAAACTTCTAATAACCTGAAAAACAAATCGCGGATTAAACCCTACGAGCAAACTCTCTCTACCAGGCCTCTGAAAACTAATAAACAAATTATATCTCACCAAAACCAATCCTATAAAAAAATTTATCTTTAATAAACAATGATGCACATATATATATATAATTATATATAATACACTAATCACATTCATTAATAGGTTCATTAAATTTAAAACCATTAAACAATAATTAAATTAATAATCATTCCTATACAAATCCACAATTTCTTTTAAAGAGAAATTCTTTTAACCTTAATTCAATCTTAAACAATTATTAAACCATTTAAATAATAAAATATAATTAAAGGAATAGTATATTTAATCAAATCCATAATAATAATTGTAATTATTTAAATCACATATCCAATATCCAAGTTTTGACAAATCATTCATGTCTGCACCAATATTATTTTATTCATATAAAATAATATACTAACCTTTAAATACTAAATTATTCTAATATAAAAATATCTAATCCTAATCCAACTTACACATTCAATAACCATAGATGAAATTTTAATCATCTGACACACAGCAATTTAATTACACTTTGGCAAATAAACCATGCCATTATAAATATATTTATTTATATATTGACAATTCAACTATATCTCCACAAGTATATTTATTTATACATTTGGCAAATCAACCAAGCCATTATAAATATATTTATTTATATATTGGCAACTCAACCATGCTTCCTTTAGGTATATGTATTTATACTTTTAAATTAACAACTTAACCATGCTTCCTATGTATGTACTTTATTTATACAAATACTTATGCAATATATTTATACCTATGATAACTCATCCATGCCTACAATTAAACTATGTATTAACTTTAAACTTAATAATAAATTAATTCACACATAACAATTTCATGTATATTATATGCATATGATTAATTTAATAACCAGCATAATATAATATATCAAATAAGAATAATAATTTAATTATCTTAAATGATATATACATATGCCCATATATTATACAATATATATATAGTATTATATATATATATATATATATATATATATATATATACATATATTTCCTTCCATCCAAAACATAAATTAATTAAATCATATATATACATATATAATTAAGTATATATATAACTCCTTCCATCACCAAACTATTAATTAATGATATTTACGCAAATTAAATGTTACTAAATATCGTCATAAATGGTTTCCCATAAATACTCCATATCAGTTTAAATAAATTTTCAACACTATCTCACTAAAATGTAAATATCTCTTAGTATGATGGAAATCTGAGAATAAAATTGGTACCATTGGAAAAATGACGAAAAATTCTTAAATTTGAACTCAAGAATGACCTAATTTCGATTTAAGATGACCGAGTTATGATCATTTAAATTTTGAGTAACAAAATAGTAAAAAATAATATGTTGAGGTCAATTGCTACTATAAGTGCGACCATGTCGAATAATTTATTTGTTGACCAGAACAAATCAACGGTCTAGATCTGAGTGTGCACCACTCTCCATGGTCTGAGCTACACCAGATCAATTCTTTATTGGTCAGACCACTTCTATGGTCCAGATGACCATGAACACCAAAATCCCATACACCGCACCACACTGAATCATCCATCCCTCATCATCACCATCCAAGGGTCAAGATTTGCGTGTACACACTATTACCTATGCAGCACCGCACTAGATCAATTCCCTATTTAGACACACAGACACCAGTGTGTGTATATTTATATATAATACTATATAAATATAATAATATATATTTATATATTTATATATAATTTTTCAACAATTATAAGAAAATAAAATATAATAAATTCTTAAAAATACAGAAAAATATCAAAAAATTCTAGAAAATTATAAAAATTCCCATAAATTCTATAAACCCTAAATAACCCTCTTGGGTCACAGATCAAGCATATAGTTGATTTTAAATATATACAACCTATATATATAATTAAAATTTAACAATTCCAAAAATAAAAATAATAATAAAACATGTTTTTAATACTCCGATTTAATTATGATTTAATCAAATAAAATTAATCTAAACATTGATACTCAAGGTTAAATCCTTACGAGTTCTAAGAGCAGAGTTAGAAAATAACTATCGAAACAAAATCGACGTTTCAAACTTTGATTGTCTCTTCCAATTCTGACGTCCTCTTTTTCAGATCCGGCCTTCTCCTTATCAGCTTTCTCTTCTTCTCTCTTTACCTCTCTTATTCGTGTAAACTTTTTACTCTAAAGCCTTATGTGTATATTTATACACATTAAAATCTAAATCCTATTCATACTAGAACTACCAAATAAAAGAAATAATAATTATCTTAAATAATATATATACACATATATTATATAATATATATGTATATTTCCTTTCATGATAATCCTTAACTAATTAAATTATACACACACACACACACACACACACACACATATATATAACCAACAAGCCTGTAGCCTAGCAGTACAAGACTCCTTCTTCCTAAAAGGAGGTCAGGGGTTCGAATCTCAGTGGAGGCAGTGTGTGTGAGTCCCAACTAGGAAATATATATATATATATATATATATATATATATATATATATAATTATGCAAAGATAATTATTTAAATATATTTATAACCATAGGCCTTATTAATTAACCCAACAAGGCTTCCTTCAAGCCTAAGACCACATCCATTGGTCACACTCCTCTTAAGCCCAATCTAATTAAAATAAAATAATTAAATTAAATTAAATATAATAATTACAAATAATTAACAAACAATTCACGCAAACATAAATACACACAAATCAAATAGACAATTTAATCATAACATTCTACAAAGCAAAACATCATATCAATTCAACAAATATACTAACGAAATATAATCTAATTAAAATAAGATAATTAATCTAAGTACTCAATTAAATAAAACAAATCATTTTAAAAATAAAATAAAAATAATTAATCTCAATTAATAAATTATATATATATATATATATATATATATTCTCTTATTTAAATTTAATTATGAATTATACAAATTACCCTTTATTATTAGAATTAATTTATCATTAAAAAAAAATTATAAGTACCATTTTATAAAATGATTAACTTATTATTAGAATATTGGGGAATTTTTGGCAATAGGTGGTATTAGGCACAAAATATAATTTAAGGGGGTTATTTGCAAATTCAAACATAGTTCTGGGAGTTTTTTGCACTTTACCATATATTTTTATATATATACACACTTTTATATATTAAAAACACACCTTATGATAAGTTTTAATTTTTCTTATTATTTCCCAAACAAGCATATGATAAAAAAAGGCCAATTTGTGACAAGAATTTACTCTTTTGTGACGAAATATCCTTTGTCGCTAAAAGATAGAAATTGGTAACAAACAATTTGTTACTAAAAATCTATCAATTGTGACAAAGCTATATGTGTCACAATAAGTCAATCTTTTATGACAATAATCATTTGTCACTAGAAGGTTGTTTGAAGTGATAATAATTTTTGTCGTTAAAATGCCATCAATTGTGATCAATCTTTTGCAATAATGATCATTTGTTACTAGAAGGTTGTTTGTAGCGACAAGAATTTTTATCACTAAAAATTTATCAATTGTGACAAAGCTATATTTGTCACAATAAGTCAATCTTTTGCGACAATGATCATTTGTCACTAGAAGGTTGTTTGTAGTGACAAGAATTTTTGTCACTAAAAATTTATCAATTGTGACAAAGCTATATTTGTCACAATAAGTCCATCTTTTGAGACAATAATCATTTGTCACCAGAAGGTTATTTGTAGCGACAAGAATTTTTGTCACTAAAAATTTATCAATTGTGACAAAGCTATATTTGTCACAATAAGTCAATCTTTTGCGACAATGATCATTTGTCACTAGAAGGTTATTTATAGTGACAAGAATTTTTGTCACTAAAAATTTATCGATTGTGACAAAGTTATATTTGTCACAATAAGTGAATCTTTTGCGACAATGATCATTTCTCACTAAAAGGTTGTTTGTAGCGACAAGAATTTTTGTCGTTAAAATGCCATAAATTGTGACAAAGCTATATTTGTCACAATAAGTGAATCTTTTGCTACAATGATCATTTGTCACTAGAAAGTTGTTTGTAGCGACCAGAATTTTTGTCGTTAAAATGCCATCAATTGTGACAAAGCTATATTTGTCACAATAACTCAATCTTTTGCAACAATGCATCATTTGTCGCTAGAAGGTTGTTTGTAGCAACAACAATTTTTGTCGTTAAAATGCCATCAATTGTGACAAAGATATACTTGTCACAATAACTCAATCTTTTGCGACAATGCATGATTTGTCGCTATAAGGTTATTTATAGCGACAACAATTTTTGTCGTTAAAATGCCATTAATTGTGACAAAACTATTTTTGTCACTAAAATCTAGTTAATCGTGACAAAACTATATTTGTCACTATATTGTAATTAGTTGTGACAATATATTTGTCACTAAAATCAATTTTGTCGCCATTCCCTTTCCCGTCATATGACCGAATGGGAGGAAATTCCCGGGGCAGATATTGCAACAACTTTTTGTGACAAATTTGGTTTTTGTCGAGTAAAGTTAGCTTAAGACGACAAAGTTACTTTTTGTCACAAAAGGTCATTTTATTGCGACAACTTCATCTTATCGCTATAGTTTTTGTCGCCAAAGACCAAATTTGTTGTAGTGCATGTTTCTTTACTTTAATTCCTAAGATAGTATCTACTTCATTAAGATCTTTCATTTTAAAGCATGAAGCTAAAAATTAGCAAGTCATCAACATAAAGACAAATAATAACACCATAATCATTTGTGAATTTAGAATAAATGCATTTATCAGCATTAATATGCTTAAAATCAAATGATAGTATCATTGAATCAAATTTCTCATGCCATTGCTTTGGTGCTTATTTTAAACCATATAATGACTTTACTAATTTGTAAACTTTGTAAATTTGTAATTATGAAAAGAAAAAAAAAAAAAAATTGTAAACTTTCCTTTCATTGCCAGGTAGAATAAAACCTTCTGGTTATTCCATATATACTTCTTCCTTAAGATCACCATTTAAAAATGCAGTTTTTACGTCCATTTGATGCACATGTAAATGTTAAATAGAAGCCAAAGTCATAAGAACTCTAATAGATTCAATTCTATCCATGGGTGCATAAGTATCGAAATAATCAATACCTTTCTTCTGTTTAAAACCCTTGGCTACTAATCTGACTTTAAAGGTTTAAATAAATCCATCGGTGTTATACTTTCTCCTAAATACCCATTTACAACTTACCGGTTTTGATTCTTGTGGTAATTCAACCAAAATGCAAGTTTGGTTTGACAAAAATGAATCCATTTCATCTTTTATAGCCTCTTTCCAAAATACTACATCTCTTGAAGCCATTGCTTCAGAAAATGTTTTAGGATCATATTCTATATTCAATAAAATGAGTATTTTATTGAGAACTTTATTTCTATCTCCTTCTACTAGAAATATTATAACTTAAGATGAAATAAAATCAGGATCTAAAGCCTTTTCTTTTCTAATTCTTTGACTTTTCCTAGGTCCAGTCATTTCATCATTTATTTTCTTTTTGTCTCTAAGAGATGTATTAGATTCCAAATCATTAGATTTTCTTTGAATAGATTCAGACAAAAAATCATGACAAAATTTATTTTCTATAAATTCAACATCTCTAGATTCAACAATAATATTAGAATTTAAGTCTAATAGTTTATAAGATTTAGAATTTTTAGCATAACCTACAAAAATACTTTTTATTCCTCTTGGACTTAATTTAGTTTTCTTTGGATCATGAATTCTATAAAAAGCTAAACACCCCCACATTATTCTAAGATATTCTAAGTTTGGTTTTCTTCCTTTCCAAATCTCATAAGGTGAAATATGTGTTTTTCTAGATGAAATTCTATTATGCACATGACAAGCAATACGTAAAGCTTCACCCCATAAATTTATAGGTAATTTAGCATTCAACAACATATAATTAACCATATCAACAAGTATCCTATTTTTTCTTTCAGCCAAACCATTTTGTTGTGGAGTGTAAGGTGCACTTTTCTGATGTATTATTCCATGTTCTTCACAATAAGCAAAAAAATCATTAGAAAAATATTCACTACCCCTATCATTACGAAGAATTTTTATTTTCTTTTCCTTTTGATTTTCAATCTCAGCCTTGTAACGTTTAAACATGTCAAAAGCTTGATCTTTACTAGCCATTAGATATACATAAGTAAATCTAGAACAATCGTCAATAAAAGTTCTAAAATATCTATTTCCTTCTCTAGTTATTTTTCCATTTAATTCATAAATGTCAGAATGGATTATTTATAATAGTTGTGAATTTCGATTGGCTTTAGGAAAAAGGTTCTTAGTCATTTTTGATTCAATGCAAATTTCACATTTATCATTGCAATCATTACTATAAGAAATAAAATCATGCTTTGACATATACTTTATAGATCTAAAATTTAAATGTGCTAAACGTGCATGCCAAATAGAAGAAGAACAAACAATATAAGCAGAATGACTTATTTTATTAATACTTAGTTTAATCATTCCATCACAAGCATAACCTTTCTCAACAAAAATTACGTTCTTAGATAGAATTAACTTATCAGCCTCTAACACAGCTTTAATGCCACTCTTACATAATAAATTTGCAGATACAAGATTTTTTCTAATTTCTGGGACATGAAGAACATTTTGTAATGTCAACTTCTTTCCTGAAGTAAATTGAATTTCAACATTCCCTTTTCCCAAAACTTTGGCAGAGTTATGATTTCCCATCAGAACTTTTTGATCATCTACAGATTCATAAGTTTTGCAATGTGATTTATCATTACAAACATGGATAGTAGCCTCAGAATCAAGCCACCAATCTGAAGACTTAGTTGCTATTGCCTTGTTCAACTCAATTATCATGCCAATTTGCATTGCAAACACCATAGCAACAAGATTTGAAATCTTCTCTTCCATTACATTAGCATTGTTGGAATTGTTGACATTCTCTTTCTTTCCGTACTTTTTGTACCTGCAATCACGAATAAAATGTCATTTCTTTCCACAATGGAAACATGGTCCAGAAGGAATTTTATTCTTATAAGGATGATTCCTTTTGAAAGTTCCTTTATTTTTTAACTTGAGGCTTTTCTGATATTTATTTGATTTGCCTCCATCTACATAATTCACTTTGGAAGAATCTTCAACATAATATTTATTATCACGAATTCGAGTTTCTTTTCCAATTCGCAAATGCTTCTGTATTTCTTCCAAAGTAAATTCTTCTGTCTTATGCAGAAGTTTTTTTTCTATAATCATTCCAACTAGGAGACAACTTTAAAATGATAGCCCCCACTTGGAAGGATTCTGGAAGTACAATTTTCACTTCCCGAAGCTTTGTGACTAGAACTTGTAATTCATGAACTTGATCTAAAACTGACAGATTATCAACCATTGAAAATTCAAAGTACTTAAATATTAAAAATTTATCCATACCTAGTTTTTTAATTTTGTACTTGAATTCTAATGCATTCCAAATTTCCCGAGAAGACTTCATCGAAGTATGAAGATGAAATGGTTTGTTCAGAATGTGACCTCTGCAAACCATTTCATCTTCATCTCGTTTCTTCTTATCTTCAATCATTTTCTCTGTATCTTTATCTGTTGGCTCTGGAAATGGTTGGAGATTTGGATCCAAAATATATGAGATTTTAAGAACAGTGAGTAGGAATATTAATTTGTCCTTCCAATGGGTAAAGTTAGATCCATCAAATCGATCTAACTTCACAAAGTCTTGATTCATAACCTTGCATGTAGTATTGTCTGATATAGTCTCCATCCAAATAACACTTTAAGATTGTTAAAACAATTGATCCAGAAATTATTGGAGATAACCCGACTTTCTCAAGCACACTAATGTCAAACAAAATACAGACTTTGAGGCGTGTATTCACTTTCCTTAAAATGTTATTTACTCCCACTCAAATTGAGTTTACTAATGAGTTCTGTAGCAAAACATTTCCTGGATACAACAAAGCCTGAATCTGCCGTTAACAATACGGAAGAATTCCCTTAAACACTCTGTTCAAACTATTGTAAGAATGACTGAATATAGAGTAGGAGAGAATATAGTAAGGATTATATTTTTGTATATCAAATCTGAATTAGCCACCCCTATTTATAAAGTATGTAGATGTGTATACAACAAACATGACTCTTGGTGCAGAGGTTGCGACTTTTAGTTCCAATACAAAAGTCATGTCACTTCGTAGAAATCTAGTAGGCATGTCTCTTTGTAGAAATCCAATAGGCATGATTGTTGGTAAAAGCCTAAGAGACGTGACTTTTGGTACATTCATCTAACTACCCTTCTCTCACTCTACATATATATATATATATATATATATATATATACATATATATTACAATATATTCAACAAGTTCTGTACGTATCACATATATGTATTCACTGTCCACGTTTTTAAGGACCAATAATCAAACCAAACCCTTAACCTAAGATCACAAGGGAGTAATGGATGAAGTTTTGTCCATTTGGTGAGCTTCTTACAATGGGCATCACATATATTCAGTGTACATATATAGGGTCTACCTCAATTCAACTTAATTTCCTTTTCCTAATTCTCCAGATATTCGAAATTGAAGTCTATCGAACGAACTTCTATTGCCTATGACGGACCGACAAACTTTTTCTCTACATTTGAGAAATGTGCTAAAAATATGTAGCTATGATTCCAGTAATTTTTCCCTTGGATAAGAAATGGAAAGCACAAACCTTTGGATGATCTTGAGTAGAGAAAATGTCATGATGGTGGTCCGTGGACTTGACATACATGATAATGCGGATGATTGTTCCCAGTGTCATGTCTTGGGGAAAGAATGCGTCGCCCCTCATGTATATATGTGCAAACCTGTCACGAAGTTTGCTGAGTGAATCATTTATATATTTCATGACATGCTCTGTTGTTTGGGTTCTCGATTCCATTGTGTGTGTAGTCCTGGACATGTCTCAAATGGCCATGGTGGTCTCATTGAGACTCTGGGTATGACTGGTTATGAAAGATTTGCCCCGATATATATCTCCAATTGGGTTAAGTAAAACCATACTATAAATTACTGCAATACTCACACAAGAAACTGAAATGAAAGCTGGGCAATAGTGGCCAGAACATCACTTGTTTCTACCAGGATTCATGACCAGCACATTACTATAAATCAATGAGACATTGTATATATAACAGTAAATTAGTAAGAATTTTTTTTTTTTTTTTTATCAAGTGGCTGACTGATGAATGAATCTGCATAATCTTCTCAAGTACTCTTAGATGCTACAACATCACTTGTCTTCTCAATCACAAACCTCAAAAATTGAAACCCTAGATTACAATTGAGGACGATTATTTCCAGAAACCAGGCATGATAAAAGAAGCTGAAAAGGACCATATATCTTTATTTGTGTAACATTTCAAACACGCAGATATAACTATCTTTCTGGTTATTTAGACTTTTTGTTTTTGTCACGTCCAAGTCCTGGTGTCCTCATTGAAACAAGAACCTTCTGTCCAGCTCTGAAAATCATATATGCTTTACTTGGGCGACGTCCTCTTCAAAACCACCTGGTTATTTAAGGGTACTAACAGTACTTTTCTTATCAAGTTGCTTGGTTCCTTGGCATGTTTAAACTTTTTATTGCAAGCTTAAGTCCGAATTCATTCTTTTAAAAAGCATGCAATAACATGAATTTTCTGGGAGTTGTTACTTTCGGTATCTGTTTTTTTTCTTGCTTCTTGGAGATCTGGCTTTTGTTTTATTCTTAAAACAAGCAATTGCAGATGTGGCTTTCATTGAATTGTTTTTTTTTCTGCCAACTTGTGTTCCTAGCTTTTCTTGATATTGAGATCATTACTGATGATGATGTAAAATTTCAGCCAAAAGAATTTTGGAAGTTTGGAGATATGAAGGTACATATAAAGTTATTTCAACATGTTGGTTCACTGTCCAATTGGGATTAATTTCTTAGAAAAAAAAAAAAAAAATCACCCAAATAAAACGATTTGATGGACAGTTGATGTCTGTAAACTCATAACAAAGTATAAGACAAGTGTGAGACTTATTGATTCCAACGGGAAAGAGCACGTTGCTTGTTCGGAAGATGGATTAGTTGATTCAGCTTTTAAAGGTATTGATCTCATCGTGAAGTTTGGATATGGAAAATTTACAATTTCAATTACTTCATAGTTTAGCGCAGTAAATAATTTACACAAGCAAGTTATTTATTTATTTATTTCCCCCTCCCCACACCCCCCCCCCCCCCCCCCCCCCCCCCCCCCCCCCTCATCCCTCTCTTTTCTTGAGTATTCCCTTATTGCAGTAACAGAAGGTGATTCGCTCCTGACCACTCGAGTATCTATTCGTAAGAATCATGAAACATCATATCAAGCTTCAAGCTGGACTTCCCATTGTGTACGTATTTAGGTTTGATACGTTCTTGGTTTCAAATTGCAAATGCCTTGTGACTCCCTTTCAGAATCCTTACATTATGTTTTTTTTCTTCTTCTAGTGGAAATGGAACCGATATGGATATCATTGCTTCCAGTGTTTGCGCCTACGTACATGCATTAAATAAGCTATTGTATTTCAAGAGAAATTCAAAGTGAACACATCGAGCAAAGAGCATAGAGGTATTCTAGTACGTGTTTATGATATTCATTAATTTATTATTTTTACTTTTCTGCGGCATAAATTCATATCAGAATGTGCAGATGAGAGATGTTAGCACTATATTAGTAGAGTTTGTTTTAGTCAATTTATTATTGCATATCAGTAGATCTATGAATTCACCTTTGTTGGATGCAATTGAGCTATGTAGTATGTGCAGGCATATGCATCCCGTTGAATGAGTTTTTTTAAAATAAAATTGATAAACGGCTAAGACTGACAAGGATTATTCTCAGGACTTTATCTTCTGCAAGCTTTTCTAGGTCTTCAAAACTAATGGTGTCACATCAATAAATAAATTGAAATAGCAAAAGGCTGTGAATTTTTTTTTTTTTTTTTTTCGGTAATTAACTGCAAAGTTGCGAACTTCTGAATTGTTAATTTTGCAACTCACTCTGTCCATGCTGTGGGGTTGAATCATCCATTAATGGAGTTCCAAGGTGAATTTACTTATTTGTTGGGTAAATTGCCAACATCTTAGGTGCTCCACTCTCAATATTTTTTATACATAATATTAGAAAAAAGTCTCTACACCGCACAATGCTTGAAATTTTTATATTTTTAATAGCATAATTGCCCCACTTATGAAGTGAAGTACTCTTCATTTCTATTCTTTCCGTGTAGAAGCAATTCCCTTAAGGGACTTTGGTGGCAAGATTTGCAATTAAGCACCCCAATAATTGCTTTATTTATTTATTTATTTTTCCGGTAATTAGCAGTGAATTTGTTAACTTCGCAACAGACGGTGAAGTTGTGAACTTCTGAATTGCTAATTTTGCAACTCTCTCTCTCCATGTTGTGGGGTTGAATCATCCATTAATGGAGTTTCAAGGTGAATTTATTAATTTATTGGTAAATTACAGACATCTTAGGTGCTCCACTCTCAATATTTTTTATACATAATATTAGAAAAAAGTCTCTACACCACACAATGCTTGATTTTTTTATATTTTTATATTTTTAATAGCATAATTGCCCCACTTATAAAGTGAAACACTCTTCATTTCTATTCCTTCCGCGTAGAAGCACTTCTCTTAGAGTATCTTCATTGGCCTCTCAAACTCAAAATATAGTAAGTGAATGAAAATAATGCGCTCCAATGGCCTCTCAAATGACTTCTCATATTTTGAGATTCTTAAAAGTATTGCCAAATATAGCAACTCTGACTTGGGCAATTTTCTGTAACTTCCTTTACATCTCTCATCAATCAAAGGGGGAGCGGCCTTAATCAAATTATAAGAAAATTACAGAAAAAAATAAAATGTTAATCCAAACCTTCCAACAACCATAGCTAGGGTTTTGATATAACTATCGATGATCTGGTCTCTAGAAGTGTCGTCCTCCTCATGTTTTTCCATCACAACAAGCCAGTGATTAATTGATTTAGAAAAAAAAAAAAAAAACAAAAACAAAACGCATACATACAAGTTAGCAGTTGCCGGGGGAAGGGGCAAGCTTGAGAGTTGAGAGACAGCGGCTGAAGCTTGCGAACGGCGAACCCGAATTGGAACAGCGGGCGATGGAAACTAAAAGATATGGGTTTTGATTTCTTGAACAATCTGGCATATTAGATATGGGTTTTGATTATGTAATAGGTTTTGAACTTTTGATTCTTGCAGACAGATAGATAAACTGAAATATATGGGTTTTGAACTTCTGATTCTTGTAGATTTTCTAGTTAGTAGTTGCAGAGAGAGAATTGGGGGGTGGGGGGGGGGGGGGGGGGGGGGCGAAGTTCAGAGTTGAGAACGAGAATAGAGATGGAAGCGATTGGGGAGTTGCAGAGAGAGAGAGGGGGCAAGTTCAGAGTTGAGACTAAGAATAGAGATAGAGGTGAATGGGAGGCTGAAGAGAAACCTAGGGCTCGGATGAGATAAGGTTAGAAATAAATGGAAAATTAAAAAAATAACAAAGTGAAATAATATTAAAGCGCCAATTTTTCCCGCATTAAATTTCACACTTACCGGCGCTCTTTTTTAAAACGCTGGTACTATTAGTCCTATACCGGCGCTCCTACTAAGAGCGCTGGTGTTAGAAATAAATGGAAAATTAAAAAAATAAAAAAGTGAAATAATGTTAAAGCGCCAATTTTTCCCGCATTAAATTTCACACTTATCGGCGCTCTTTTTTAAAGCGCTGGTACTATTAGCCCTATACCAGCGCTCCTACTAAGAGCGCTGGCATTAGTTCACCTATACCAGCGTTTTTTTACAGAGCACTGGTTAAAGCCTAATATGTTATAGTGTGTGTTGAAAATTAATATGACTTTTCCAATGCATATGGATGTGAAGTTGGAGTTAGTGTAAGAATTGATTATTCGAATAAAAACTGTAAAGCTAGCGAAGTTTCTTTTTCCCCAATTTGTAAGTTGCAAGGAGTGTTATAGAGGAAAATATAAAACGGACCATCTTACAAAAGAAGCTAGGGTCGGATGTGGTGCTTTCATGTATATAAAATTTGAAATGGAGAAGACAATAATTTTTGTAGAAAGATTAGAATAAAAGCAAAACCATAAACTTATTATAAAAGGTTACACTCATTTGATGCAGTCACAACAGAAAATCTTTGTACCTCAAGCAATTGAGGTCGAATTGGCAAATAATTTTGGACTACGTGTTGGTTCTGCATATAGATGATTCTATGAACTAATGGGAAGACAATTCGGGACAATAGAAGTGATTGGGTTTTCAAAAGTAGACCAAAAATTTTATCTGAGAACCAAGACAAAACAATAGTAGAAATTTGGAGAAGCTGGATTATATTTGAGTATTTTCAATCTCAGATGTTGAACAATTCCTTATTTTTTCATGCGGTTCAGTTGAACAAAGATGACATGATAACCAATATATTTTGGGCAGATGCATGGATGATTGTTGGATATGGTCATTTTTGGATATATTGTGTCATTTGACACAACATACAGGTAAATAATATGAATCGATCGATCATTTACCATTTTTGTTAGTTTGAATCATCATAGAGAAACAATTATATGTGGACCCGCTTTGATGTATGATGAGGCGGCAGACTCATTTGTGTGGTTGTTTGATATGTTTTTGGCGGCAATGTCATATAAATTTCTAAAGACAATTATAAGTGACTAAGATGCGACTATTACAAAAGCATTAGCATTGGTGATGCCCCAGACACACCATCATTTCTGTATATGACATATTATGCAAAATGGTATGAAACATTTAGACTATGTTATTAAGGGTCGGATGCTATATATATATACAAGAGATATTTTATTTGAGTTCATGAAAGAACATGAGGACGAAGACAGTTTTGAAATGTGTTGGGAAACCATACTAACCGAGTGTGATGTTTATGATGTTGTCTGATATATATAGTTTGAAACTAAATGGGTAAAGACATTTGTGAAACATCACTGGTATGCTGATATGTATAGCATTCAACTCAGTAAAAGCTTCAATTCCATATTGAAAAATTACTTGAAACTTGACCATACTATTCCCGAATTTTTTAAACACTTTGACACAATGGTCGTCATTGACAAAAGGTACATTGAATTAAAGGCAGAGTATAATTTGACTCACAAAGAGCCAAATGTTAAACTTCCAAGCACAATGCAAGTCCAAGTTGGTGAAATCTACAATTTTTTTTTTTTTTTTTATTTTTTTTTTATTTTTTTTTATTTTTTTTTTTTGAGTTATTTCAAATAGAAATGCAAGCTAGGGTTGGAATCTATTTTAAAGAATTAGTTAAGTGGGATAGAGAAGTTATATACAAAGTGGCCTCCCTTTGTTCGATGACTATTTGACATGCAGTTGTTCGATGTTTGAAATGGATGGTGTTTCGTGTTCACACATGTTGAAGGTCGTGAGAGAAGTACTACACAAACTGAATTACCTAAGGAATACAAAGTTAAACGGTGGACGTAAGAGGCAAGAGATAGGGCAGTGTTGGATTTCATTGACCGTGAAGTGCAAGTAGAATTACCAAGCACTTCACGGTCAATGAAATCCAACACTGCCCTATCTCTTGCCTCTCACGTCCATTGTTTAACGTTATATTCCTTAGGAAATTTAGTTTTGTGTAGCACTTCTCTCATGACCGGCCTTCAACATATGTGAAAACAGAACACCATCCATTTCAAACAATGAACAACTGCATGTCAAATAGTCATCATCCACTTGCACTTTACAGTTAATGAAATCCAACACTACCTTATCTCTCGCCTCTCATGTCCACCATTTAACTTATTCCTTAGGTAATTTAGTTTTGCGTAGCACTTCTCTCACGACCGGCCTTCAACATATGTGAAAATGAAACACCATCCATTTCAAACATCGAACAACTGCGTGTCAAATAATCATCTGCTTTCCTCCTTACACGTCGTTCTTGATTATGTACCTCAAGCGAGGCCACTTTGTATATAACTTCTCTATCCCGCTTAATTGATTCTTTAAAATAAATTACAACCGTACCTTACATTAATTCTCTTTCAAATGACTTTTTTTCAAAAAGTTATATAAATCTCACCAACTTGAACTCACATCGTGCTTAGAAGTTTAATATTCGGTTCTTTGTGAGTGAAATCATACTCTACCTTTAATTCAATGTACATTTTGTTAGTGGCCATCGTGTTTAAGTATTTGAAAAATTCAGGAATAATATGGTCAAATTTCAAGTAATTTTTTTATCTTGAATCGAAGCTTTCATTTAGTTGAGTGTTACGCCTACCAATACATTAGTGATCTTTCACAAATGCCTATGCCTATTTGGTCCTCAAATTGTACATAGCAGATAAGCATTTGTTGTCTCGAACACCACACTCGGTTAGCATTGACTTTGAACACATTTTAAAATCGTCTTCACCCTCATGTACTTTAATGAACTAAGATAAAATGTCCCTTATACCCACCAAACCCTTAATAACATGGCCTAAATGCTTCATACCATGTTGTACAATATGCCATATACAGAGATGATGGTGTGTCTTAGGCATTACCAATGCTAATGCTTTTGTAATAGCCGCATCTTAGTCATTTATAATTGTCTTCAGAAATTTACAAGACGTTGTTGCCAAAAAGGTCTAAAAATAACCACACAAATGAGTTTTCCATTTCAACATACATCAAAGCGGCTCCAAATATAATTGTTTCTATGTGATGATTTAAACCAACAAAAAGGGCAAATAGTCAATTCACAGTGTTGAATGACACAATATCTCCAAAATGACCGTAGTCAATAATCATCCCTGCATACGCCCAAAATATATTAGTTATCATGTCATCTTTGTCTAACTGAACCGTATGGAAAAATGAGGGATTATTCAACATCTAGGATTGAAAAAACTCAAATATGGATCCAGCCTCTCCAAATTGCAACTATTTTTGTCTCTTGGATCTCAAATAACTTTTTTTTTTTTGTTTACTTTGGTAAACCCAATCGTTTCCCTTGCCCCAGATTGTCTTCCCATCAGTTCATATGAAGAACCAACAGGTAGTCCAAAATCATCTGTTAACTCGACGTCAATCGCTTTAGATACAGAGATTTTTTGTTGTGAAGGCATCAAATGAGTGCAATCTTTTCTAATAAGTATATGGTTGTGCTTTTCTTCAAATATTTCTATGAAAAATATTCCTTTCTCCCTTTTAAAATTTATATACATGAAGGCACCACATATCCGACCTTTGTTTCCTCCCTAACAGCTTTTGTAAAATGGTCCATTTTATCTTTTCCTCTATAACCATCCTTGTAACATACAAATTAGGCAAAAGTAACTTCTCCAGCTTTATGATTTTTATTGGAATAATCATTTCTTACACTAAACATCATTCCAACTTTGGGCTTACGGTCTCGTTGACCTAATGGACCATCCATTTAAAATCACCACCTATAAGAAAATAATAAAGTGTATTAGAGAATGCATTTCTCAATAAATCTAGAGCTTTCATTCAAAATATGGTATTATTGGTCATGTGAAATTATAATACTTCATAATTATTATGGAAGATATTAACTAGATTAAATAAAGGAATTACAATGATTAATGAAAAAAAGACCACGCAAAAAAAAATTATTAAAGAACAAAAAATGAAATGGTTAATTTATTGATTTACCTAAAAATAAAATAAAATGAAATTGGTGGGTTGAAAAATGTTTACCAATAATAATCAACACTTGTAATAGCACAAATCATTGTAAAATAAGGTTATCGTAAGGGTAAGTCGAACTACAAGGATTACTAGTTTATGGCAACTAAGGTTGTAAAATCACTTTGTTTGAGGGAAGAGGTGTAAAAGGTTTGATTTGTTTGTCACTTAGATTTAGGATTTAAAATCTGCATAAAATAGTAAATGGAATGAATTGAAGTTGAATTAAACTTATGTAGAGAGAGTTAGGGAAATGAATTCACCACCAACCACATAAACATGCTTGCTTGCAATTAACTTGGGAACAACCTATATATGTGACCATGATATGTAGAAATACATGATTACTACATTACCTTCAAGAAGTTCATAAAATCAAGAATTAAGTATAATCCATCAAAGTTTTACATGCTTTAACTACCTAGACTAGAGTGTAGCTTATGACATGCTCACTAAGTTATGGACTATCAATTCCTCAATAAGTATAATGAGAGCAAATGAAGTAAAAAACTAAGCATAATCCATCAAAGGCGCTCCTAAGCTATGGACTATCAAAATTTCTATACAACATGCCATTAAAAAGCATTTCATAATCTCATCTCCATTCTCAATATGAAGATGTAAGCAGTATAATTATGAGAAAATACAATCTAAGACAAGATAATAAGTTCAACACAATCATTTATTGAAATGAAGAGCCATTACAACTTGTGTAAATCTCTAGACTATGAACTATCATATATATACTTCATTCCCTAAATTAAAATACAATTAGAGCATATTTACAAGGAAGGGCTTCATCACCTCCCTAGGAAGGAAGTTAGTTACCCATAGCAGCAACGGAAGACGAGGTTGAAGCACTCATCCTTTTCATTTTCACCCTCTTCAGCAAGAATACGACAAAAGCTCACAAGAACTCTCAAGATCTCAATATTTCTCTCTCTAGAATTCCTCTCAATATTCAATAATGTTTTACAATCATCACTCTTTCTTTAAATAGACAAAATGTTTACCAAACCTCCTCAATTTTGAGGTTAATGTCCCTTAAAAACACTTTACCAACAACCTTAATTAAGGAGGGAATCAAATTGAAAGGTTCAAAATGCCAGCTGGGTCTGCCTTGTCTGGATGAGCACTCGTTCAGTGAAGGGACGAGTGCTCGTAATTAGCCTTCTACTCACTGGCCTTTGGACAAGTGTTCGGTGCTTTGGTTGAGCATTTTGCTTCCTTAGAAGAGCATGTAGTTTGCAAACTAGCATTTGGCTCTCTAAAGGGATGAGTGTTCAGTGCTCTTGATTTGCCGAACAAGCCTTCGGATGGCTGGACAAACATTTGGCTCTTGATTTGCCGAACGAGCCTTCAGATGGCTGGACAAGCATTCAGCTCTCTTAGGGAAGAACACTAATTCAGATGGCCTTGGAAGAGATTTGGCTCTCTGGTTGCCGAAGGACGAGCATTTGGCTCTTTGATTGCTGAATGATGAGTGCCTGGTTCACTTTGGATGAGCGCTCGATTGGCCTTTGGTTGTCGAACGAGCGTTCAGCTAATGGACAAGGGCTCGGCCCTTTGACTACCGAAGGACGAGCGCTTGTAAGACTTTGGACGAGTGCTCGTCCATGCCTTAGAACTTTTTTCATCTCTTTCAATTCTTTAAGCCTTTGATCCTCTTTTTCCTTGGTCTTGGCTTTGGGGCATTGAGTCCATCTTCTGCCCTTTTGTTTTGTAGAGAGTATCCATGAGCAAAATTGGGCCAGTTCCTCTTAGAAATCATATGATGCTAAGGCCTGGAATGATTTGATCTTCAAAATCCTTTAAGACTTTCATTTTACTTCTTTTTAGGAAATAAACCTGAAAATACACAAAAACACGAAACTGAAGATAATTTATATAAAATAATCAAATAATGGACTTAACTAATGCAATTAAGGGTGCTTGAATATGCAATATTCGGCGCTTATCATACCCCCAAACTTACATTTTGCTAGTCCTATAGCAAAACTAGAATGAAACACTTAATGAAATGACAACAAATCTCCTCTTTCGTGAGAATGACGGTTGCATTTAACATATGCAACAAGCCTTTTAAACCCCTAGGCATTCCTTGAGGATGATTGAAGTCTCATGAGGATTTAACAGGAATGCTACCCATAAACATCAAACATGGTGCAAGAAGATGGATAAAGCTCATTTGCAACTTGGAACATAAAGAACATTGGAGATGAAATCATTATGAAGACTACCTTGTGTATATAAAGTCCTGATAGAATAAAAATGGCTAATCATCTTTCAACTCTAATGTATTAACATCATAATCTATATAAATACTTCAATTGTCATATCTATAATAGACATCATCTCTAGCTTCATTTAAAGTGAACTAGATTTCCAATATGCAGCTTTTACCCTCTTTTCCAATCTCAAGAACACAAGTTTTCAATTTATTGAATTTCCTTTTAAATGAGGTCTCTAAGGCATGATTTTATTCAAAACACTTCTATTTTTTTTTTAAAGTTAAATGGTTGTGCAATGTCGAAGTCCCTTAAGCTTTCTAACTAACCCGTATAGCAAACGTTAGGCTAACAACTCCCAAACCAGATGGATTTAGGGTGCTAAGTGTAAGGACACTCCAAAGGCTTAATAACTCGAATTAGCAAGGTTATGAACTAAAACAAACCATATTTATTTATTTTTATTTTTGTGAATGACCGTGTAATGCCTAAGTCCCTTAAGCTTTCTAACTAACCCATGTAGCAAGCGTTATACCAACAATTCCCAAATCGGATGGCTTTAGGGTGCTAAGTGTAAGGACACTCCAAGGGCTTAATAACTCAAGTTACCAAGGCTATGAACTTAAACAAGTCATTTTCATTATTCAACCTTTTTTTTTTTTTTTTTTTTTTTTTAAAGTTCATGCCAAAGATATCCATCCAGTCATCAATTCAAATTAACTGAGTCATGGTCTAGGTAAATCGGGTTGCATGCCTTACAATTAAGTTTTCGATGTGCATATGTGAAGTGTGAAGCATAGAAGAAAGTGATACCTGATGAAAATTTAATTGAAGTATTTATACAAACTAGTTTGAATCCACATGATCATTTTAGATTTTCCTTATTTCAAAACTATCATTTGCCTCTATACACAAAGTATTCAACACATGCTTCAATTTTCAACAAGTTCCAAGATTACAGAATCATTACTTCCCAAAAATTATTTTATCAATTTACATGAACAAGGTAGCATATGCAAACAAAAATGAATACCAAAATATACCCCCAAACTTGAATATCACATTGTTCTCAATGGGTGAAGGCAAAGAATGGAAATGAAACAGAGAGAGGGTAAAAAGAGCAATAATACCAAGTATGGGCGGAAAAGTTAGCGGCGGGGACTACATGCCACCATGCGAAATCCAAAAATAACGGCCCCAAACTTGGAATGAGTAATCTACAAAGAGAACACTAATAGATATAGCTGAAAAATGTGAATGCACTAAAGACAGAAATAAAAATGAAAAATTAAACACAAGCATTCAACAAGCAGTATAAACAAAAGAGGGAATTTTTGTTGATAATGAGGTTGACATTTACAGATGATAGGGTAGCGCCAAAATGCCAAACCGAACAAGCTAGATTAAAAAAAAAAAAAAAAAAAACAGATTCCCAAATTTCAACAAAAGAACAGCACATAAATAAAAAGAACCTAGAAATTGAAATAACCACATAACATGCGAAACGCAAAACATAGACAAGAACGGGTTAAGCGGTGCTTGCTAGGGACCAGGAGGGAAACGGGCAAGGAGTTCATTGAGGAGGGTTGAATGGGGTGGGTATTTAAAGTAATGGGGTGCATGAATAAGGAAGAGGAAGAGGTGGAGGAGTAATGGGGTGGTGCATGCATGGGGTAAGGTTAAGAAAACGTGGGAAGGTGAAGAGTGGGAGAGGGAGGGTCTTTAAAAAGGGGGGGCCGAATAGGATAAGCGCTCATCGGCCTAGATGAGCGCTCGTAGGACATGGGACGAGCGCTCAAAAATGAGGCAGTAAGATTTTTTGAACTACGAGCGCTCGTGGGATATAAACGAGCGCTCGTCTGATAAAAAGGACAAGCGCTCGTCCTTGCCTTGGAAGAAATTTAAATCCCATGAATGTACTGGATTTTTATTTTGGCCAAACGAGGGCTGTGCCGGGGTCCAAAAATTGTCCAATTAGAAACTTAAGCTCCTATGGGCCCTAAACACTTGGTATAACCCTCGGAATAGCAATCGGAGCTCGTTTGTAAAAACGCAAATTTTGGGGTCCAAAATTCCCGTGATTTTTGGATTCTTCGATAAAATGGCCGAAACGACTTTGAAAAATTCTGAAAATGCTACCGAGTCCATAAAATGACTAAGTAAGCCTAAAGTTACTTTTGGAACGCAAATCAAGATAGTTCCAGAAAAGTTCAACTTTTGGGCGACATTTAGCTAATTTTCAGAAAATTGGCCACGACACTTGTGGAAAATGGAAGCTTTGGAATTGAAAGAATTGTTTCTGAAGAGTGCTAAATTTAACGTTAATAGCTAGACAAATCACGATTTTACATCATTCCTCGTAAATTGGGTCTATTAATAGGACTTTTTCCACTTTTCGAGTTGGAACTATACCATCGACATAAGGTTTAAGCCTTTGGCCATTAACCTTAAAGAGAGATCCATATGTGGGATCATGAAGTTCAATGGCACCATGAGGAAAGACAGAGGAGATAACATATGGACCATCCCACCACGAACGGAGTTTACCGGGAAATAGTCGCAACCGAGAATTGAAAAGCCAAACTTTCTGTCTGGGGGCAAAAGACTTATTGACAATGTGTTTGTCATGGAATGCTTTAGTCTTTGCCTTGTAGATTTTGGCACTTTGATATGCATCATTTCGAATTTCCTTAAGCTCATTGAGCTATAATTTGCGAGTAGAGTCGGCTTGCTTAAGATCAAAGTTGAACCATTTTATGACCCAAAAATCACGGTGCTCTAACTTAACTGGGAGATGACAAGCTTTTCCAAAGACAAGTCGATGTGGTGACATGCCAATGGGTATCTTATATGCTGTCTTGTAGGCCCAAAGCGCATCGTTTAGTCGTAATGACCAATCTTTGTTGTCCGGTTAAACCGTTTTTTCCAGAATATGCTTGATCTCACAATTAGATACTTCCACTTGACCACTCGTTTGAGGGTGGTAAGGTGTGGTAACCTTGTGAGTGACAGAGTACTTAAGAAGGACGGATTTGAGATAGCAATTATACAAATGAGAACCTCTGTCACTGATGAGGGCTTTAGGCGTACCAAATTGACTAAAAATATTCGATTGAATAAACTTAACCACAACTTTATGATCATTGGTTTTGGTAGCCTTAGCCTCAACCCATTTAGACACGTAATCCATCGCTACGAGAATATACTCATAGCCATAGGAGGATGGAAATGGTCCCATAAAATTAATTCCCTACACATCAAAAATTTCTATAATTAAGATGGGGGTCAGGGACATCATATCTCTTCTAGACATGGCTCCAAGCTTTTGGCAACGCTCACAAGACTTGCAGAAATTGTAAGCATCCCGAAATACAGAGAGCCAATAAAATCCATTTTGATGGACTTTGTCAGCAGTTTTCTTGGCACTGAAGTGTCCTCCACATGTAAGAGTGTGGCAGAAATTGAGGACACTTTGGAATTCAGTTTCAGGAATGCATTGCCGGATGATTTGGTCCAGGCAATACTTGAATAATTCCAGATCTTTCCAAAATAAATTTTTGACTTGGGAGAAGAACCGGTCTTTCTCTTGTTTGGACCATTGGGATGGAAGTTTTCCTACTGCAAGATAGTTGACAATATCCGCAAACTAAGGAAGATTTGTATGAGAAATCTGAAACAGTTGCTCATCCAGAAAGGAATCACAAACTGTAGCAAATTCAGAAGATTTCTCAATGAGTAGACAAGAGAGATAGTCGGCGACGACATTGTCTGTCCCTTTTTTATCCCAAATTTCAATATCAAACTCTTGGAGTAAAACTCTTGGAGTAAGAGTATCTATTGAATTAGTTGGGGTTCAGTTTCTTTCTTTGCGAGCAAATGTCTTAAAGTGGCATGGTCTGAAAAGACAACGACCTTGGACTGAAGAAGGTCGGAATGGAATTTGTCCAAGGCATACACCACAGCTAGCAACTCTTTTTCAATGGTGGTGCAATTTAATTAAGCATCAGAAAGAGTTTTGCTAGCATAATAGATAGCATGTGGTAGCTTGTCCACACGCTGGCCCAAAATCGCACCTAATGCATAATCAGATGCATCACACATGATCTCAAATGGAAGAGACCAGCTAGGCGGTTTCATGATTGGGGCTGAAGAGAGAAGAGAACGAAACTTCTTGAAAGCTTCTAAACATGCTTCGTCAAAATTGAAGTGAATATCCTTGGCAAAAAGATTACACAAGGGCCGGGATATTTTGCTAAAGTCTTTGATGAAGCGGCGATAGAAGCCGGTATGACCAAAAAAGGAACGAATTTGTCGGACAGAATTTGGAGGAAGAAGGTTAGAGATCAATTCGACTTTTGCTTTGTCGAACTCAATTCCCCTTTTAGAAATAATATGTCCCAAGACAATGCCTTCTTGGACCATGAAATGACTCTTTTCCCAACTTAGAATCAGATTTGTCTCCTTGCATCTTTGAAGCACAAGGGATAGATTATGTAGACATGAGTCGAAGGAAGATCCAAAGACGGAAACATCATCCATGAACACTTCCAAAAACTTTTTGACCATATCAAAAAATATGGACATCATGCATCTTTGGAAAGTTTTCGGTGCATTGCATAGCCCAAAAGGCATGCGTCTATAAGCAGAAGTTCTAAAGGGACATGTGAATGTGGTCTTCTCTTGATCTTGAGGATCAATTGCCACTTGGTTATAGCCGGAATAACCATCAAGAAAATAGTAGTAGCTTTGGCCGGCTAGCCTCTCTAGGATTTGGTCAATGAATGGGAGTGGAAAATGATCCTTTCTAGTGGTAGAGTTGAGTTTCCGGTAATCAATGCACACATGTAACCTGGTGGTGGTGCATTATGGCACGAGTTCTCCCGCTGAATTTTCAACAACGGTGAGGCCAAATTTCTTGGGAACAACTTGAGTGGGGCTTACCTACTTGCTATCTGATATGGGGTAAATGATTCCCACATCTAGTAGCTTGATCACTTCTTTCATGACCACGTCTTTCATGTTTGGATTCAACTGACGCTGTACCTCTCTAGAAGGTTTGGCGCCGTCCTCCATATAAATGCAATGCATACAAATGGAGGGGTCGATTCCTTTCAAATTAGCCACTGCCCAGCCAATAGTTTCTTTGTGCTCTTGTAGCATCGCTATAAGGCTGTTTTCTTGGTCCTTTGAAAGGTCCGATGCAATAATGACCGAAAGAGTTTTATTTGCACCAAGAACTACATACTTGAGGTGGACCAGGAGTGGCTTTAACTCAAGTTGTGGAGTAGATTTCAATGAAGGTACCGGAGGAGTGCTGGAGAGTTAAGGAAGTAGTTCTCTTGGCACTTTCCAAGAGGGAAAGTCTAGGATAGCACCAACGTCGAGCAAATAATTAACTTCTTGGATAGATTGGTCGATATCAAAGTTTCCGAAGTCAAAATGAGACATACAAGTTTCAAGAGGATCCTTACTTAGAATGAAGGGGAGAGATTATTCGACCACTCCATCTAACATATCAATGAGAAAACAATCATCCTCATCAGGAGGATGTTGGGTTACATAAAAGATGTGAAATTTAACTTGCATATTTCCAAAGGTGATGTCCATCACCCTAGTTCGGCAATTTATTAAAGCATTAGCCGTAGCTAAGAAAAGCCTACAGAGGATCACTAGGATATGTTTCTTTGGATCATGGACCGGTTCCATGTCAAAAACCATAAAGTCTACTTGGAAGTAGAATTTTTCCACTTTGATAATGACATCTTCAAGAATGCCCTATAGGTGCTTGACTAATCTGTCGGCAAGCTGCAAGACCATAGTGGCTGGCTTAAGATCTCCCAACCCAAGTTATAAGTAAACTAAATAAGGAATCAAGTTCACACTCGCTCCTAAGTTAAGGAGGGCCCTTTCTATCTTGTTGTCACCAATGACACACGAGATTCTCGGGTGTGATACCTCTCGATTCTAGAGCCATGGGTGATCAAGTTCGAGTACAGATCCGAGGGATACCAAACAATTAATATGAAAATAAGCACAGAATACTAAAATGAAATAAGAATAAAATATTAAGCTGAAAAGAATTCTAATTATAAAATCCTCAAAATTTATAAATTAATATAAATTCCAAACTTTCCAATATCTGAACAATTCGAGAATTCATCTAGTGGACCCCTATCCAAGTTCCACACTAAAAAGTAAACAACTGCAATAAAATCTAAAGCGAAACATAGAAAGCAGTCCTATGTAGTCGGAGGAGTGAGTAACTGTATATACTCTGCATGATCAAGCTCTAACCCTGGAAGTGACAAACACCTGAAAAGTAAGGGAGTGGGTCAGGCCCATATGCAAGTCTTATCCTACTACAATCCATACAGAAACCAGATATGCAGATACATCCTAGATAGCTCAACAATAACTAAAGTAGTCCATATAGATATAAGTATACACTATAGGACGCTCACTAGACTATAGTGTAGTCTCAGCCTGAATAGAAGGTAGCATGCAAATTGCACATAACGAGATCATGTATACCTAGACCTGCTAGGGAATAACAACTATGTCTAGTTATCCATCCTATGTAATATACGCACCCTAATCGTGATCTTGAGACTCAAGCTCATATCACGACACCATAAAGATATATATATATATAATCCGTTCAAGGTATGGCATTCAAATGTTTATTGACCTGTCATATATATAAGTAGGACTTTACTTTTATAGTTAATCCACCTTACATCAGAATAGGTAGGACTTAGTGTTTTGAACTAATCCATCCCCAGAATAGGTAGGTTTTAGTGTTTTGAACTAAGCCATCCCTAATATGCCACCGTCCCATACCGGTGCATATACATACATATAAGTAGGACTTAACTTTTATAGTTAATTCAACTTATTCCAGAATAGGTAGGACTTAGTGTTTTGAACTAATCCGTCCCTAGTATGCCACCGTCCCATATCGGTGCATACACACATAACCAATCCAACAATTGACAAAACAGTACAAACAGTTCATCAATTATAATCCAGAACAATATAATAATAATCATAATCATTACTGAACACATTATAGTAAAATTCTTAAACGTAAATTTCATAACAATCCATAAATCCAACAATTGATGCAACATAAACCGTTAAAACATTAATTAACTCCATATAAGCATACTACAGTTTCAGTTAATCAATTATGCTTATTTCAGTGCTTAAACATGATTAATACTGTTTAATCATACATACACAAAATGCTAGCACTATAGTAAGCAATTAAATCCTTCAAACAGTCTAGAAATTAATACCGTTTTTAATAAATTAAATATCAATTTAATCCAAACCAAGCCTAGTTAATTGCCGGTATTCCATCACCCTTATAACACTATTGAAATATGATTAAATATTATTAAATCATATGCGAAAGATTTGGTAAGTTTCAGTAAGCAAACAACTTAACAAAACAGTGCTTAACATGTAGGCTTTTCTTTATCTTCATGTTGCTTCATTCTTTAATACACTAATGTTATAATGCTTCCTAATATTTTCATAGGTCCATCACAATTAATTACATCCTTCAGTGCAATTTAAATGGATTAAAAATACTCCAGACAGCCCAAACAGCCCCTAAAAAGACCAAAACTGTGCGTTTTGGGCGAGAGCAGGCTCTCATAAGTTGAGAGCTTGCTCCATTAACTTGGGAGCTTGCTCTAAGGAGTTGGGCGTAGGCTCCATACTTCTTGGAGTTGGCTTCATCAATGAAGGAGCTGGCTCCCTCCTTTTCGGAGCCTGCTCTCTCACTCCCTAAAGCCGTTATGTGTTTCTGCTTCGTCTTCCTCGCCTCCGGCTATACTCAGGGCCTCTATAATGTTTTACATACTTGTTCTAGTGTTCATTCAATGTCTTAGATTAATTATAAGACATCGACATGCATCAACGATCTCAAATAAATAAAGCGTAAACTCAAAGACAGCAAAAACTAGTTAACAAAACTTTAAGAATTTGCAAACCAGTTTAATTCAACGAGTTTAAATATAGTTTAAACATGCAGAAAAGATTTGTTTTAGTATTAATTAAACCCCTGGAGTCTACTTAGGCATGCACAGAACACAGGTTTAGGGGAAAGAGTTAGAACAGAGACTTGCCTTTAGATTTCCATTCAAAGCCTTAAACCGTCGTCTTTAATAATTCCGGCGACCTTACTGCTTTCACCGACCACTGTTGCTCCTAGTTCAACCCACGAGCAAGCCAATTTCCCCTCATTAGTTCAGTCTTAGTCTAAGCCAAACCCTAATCTTCCTCTCTCTATTTCTCCCTATCTCTCTGTATGCGTGAACAGGATTTACAAACCCTTGGCAAACGTATAAAGGTATATATATAGGATTATACAAATACCAACCCTAATTCTAATTATATAGAGAGAAGGAAAGGAAAACTAACCTAGTTAAATAACCAAGTCGGCTACATCCGTGAAGAAAATAAAACCCTAAAACTATTAAAACATTTAATTCACTAATCCACATAAGCATATAACAAGGAAAACAAATAATTAAAATAAACAATTAAATAAAGCATTTAAATAAAATAAAGAATACAATTAATTCAATTCAAAAGAACAACAAGTACAATTAAAAAAATACCTAAATAAAACAATTCATTTGAATAACATAATTCATAATTAATTCAAATAAATAAGCAAATAAACAATTAAATAATTAAAAAAAAATGCAATTAAACAATACTTAAAATGCTGAGACTATCCTTTTAAAATTAGGGGTATTACATTCTTCCCCCCTAACAAAAGGAATTTTGTTCTCGGAATTCGCTCTTACCTTCTTCCATTATGTTAGGAAACTGTGAGCGAATGACATCCTCCCGTTCCTAAGTAGACTCAGCGTCATTGTGATGACTCTACCGAACATACACTAAAGAGATAACCTTATTACGAAGGATTTGATCCCGACGGTTGACAATACGACACGGTGACTCCAAATATGTTACATCTGGCGGCAACATGATCTCCCTAACATCGATATGCTGATACCGATCCTCATCTGAATCTCCAATGCACGAGTACGACGATTTGCGTAACTCTTCTGCCTACTCTGGGCAGTGCACATTGCATCCCTAATAAGAGCAATCTTCTCAGAGGTATCCTTAATGAACTCAGGACCCAAAAATCTGTTCTCGCCAACCTCCATCCAATAAACAGGCGACCGACACGATCGGCCATACAATGCCTCAAATGGCGCCATACCAATAGTCTTTTGGAAACTATTATTATATGCAAACTCTACAAGTGACAAATAATCCTCCCAATGGCCCTTGCAATCAAGAACACACGAACGAAACATATCCTCCATGATCAGATTAACCCTCTCAGTCTGTCCATGAGTCTGAGGATTATAAGCAGTGCTATGATGCAACTCTGTACCCAAAGCCTGCTGAAAACTCTTCCAAAATCCTGACACAAAGCTCAAATCCCTGTTCGATATAATAGACAACGGAATCCCATGTAACTTCACAATCTCTGTAATGTAAAGTCTCGCCAACTGCTCCAAAGTAAAATCAGTGTGAATAGGTAAGAAATGAGATGATTTGGTCAACCTATCCACGATGACCCAAATGAAATTGTGATCCTTATAGGAAGTAGGGAATCCCTCCATGAAATCAATAGAAATGCTCTCCCATTTCCACTCCGGTATAGGTAATGGCTGTAGAGCTTTTAGCGGCCACTGATGATCAATCTTGACCATCTGACAAGTACTACATCAAGAAAAAAAAATAACAATGTCCTTTTTCATACCTGTCCACCAAAACTGCCGTTTTATATCCTGATACATCTTGTCTATACCTGGATGAACAGAAAACTCAGAATGATGAGTCTCAGTCATCACATCCTTCCTCAAATCGTCAACAGAAGGTACTACTAAACGTCTCTTGTACCTCAAACCTCTATTAGTCCCAACATAATAAAATGGAACCTCCCCAGAAGTTATCTCTGCAATTTTGTCAATGCACTATTGATCCGTGAGTTGTGCCTTCAAAACCTTGTGAAAAATAGAAGGTGTAACTACCACGCAAGCCATGAAAGCATCCAGCAACTCATCCACCATCTTTAAAGCATTCCACTCAGTGGTGAATAAAGCAGAAAGACTACCAATAGGTCGGCGACTAAGTGCATCTACCACCACATTCGCTTTCCCTGGATGGTACTGTATAGAGAAATGATAGTCTTTCACAAACTCTAACCATCGGCATTGTCTCATATTCAGCTCCCACTGAGTGAACAAATACTGCAGACTCTTGTGATCACTAAACAATCTGAAGGATTTTCCCAACAAATAATGCCTCCAAATGCGTAAAGTAAAGACCACAACTACCAATTCCAAATCATGTGTTGGATAATTAAGCTCATGAGGCTTAAGGTTACGAGATCCATACGAAATCGGTCACTCCTCCTACATCAAAACACATCCAAGACCTTGCAACGAAGCATCTGTGTAGACAAGATACTCAATCTCGCTTTGTGGAGTAGACAGAATCGGTGCAAAAGTCAACTTGTATTTTAGCTTATGAAAAGCTTTCTGACAGTGTTCATCCCACATGAACCGTACAGCTTTTTTTAGTCAGATGAGTGAGTGGTCCCACTATCTTCAAGAACCCCTGGATAAACCTACGATAATATCCTGCCAATCCGAGGAAACTCCGAATCTCAGTTGGTGAAGTAGGCCGTCCCCACTCAACCACTGCTGAAACCTTGGCTGAATCTACCGCTATTCTCCTTTCTGACACCACGTGACCCAGAAACTTCACTTCCCGCTACCAAAACTCACACTTCTCGAACTTGGCATATAACTGGTGCTCACGAAGCGTCCGCAAAACTATGCTAAGATGTCTAGCATGATCGTCCTCTGACTTTGAACAAATCAAAATGTCATCTATAAAGATAATGATAACCTGATCTAAATAATTCCTAAAGACTCTATTCATTAAGTCCATGAAGACTGCAGATCAATCTTAAAAAAGTACGTAGCTTTCTTCAATCGATCGCAAAGATCATCAATCCTGGGCAAAGGATACTTATTCCGAATAGTAACCTTGTTCAACTCCCTATAATCTATACAGAGGTGAAGCGAACTGTCCTTTTTCTTTACAAACAGAACTGGTGCTCCCCAGGGTGAAGTACTCTTGCGAATAAAACCCTAGCTGAATAAGTGCTGAATCTGATCCTTCAGCTTTCGTAATCTCCACTGGTGCCATCCTGTATGCTGCTCCAGCAATAGGCGCAGTTCCTGGATCTAAGTCAATCCCAAAGTCTATCTCGTGACTAGGTGGCAACCCTGGAATCTCTTGAAATACATCCGGAAAGTCCTGTACAATTGGTATGCTATCCAATGATACAGTAATCCCCTCATCCGTTTCCTCATCCATAAGGAACAAAAAAGTGCTAATAACCTTATTAGAACGTGGCACAGCGATAACTTAGCTATCATGTCTGGGTATGGTGAACACATTAAATCCTATCAAAACATTTAACTTTGGCATGGTAGGGAAATAACCAATCCATCCCAAGTAACATAGCATAAGTGTGGATGTCCAGGACCAATAGATTGGCCAGAAATCCGAGTCTACCAATATCTAGTGTCACAGGCCCATCACTCTCATGTAAAATGGAAACATCACCTACAAGTGTAGAAACACCACGAGATCTATCAACATACCTATGTCCACTAAACTATAAAACCCAAAACTCTTGAATACTCCATAGAGGGGAATACTTCATAGAGCAAAACACATAAGGTAAGACAACATGCTCCGAAATATACTCACGTTTAGATTATCGCTCCATCTTGGGAATTCTTCCCTCGAAATCAAACTTACCTTATTAATTTACACAAGTTCTTTTATAAATTCCTTGGTAATCATCTTGTCTTAACACAATGTACTCACAAGCAAATATTTGTTTGCTTGTCCAAATACCAACCATTCCACTATGATAATCATTAATTATCGCGACAATCCCATCCAAAATAGTTTGATAAAACCATTAATGTAACTATCACCAAAATGCTCTTATAAAACATAATAAAGATAGCCAAAACCGTTAGTTCACTTTATTAAGAACTTTTTTAAATCATACACCTCTAAAAGAATAATTGTAAAATATTCTTTAACAAAATACTAGTATACGTGATCAAATTCGTACCACACTTTTATTAAAATCTCTACTACTACTAGTAACCAAAAATCACTCTTAAAAAAGCCACCCTCTTTATGGTTCGGTACCCTCCTGCTTGGATGGCCCGATATCTCCTTGTTTAGAACACTGCTTGGAAATGTGGCCATACTCTCCACAAGTATAGCAAGTACCCCTAAAAGTACGAAACGTCTTCCTTTGCTGGTTAGACGGTAGCTAATCCTGTCCTGCCTATGGTCCCCCATTCTGCTGTCTCTGAGCTAACCCAGGACATTGGTTGGATGCATGCCCATCCTCTCCGCAACCACAACAATAAACCTTGACCACATTCTGCACCACTGGTACTGCTTCGAGTGTCCGCTGAATGTGTGACTGATTCTGAAGTGTAGTTGCTACGCCTGCAGCTACAGCCTGAGCAATGATGTAAACTAACTGAGGAGAAAACTCTGGATTCCTGCCTTGATTGTAGCCCCGATCCCGAGACCCCTGAGTTTATTGTACATGCTCCTGCTCGGTACGTAACTGACCTCCTTCCCCCTCCTCCTTCTCCTGAAGCCTAAGCAATTGTTACTCTTCCTCCATTTGCTGACGCCGTAGGTAATCTTGCTGCCTACGTGCTGCTATCCTTTGTCGACTGTTGTTCCGTCTGATTATAGTGTTAACCATTCTATTAACACAGAAAGACAGACATCAGTACGCTTTAAACCGAACCGTAAAGGAACACAACGAATCCTGAACTTAAGCTATAAACAATAGAGTACGCTACGCGGAAGTCTTATATGATAGAATCCTAGAGACACTGAACCTGGAGTGCTCTGATACCAACTGTGATACCCCTCGATTCTAGAGCCACGGGTGATCAAGTCTGAGCACAAATTCGAGGGATACCAAACAATTAATATGTAAATAAGCACAAAATCCTAAAATGAAATAAGAATAAAATATTAAGATGAAAAGAATCTTAATTATAAAATCCTCAAAATTTATAAATTAATATAAATTCCAAACTTTCCAATATCTGAACAACTCGGGAATCCATCTAGTAGACCCTATCCAAATCCCACACTGAAAAGGAAACAACTATAATAAAATCTAAAGCGAAGCATAGAAAGCAGTCCTACGTAGTTGGAGGAGTGAGTGATTGTATCTGCTCTGCATGATCAAGCTCTAACCCCGGAAGTGACAAACACTTGAAAAATAAGGGAGTGGGTCAGGCCCACATGCAAGTCCTATCCTACTATAATCCATACAGAAACCTGATACGCAGATACATCCTAGATAGCTCAATAATAACAAAAGTAGTCCATATAGATATAAGTACACACTATAGGACGCTCACTAGACTATAGTATAGTCTCAGCTTGAATAGAAGGTAATATGCAAATCGCACGTAACGTGGTCATGTATACCTAGACCTACTAGGGAATAGTAACTATGTCCAGTTATCCATTCTAGGCGATATACGCACCCTAACCATGATCCTGAGACTTAAGCTCATATCAAGGCACCATAAAGATATATATATAAAATCCATTCAAGGTATGACATTCAAATGTTTATTGACCTGTCATATACTTAACTTTTATAGTTAATCCATTTTACATCAGAATAGGTAGGACTTAGTGTTTTGAACTAATTCATCCCCAGAATAGGTAGGTGTTACTGTTTTGAACTAAGCCATCCCTAATATGCCACCGTCCCATACCGGTGCATATACATACATATAAGTAGGACTTAACTTTTATAGTTAATTCAACTTATTCCAGAATAGGTAGTGTGATACCCCTCGATTCTAGAGCCACGGGTGATCAAATCCGAGCACAGATCCGAGAGATACCAAACAATTAATATGTAAAACGAGCACAGAATACAAAACTAAATGTAAAAATAAATATTAAAGCTGAAAGAATTCTAATTACAAAATCCTCAAAGGTTATTATTGTAAAACCCATAATCCAAAACCTCCATTTATTTATAACTCGGGAATCCATCTAGTGGACCCCTAATAAAATCTCAAATCATAACGAAAAGAACTGAACCAAGTCCAAAGTTAAATATAGAAAGTAATCCTACATAAAAGGAGGAGTGAGTGTCTGTATCTACTCTACATGTCCAAGCTATAACCCTGGAATTAAAGAACACCTAAAAAATAAGAGAGTGGGTCAGGCCCACATGCAAGTCCTATTCTACTATGATCCATACATAAACCCGATACGCAGATACATCCTAGATAGACTCAAAAATATCTAGAGTAGTCCATATATGTATAAGTACACACTATAGGACGCTCACTAGTCCAATAGGCCTGTCTCAGCCTGAGTAGAGATACTATGCAAATCGCACAGAATGTGGTCATGTGTACCTAGACCTACCAGGGAACAACACCTCTGTCCAGCTATCCATCCTAGGCGATATATGCACCTTAACCATGGTCCTGAGACTCAAGCTCATACCATAGTACCATAACATAAGTATATAAAGTTCGTTCCAAGTATGTCATTCAAAAAGTTTATTGACCTGACACCTAGTTATAAGTAGGACTTAATTTTTGTAGTTAATCCATCTTATTTCAATATAGGTAGGACTTAGTGTTTGAACTAATCCATCCCCAATATAGGTAGGTCTCAGTGTTTTGAACTGAGCCGTCCCTAATATGCCACCGTCCCATACCGGTGCATAGACATCCATATAAGTAGGACATAACTTTTATGGTTATCCCAACTCATTCCAAAATAGGTAGGATTTAGTATTTTACTAATCCATCCCTAGTATGCCACCGTCCCATACCGGTGCATACAATCCTCTAAACAACATACTTGTTAAAACAGTAATTGTTCCTTATCAACCATTAGCCAGGATATGCATGAATACAGTTCAACACATATATTAGGGCATTAAGCATTCATGACAGAACCTAAAAATCACCTTCCAAATATTTAAATTGCTAACATGAGTTATAGCATTGAAATCCTCCACATAATCTAGTAATTGACACAATTAACAGAATATACGTATCAATTTATTTCAAACCAAGCATAGATGATTTCAAGAGGTGACTATGCTTATAACTATGTTTAAACATAATTAAACTGTATAAAATTTATATACAACAGAAGCTTCAAAACCTAGCACATAAGTTAATTAACCACAACAATGTGCCGTTTATAGGTTTTTCCCTAAATCCATCTCGCTCCATCTCTTAATCCAATTATGAATTAATGTTTCCCCCTATTGTTATAGGTCTATTACAGTCCCATACACTATTTAAAACAGTTTAAACCAATCGAGAAAAACCTATTCAGTCCAAACAACCCATAAGTGTCAAAACTGGACCATTAAAAAATGGAGCAGGCTCTCTTAAACTTTGGAGCCTGCTCTAATTCACCTAGAGCCAGCTCTAGGACCTTGAGAGCCAGCTCCAAGGCACCAAGAGCAGACTCCACTTCTTGGGGAGCTGGCTCCAAGGGTTTTGGGAGCCTGCTCTCCCTCCCTTAGCAGCCGTCGTCTGTTTTCACCTTGTCTCCTTCGACTCCGGTGATCTCCAAGCCTCTATAATGGGTTTAAATTCTTGTTCCAGTGTACGTTTAACATTCTATATTAATTACTAGGAAACCATATGAATCGTTGATCTCAAATAAGCAAGAATTAAACATGTTTACAGAATAAACCAACTAACAGAAACCTAAAGAATTTTGGTATATCAGTTTCATTCAATGAGATTAATTATCAATTTAAACATGCATAATAGATTATTTAAGCATTCATTAAACTCCTGGAGTCCATCTAAGCATGCACAGATCACAAGTTTAAGGAAAGAGAAGAACAGAGACTTGCCTTTGAGACTTTGGATTAAAATCTCTAACTGTCGCTTCTAGATTTTCAGGCAAATCTTTCACCGATCAACCTTTGTTTCTCCTTGGTTCCACACACGTACAACCCCTTCAATCCTTCCTTGGTTCAACCGTAGCCTAAGGCAAAACCCTAGACTTCCTCTCTGTATCTCTCTCTGTATTCCTCTCTGTAACTCTCTGTTTTTCCCACTACGTGAAATAAAGGTTCTGTCTTTTAAACCCTAAGTTGACATATCATATAGTATTTATAGGCTTCAAATATCACCAAAACCTAATTCCTATACTAACCATAAGTCGGCTACAATGTGAGACATAAAACCCTAACTTACACAACGTAAAACAAATAAATTATGGACACAAAACAATTTAGTAATTAACTTAATTAAATAATTACCAATTTATCAAATAATATAATTAACCAATATAATTTAATGAAATCGTTAAAACAAACTATTTAATTAACACCAGAAATTCAAAAGTCACAATCACAATTAAGTCAATTAATTCACATAATCACAATTTAATTCAAGTAATTCACATAATCACAATATAATTTAAATAAGTTAAATAATAACAATTAATTCACACAAACAAGCAATTAAACAATTAAACCATTAAAATTCCAATTAAAAAATTAATGAAATACCAGGACTATCCTTTATAACATTAGGGGTATTACAGGTAGGACTTAGTATTTTGAACTAATCCGTCCCTAATATGCTACCGTCCCATACCGGTGCATACACACACAACCAATCCAACAATTGACAAAAATGTACAAGTAATTCATCAATTATAATTCAGAATAATATAATAATAATCAGAATCGTTACGGAACACATTATAGTGAAATTCTTAAACGTAAATTTCATAACAATCCATAAATCCAACAATTGTTGCAATCCAAACCGTTAAAACATCAATTAACTCCATATAAGCATACTACAGTTTCAGTTAATCAATTATGCTTGTTTTAGTGCTTAAACATGATTAATACTATTTAATCATACATACACAAAATGCTAGCATTATAGTAAACAATTAAATCCTCCAAACAGTCCAGAAATTGATACTGTTTTTAATAAATTAAATATCAATTTAATCCAAACCAAGCCTTTTTAATTGCCGATATTCCATCACCCTTATAACACTGTTGAAATATGATTAAATATTATGAAATCATATGCGAAAGATTTGGTAAGTTTCAGTAAGCAAACAACTTAACAAAACAGTGCTCAACATGTAGGCTTTTCTTTATCTTCATGCTGCTTCATTCTTTAATACACTAATATGATAATGCTTCCTAATATTTTCATAGGTCCATCACAATTAATTACACCTTCAGTGCAATTTAAACGGATTAAAAATACTCCAGATAGCCCAAACAACCCATAAAAAGACCAAAACTGTGCGTTTCGAGCGAGAGCAGGCTCTCATAAGTTGAGAGCCTACTCCATTAACGTGGGAGCCTGCTCTAAGGATTTGGGATCAGGCTCTATACTCCTTGGAGCCGCCTCCATCAATGAGGGAGCTGGCTCCCTCCTTTTGGGAGCCTGTTCTCTCATTCCCTGAAGCCGTTATGTGTTTCTGCTTTGTCTTCCTCGCCTCCGGCTATACTCAAGGCCTCTGTAATGTTTTACATACCTGTTCAAGTGTTCATTCAACATCACAGATTAATTATAAGACATTGACATGCATCAACGATCTCAAATAAACAAAGCGTAAACTCGAAGACAGCAAAAACCAGTTAACAAAACTTTAAGAATTTGCAAAGCAGTTTAATTCAATGAGTTTAAATATAGTTTAAACATCCATAAAAGATTTGTTTTAGCATTAATTAAACCCCTGGAGTCTACCTAGGCATGCACAGAATACAGGTTTAGGGGAAAGAGTTAGAACAAAGACTTGCCTTTAGATTTTCGTTCAAAACCTTAAACCGTCATCTTTAATAATTCCGGTGACCTTACTACTTTCACCGACCACTGTTGCTCCTAGTTCAACCCACGAGCAAGCCAATTTCCCCTCCTTGGTTCAGTCTTAGTCTAAGCCAAACCCTAATCTTCCTCTCTTTATTTCTCTCTATTTCTCTTTTTCTCTCTGTATGCATGAATATGGTTTACAAACCCTTGGCAGACGTATAAAGAGGTATATATAGGCTTATACAAATACCAACCCTAATTCTAATTATATTGAGAGAAGGAAAAGAAAACTAACCTACTTACATAACCAAGTCGGCTACATCCGTGAAGAAAATAAACCCTAAAACTATTAAAACATTTAATTCACTAATCCACATAAGCATATAACAAGGAAAACAAATAATTAAAATAAACAATTAAACAAAACATTTAAATAAAATGAAGAATATAATTAATTCAATTCAAAAGAACAACAAGTATAATTAAATAAACATCTAAATAAAACAATTCATTTAAATAACATAATTCACAATTAATTCCAATAAGCAAGCAAATAAACAATTAAATAATTTTAAAAAATGCAATTAAACAATACTTAAAATGCTGAGACTATCCTTTTAAAATTAGGGGTATTACATCGGGGCACCTGGATCCTTATACTTTGGAGGAGTGTTGTGCTGAATTATCACACTCACTTATTCAGTTAGCTTTACCTTTTTCGGTAAGTGACTTTTGGAAGTGCGTTTTTGAGTACACAAATCTTTGAGAAATTTGGCGTAGGGAGGAATTTGCTTGATAGCATCCAAGGGAGGTAGGTTGATCTTTACTTGCTTAAAGACCTCCCACATGTCCTGAATTTTACAGCCTTTGTTCCCAAAATGTGTCGACTCTTGGAGACGTTAAGGAAACAGAGCCTTAGGCTCATAAGAGGTCTCCACATTTAGGGTAACAAGCTTGGTATTTTCAGTGCAGGATTTTGGATTTTCAGGAGTGAAATTTGGATTAGATGAGCTGGGATTACGATTTTTGGGAGGAAGAACTTTTTTATCTTTTCCTCCATCAACCTTATTGTTCAAAATTCGACCACTCTGAAGTATAGTGATTGCTTGAACTTGTTTATGAGTTGGTCTACTCGTAGGAGGGACTTCATTAATCACATGGATCCCTTTAGGATTCACAATGGTTGAGCGGGAAGTTTTCCCGTATCCTTTTGAAGAAGTTAGTTCATTGAATTAGCTATTTGCCCCACTTGATTCTCAAGTTTAGCTATTGACTGAGTGTGTGAATGAACCGTTTGGGAGTGTGCTGCAATGATGTCAAGAGTTACTTGTTGGACTCTAACATTTGCTTATTAAAGGATTCCATCATTTGCTTATTTGCAGCCAGAATCTCATTAGTTGGAAACATAGGAGATAGGGTAGAAACATTTGGATTATAGGGTAGAAGGTAACTTGAAGAGGCCTCAAATTGCTGATTTGGAAATTGAAAAAAGGGCTGATTTTGATGCCCTTGATTTTGAAATGTCAAATTTTGTAGGGCTGGTTGCTCCATGAAAAATTCGAATGATCTCTCCATCCCGGATTGTAGGTATTGGGTAGGGATTATTTTTGGGCCTAGAAAATATGGCATTTGCTTGCTCTTAATTGTTACTAGAAAATTGCTCTGGTGTGGGGCAATCTTCCGAGAGATGGAATGGGCTAGTGCATGATGCACACACCGCACTTGCTGAATTTTGAGACAAAGAAGGAGAAAGATGTGGTGCCATTAATTGGTAGAATTTGTGAGCTATGGCATCCAGTTGAGAAGATTCCTCCCTCATTGTCTTTGGTTAACATAGATTGGTGTTCTTTGCATTGGTTGATGTTGGAGCCCTACGAGAATTATGTTACAATGAGTTTTCACTCAAATTCTCGAGTAAGGTCCAAGCCTCATCTGCATTTTTAGACATGAACATTCCTCTACATG
This sequence comes from Cornus florida, assembly GCF_030987335.1. NCBI lineage: Eukaryota > Viridiplantae > Streptophyta > Magnoliopsida > Cornales > Cornaceae > Cornus > Cornus florida. The sequence goes on along the minus strand of NW_026775577.1, from coordinate 34,982,282 downwards.
ATAAGTCAACCATAAGTCTATGTGGTTCAGTTAGACCATTATAGAAAGCTTGCACCAATTGTTATTTTGGAATTAGGTGGTGCGGACATTTCCTAAGGAGGTCTTGAAGTCTTTCCCAAGTCTCATGGAGTTGTTCCCTATCGATTTATGAAAAACTAAGAATGGGCACCAATTGTTATTTTGGAATTAGGTGGTGCGGACATTTCCTAAGGAGGTCTTGAAGTCTTTCCCAAGTCTCATGGAGTTGTTCCCTATCGATTTATGAAAAACTAAGAATGGACCACCTCATTTGATTGGTCTTACTCACCGGATAATATTTTTTTAAGAATTCTTGTTGCAAATGAGCCTATGTAGTGATGGAATTTGCAACAAGGGAGTTCAACTAATATTTTGCCTTATCTTTTAAGGTGAATGGGAAGAGACGCAAATAGAGTGCATTTTTAGGGAAGCCCCTCATCTTGATGGTAGAACAGATTTCAAGGAACTCGTCAAGATGCTTATAGGGGTCTTCATTTTCAAAGCTATGAAAGGATGGAAGCATTTGAATTGTGTTAGATTTAATCTCATATTGGGCTGCATCGATGTTTGGCACCACTATTCAAGAAGGAGAGGCGTAAGTTGTAAGGATGAAATGGTCCTTAAGAGTCATAGGTACCACATTTGGAATTTCAGCCCTTTCAAAATTGATTTCCCCATCCCTTAAATTTCCTTCATTTCCTACCATGGTATTAAATTCAAGTTCGATTCTTTTTATATTTTCAGATTCCCTAAGGCTTCTTCTAAGTCCTTTCAAGTGAATTTATGTCAATTGGTTCTTCAAGAGTTGGCAAAGATAATGACCTACGGCCCAACATCAACAACAAAATTCACACAACAAACATAACACCCCTTCACCATAACATCCACATACAATGTTCTCTTTCTCCTCAATTATCAACAAAACAGAAAATAAATGGCCGCGACAAGGACCAATGCTTTGCAAAATAGAAAAACATAAATAACCTCGACAAGGGCTTCACAATCAAATATCACTAGTTTATACACATGAAAAATATTCACAACTTTTGAAACTAGAACTTTGAAAAACTTACTCGGAGTCCTTTAGACTTACAATCTTTTAGTTTTTCCTTGGCAAGCCCTGAGTTCCTAGAATCTCACGAAAATACTTAAACACAAAAATCACCAAAACCAAACTGAAAAAATATCCACAAAACGCAATATTCACAATTAAACCAAAGATGATCTTTAAACCCCGGTTACAAAACCAATTGCAATCCTCGGCAATAGCGCCAAAAATTGGTGGGTTGAAATATGTTTACCAATAATAATCAACACTTGTAATAGCACAAATCATTGTAAAATAGGACTATCGTAAGGGTAAGTCAAACCACAATGATTGCTAGTTTATGGCAACCAAGGTTGTAAAATCACTTTGTTTGAGGGAAGAAGTGTAAAAGGTTTGATTTGTTTGTCACTTAGAACTAGGAATTAAAATCTGCATTAAACAGTAAATGGAATGAATTGAAGTTAAATTAAACTTATGTAGAGAGAGTTAGGGAAATGAATCCACCACTAACTATATAAACATGCTTGCCTGCAATTAACTTGGGGAACAACCTATATATGTGACCATGATATGTAGAAATACATGATTACTACATTACTTTCAAGAAGTTCATAAAATCAAGAATTAAGTATAATCCATTAAAGTTTTACATGCTTTAACTACCTAGACTAGAGTGTAGCTTATGACACACTAAGCTATGGACTATCAAATTCTTCAATAAGTATGATGAGAGCATATGAAGTCAAAAACTAAGCATAATCCATCAAAGGTGCTCCTAAGCTATGAACTATCAAAATTTTCATACAACATGACACTAAAAACCATTTCATAATCTCATCTCCATTCTCAATATGAAGATGTACGCAGTATAATTATGAGAAAATACAATCTAATAAGTTCAACACAATCATTTATTGAAATGAAGAGCCATTACAACTTATGTAAATCTCTAGACTATGAACTATCATATACATACCTCATTCCCTAAATTAAAATATAGCTAGAGCATATTTACAAGGAAGGGCTTCATCACCCCCCTAGGAAGGGAGCTAGTTACCCATAGCAGCAAGGGAGGAAGAGTTTGAAGCATTCATCCTTTTCATTTTTGCCCTCTTCAGCAAGAATACAACAAAAGCTCACAAGAACTCTCAAGAACTAAATATTTCTCTCTAGAATTCCTCTCAAAATTCAATAATGTTTTACAATCATTACTCTTCTTTAAATAGACAAAATGTCTACCAAACCTCCTCAATTTTGAGGTCAATGTCCCCTAAAAGCACTTTACCAACAACCTCAATTAAGGAGGGAATCAAATTGAAAGGTTCAAAATGCCAGCTAGGTCTGCCTTGTCTGGACGAGTGCTCGTCTAATGAAGGGACAAGTGCTCATAATTAGCCTTCTACTCATTGGCCTTTGGACAAGCGTTCGGCACTTTGGTTAAGCGTTTTGCTCCCTTGGAAGAGCGTTTGGCTCTCTGGAAGAGCGTTTAGTTTGCAAACTAATGTTCGGCTCTTTGAAGGGACGAGCGTTCAGTGCTTTTGATTTGCCAAACGAGCCTTCGGATGGCTGGTCAAGCGTTTGGCTCTTGATTTGCCGAACGAGCCTTTAAATGGCTGGATAAGTGTTTGGCTCTTGATTTGCCGAATGAGCCTTCGAATGGCTGGACAAGCATTCAGCTCTTTGAGGGAAGAGCGTTCGTTCGGATGGCCTTAGAAGAGTGTTTGGCTCTCTGGTTGCCGAAGGACGAGCGTTCGGCTCTTTAATTACCGAAGGACGAGCGTTTGGTTCACTCTGGATGAGCGCTCGGTTGGCTTTTGGTTGCCGAACGAGCGTTCGGTTAATGGATAAGGGCTCGGCGCTTTGATTGCCGAAGGATGAGCGCTCGTAAGACTTTGGACAAGCGTTCATCCATGCCTTAGAACTATTGTCATCTCTTTCAATTCTTCAAGCCTTTGATCCTCTTTTTCCTTGGTTTTAGCTTTGGGGCATTAAGTCCATCTTCTGCCCTTCTATTTTGTAGAGATTATCCATGAGCAAAATTTGGCCAATTCCTCTTGGAAATCATATGATGCTAAGGCCTGGAATGATTTGATCTTCAAAAAGCCTTTAAGACTTCCATTTTATTTCTTTTTAGGAAACAAACCTGAAAATACATAAAAACACGAAATTGAAGATAATCTATATAAAATAATCAAATAATGGACTTAACTAATGCAATTAAGGGCGCTTGAATATGCAATATTTGGCGCTTATCAGAAATCACTAAGGATTGTACAATAATGTAAATGCTTACCAGAAAATGAATATGATAAAATAATATAAATTAATTCACCAGTACTTGATAAAGAAAATCAATTTCATTCTAAAGAGAATCCATATTTAAGGTTTTTGAACTGAAGAATGAATATGGCAAGACTAAGATTTAAGGACCTTGAGTTGAAGGATAATTATGCCGAGGTAAAGATTAAAAGTGGTGAGAACAAGATTAAAAAGCGTTGAGGTAAAAGCTAAAAGGTAGTCGTTGAGGTAAGGATTAAAGGTGTTGATAACAAGATTAAAAGATTTTAAGAATAAGATTAAAGATGTTGAGAACAAGATTAAAAGACATTTAAAATAAAATTAAAAGGTGTTAAGAACAACATTAAAAGACATTGAGAACAAGCTTAATATCTGTTATGACAAACGCAGCGAACCCAAGATAAAAACAAGAATCATGACAGAAAAGAAATCACACCACATAAAGAACACAAAGATTTATACGTGGTTCGTCAATAACCTAAGTTTACGGTTGATATTCGGCGAAAGTCTTCACTATGTGTAAAATCGGATATTACAAGTTTTCAACCCCTCCCTCTGTTTCTATACAAATTTCAGAGTCTCTTTATTCCACCACTCCAAATCCTAAGTGCCCTTATAGATTGGTCTACAAGAGACAAATTAGGGTCCATGACCTATGAGCAAAAAACTGGGTCAAAAATTTTCCTCGAGGCCAAGCCCTCGAACCCCCAAAGCTTTGGTGGGCTTGGGCAAACACAAAGCTCATCCAATGGTGGGCTTGGGCTGATGATATTGCCATAGGTGAGAGTATCATAATCAATATTACCTGTGGCTTTACTTAGAGTATCTCTAATCTTATGAGCAAAGAGGTTAGGTAATCCATTAATGAATTTTTCTTTCCAGAATGGTTTGTTACTATCATCTTTCATCATAACTCTGGATAAGAATACATCTTTATACCACCTAAAATCACTCATGGTTGGACAAGAGAGATTGGTAAGTTGGTCATGTATTCTGGAGGTGATGTTACTTGGAGTGCCTATAAAATGGTCAACTATGGTATAAACAAGGGTATTCACACCATCAGGAATAGCACAACCTATGGTTTCATAAAAAAATGGGAAGACCATCATTATCCTTTTGAATAGCATTTTTGATTTGTGTTCGAGAATCTTCAGTTAGATGTTTCTCCCACCAAGATTTTAACATCCCTGAAAATCCTGAAGCAAGAAGATCAACTATTTCTGGTTGACTAAGATTATGTGTAGTAATATAGTTATTAGCTACCATGGAAATATGACTGAGTTTGTTAAGAATTTCTTGTTCAGATAACCCATCAATATTCCATTCATAAAGTTTATCCAAAGAGACAGAAAATTGATTTTGAATGTTTCTTTCTTCATATTGAAGATCAGGAGGTGTCGGCCTGGGGTACCAATTTTTTGTAAGACTAGTTGGATTAACACGTTTATTGACTAATCGATTAATTTCTAGGTTAGAAAAAGCATGTTCGATTTGCTGGATATCAGAGGGGTAACTAGAGGTGGAAGAAGGACTATCAGAATTATTAGTATTATGAATAACAGTGATTATTTTGTCTTCTTTAATAGCTTTGCCTTTCTCCATGGTTTTGAGAAGGGTCTCAATCTGGAGAATGACAGAAGGATCAGGAAGGGCTTTGGGGAGGCCTTTTCGATGTATAGGCATAGAAATAATGGGTGACTCAAGGGGGTTGGAAGCAACGGGAGTAATGGTAGGCTGAGTGAGGGAAAGTTTAATCTTATCAAGTTGGGCCCAATAATATGTAAATATTGATTAGTAAAATTATTTTGTTCAATGATTTTCCGTGTGTCGTTATCAGTGACTGTGGTAGTGACTTTTAAAGGAGAGGCAGGAATCTCTGTTCCCATATGATCTAGGGTTATGGAGTCTAGTGGAGGATGGGAGGAGGAAATTACTGATTTATCAGGTTTTTTCCAATTGGTTTTAGTTAGTACATTGACTTGATTATGACAATTTTCGAGATAATCAAAGAACTTGATTTCTATTCGATGATCTATCATGAACCATTGCCAATGATGAAGAACTTTATTACGTTCTTTCTCATTATGTGACTGTCTGAAGTTTTTCCTTTTTAGCTTATTTTTTGGGGAGGAATATTCATCATGTAACTTGGAGAGATTATATTTAAAAGGTTTACTAATAGTATTTAACGAAGGATCTATTGGGTTAAGGTTACCAATGAAATCAGAAGGTGAAGGGGAATGTGGTGCAGACTGAGACTTGTTATTGGCTGGAGGAGTTTGCTCATAACAAGGATGACTAACTTGTTCTTCGATCTGAATGCCTTTTAACTTAATGTCTTTAAATTGAGGATTAAGTTTTGAATTCTTTCTTGCAAGAGGAGGGACTGCTTCACTGTCTTTTTCAATATCTTGTCTAGAGAAAGTGGAAAGACGAGAGCGAGTCAGAAGGCGTTGTTCATCAAAACTTATTCTGACTGTTCCGTCAAGATATTCCTGGACTCTATCAAGGTTGCAGATATCATTTTGTATTTTAACTGGATGGTTTTCATTCTCAAGAATCCATTCATTTGGTAAAGAAATATCTTTCCAAGCAATAGTTTTCTTGAGTTGAATATTAGCATCAGAAGAACTACTCTCAATTAATAGAGTATGTCCTTTAGCATCTTTTTTCATTACCTTTCTGTTGAGATTAGTTCCTCTTATCTTATAATAGATCCGATAGATAAGACCTAGAGGTTGTGATCCAGGGAGCATTCTATAACTAGAAGTTTTAATATTAAGGGTTAATGCCTTTAATACGTGAAGATCAGTTAAGCTGAGGGTTAGATCTGGATAGCAATTAAAATGAACTGGACCATTACACAGACTAGTTTCGACTATTCCTAAGAGACTATCATCATAATCTAGAAATCTAGCATCACAGAGGGCTAAGAGTACTGAGGCATTGAGACCAGCACCACCAAATGGATTAATGGCCACTTGGACCAAACCTATGTGGATGAAATTGGATCCATGATCTTTATATCTCTTGATTGCTTTAGTAGTAAGTAACTGGCACTTTTCATGTTCTCTGGATAAAGAGTAGATTTGTTCTACTGTTTTAACTGTGTAGTCACTAAGAAAAGTTGATTCAAAGAAACTAGTTTTGTAGATTTCTCTGGTTGGAATACGAGGAATACTCCAATCACTAAAATCTAAACTAATATCTTCAACTTGATATTCTTCTTCATTGACTATGTTTGGAACTGGGGGAGGTAGGCTAGTTCTGGATCTAGAACTCATTGAAGAGGAAGACCTGAATAACCTATTCATTGTTACTTATCTCGAACTATCTGGTGTTGATTGACTGGGTAAAACATACTATCTTCATAATATCCAAAGTTACTTTTCAAGACAGATCACCAAGTTATGAAAAATGATATTCAGGAATTAAAACAAAATCCTGCTTTTTCCTTTACAGGAAAAGAATCTTCTGAATCCTCTGATGAAGAAACTTCTGCTCATTCGGCAGATTCAAAACATTCAAAATATTCTGAAATTTCTAAAAAACTCCAAACATTAAGTCACATTTCATTTCAAAAATAGTATGCTAAAGTTACCCTTATTATCAACAAAGATTTTAAACTTGAAGTCGTTGCTTTGATTGATACAGGGGCTGATCTTAATTACATTCAGGAAGGTCTCATACCAACTAAATACTATGAGAAAACCTCTGAAAGGCTAAGCTCCGCTAACGGAAGTAAAATGGACATAAAATACAAGTTATCTAAAGCTTATATTTGCCAAAACAATGTATGTTTTAAGACGTCTTTTGCCTTGGTAAAAAATATGACTGATAAATTAATTTTAGGAGTTCCCTTTATCTATCTCCTCTATCCCTTTACTACGGATAATGAATGATTAGTTACTCGACTTTTTGGACAAGAAGTCCAATTTAAGTTCCTTAATCCTCCTTACAGGAAGGAGTTAAAATCAGTTATCGATTCTTCTGTTTCAAAAACAGTTGAGTTTTTTAAAAGAAGAAGTCAATTACAAAAGAATTGATGTTCAGTTAACTGAACTAGTTCTCCAAACAAAAATTCTAGATTTTGAACAACAATTTAAAAATACAGTTTGTTCTAATCTACCCACTACTTTTTGGCACAGAAAAAAACATTCTGTGAAGTTACTTTACATCAATGGGTTTAGGAGATGACATATTCCTACTAAAGCCAGACCAATTCAAATGAGCCCTGAAGTCATGGAATTTTGTAAAAAATAAATTAATGATCTTCTACATAAGAAGATTATTAAAAAGAGTAAGTCACCTTAGTCGTGTCCAGCTTTCTATGTTCAGAAAAACTCTGAAATAGAAAGAGGTGTTCCCCGCTTAGTCATCAATTACAAACCCCTAAATAAGGTCTTAGAATGGATTAGGTATCCTATTCCCAATAAAAAAGATTTTATTAGTCGCCTTAATCAAGCAGTTATTTTCTCCAAATTCGATATGAAGTCAGGATTTTGGCAGATTCGCCTTTGCAAGAAAGATAGATACAAAACTGCCTTCACTACTCCATTTGGTCATTATGAATGGAAAGTAATGCCCTTTGGATTAAAAAATGCTCCTAGTGAATTCCAAAATATCATGAATGATATTTTCAATCCTTACAGTCGTTTTTCCATTGTTTATATTAATGATGTGCTTATTTATTCCAAGTCAATTGAAGAACATTGGAAACATTTGAAATCGTTTCTGGCCACAATTCAAAAGAATGGTCTCGTTGTTTCTGCTACAAAAATCAGTTTATTTCAAACCAATATCAGGTTTCTAGGTTATCATATCTATCAAGGCCAAATTCGTCCTATTGATAGGTCTCTCCAATTTGCAGATAAATTCTGAGACCAGATTCTAGAAAAGTCACAACTCCAGCGATTCTTAGGGTCTCTAAATTACATTGCTGATTTTTACAAAGATCTTCGCAAGCAATGCAAGCCCCTATTTGATCGGCTTCAAAGCAACCCTCCTCCATGGACCTCTGCCCATACTGATATAGTTAAATGTATTAAGCGTTATGCCAAGTCTTTACCTTGTCTTGGCATTCCAACTACTGATTCTTTCAAGATAATCGAAACTGATGCCTCTTACATTGGATATGGTGGCATTCTCAAGCAACAAGTCAGTCCAAAGGCACCTGAACAATTAGTTCGATTCCATTTTGGTATTTGGACAAAAGCATAAAGTAATTATAGTACTATTAAGAAAGAAATTTTATCTATTGTTTTATGTATTAGTAAATTTCAAGATGATATTTTAAATCAAAAGTTTTTAGTCAGAGTTGATTGTCAAAGCGCAAAATATGTTTTGGAAAAAGATGTTGAAAATATTGCTTCTAAACAGATTTTTGCCCGATAGCTAGCTATTTTATGTATATTTGATTTTGATATAGAATATATCAAAGGAAGTAAGAATTCTATTCCAGATTTTCTTACAAGGGAATTCTTGCAGAAATCTGATGGCAGACAAGCAGCCTCCCCAAAGGCCCCAACTAGTTAAACCTTTTGACATTTGCTCTAGTAAAGCCCCAGTCACCAGATCGCAAACCCAGTCACAATCCTCTGCTTTAGCAGTCACCAATAGATTCCAACCACTTTCCACACCTCCTAATTACAAATCAGCCTTAGTTGATCCTACTCCTGATCCCTACTTAGACTCCACCAAATCCCAGTCACAAATACCTAATTACACAAAGTCACCCAGCGATTATATCAAAAAACCTTATTCTCCTTTGTTCTATATAGAGCCTTTACTGAGTCACCTCACCGACCCTGTAGAATTAGTCAAAGCTTATTTCCCTCCTAATCTACATTATTGTGCCAGTCAGCCCTTCAAGTCACTACAATTCTACAAGAATATTTTATATCCCACTCATTCTATCCGGATTAACCCAATATATGATAAAAACAACCCCAAGAAAGTCATTTACCATTCAATCTACATCATCCAGATCATGTCTTTGGAAGATTGGGGATCCCACCCAGCATTAACCAAGCCATTACCTGATTATGACTATTCCTACAATTATCATGATTATATGATAGCTTGGTCTGTTATTCTACTTCACTAGAATCCATCATTCACCAATTCATGGTTCCTTTGTTTTGATAACAAGTTTAATTACAAAGCACCAATTCCTACTTGGTTTATTAAATGGTGGTCATGGTTTGGCTCAGGTCTTATTGTTTGGATCTGGACTTATAGGAAGGAGTAAAAGTACAAGAATATGAGAATCAGTACACAGAATGAATTAAATAGATCAATCGAACAAAATAAGTAAGAGAGAAGACACAGAATAGATTACTCAAATAACCACTAAATGGCTCTGATACCAAAGGGGAAGCGCACGTTAACTTAAAACAGAATAAAACAGATAAATTAATTAATGCGGTGTATAACCAACCAAGGTATGTATATTTATAATAACAAGATAATAAAGCGGTGTATAACCGACCAATAAATTAATTAAGGCGGTGTATAACTGACCAAGGTATATATATATATTTATAATAAAATAAATAACTGAATCAAACTTGTATTACTGAAAATAATTACAACAGAATATTAACTAAAAATGACTTACAAACTTAATGTAATTGATAGTAGTATGATGTATATAACATATTGTTGTTGTATTACACTCAAGAATGATACAAAAGAACTGAACTGAATATTACAATGAGAAAATATAATGAAGCCTGAATTCTCTCTCAAACGAAGCCTGAATAACAATGCGATTGAGCACTGCATTTATAGCTGAGCTGCTTCCCTGTTGTGAGATTCTTCAGCCTGATTTCCGGCATGATTCCCGGCTTTTGAAAAGTAACTTTGGATAGCAATTATCATTTTGTATAACTATTTTGTGTCTTCTCTCTTACTTATCTTGTTCTATTGATCTGTTTAATTCATTCTGTTTATTGATTCTCATATCGTTGTACTCTTACTCCTTGCTGTAAGTCCAGATCCAAACAATAAGACCCGAGCCAAACAGTAAGACCCAGTGAGGCCTGAGCACGACGGCATTAGCGGATGCGCGCGAGGATAGGAATTAGATACCACTTCAAGATAATCACGAAGATAGTATGTTTTACCCAGTCAGTCAACACCAGATAGTTTGAGATAAGTAACCATGAATAGGTTATTCAGGTCTTCCTCTTCAATAAGTGCTAGATCTAGAACTAGCTTACCTCCCCCAGTTCCAAACATAGTCAATGAAGAAGAATATCAAGTTGAAGATATTAGTTTAGATTTTAGTGATTGGAGTATTCCTCGTATTCCAACCAGAGAAATCTACAAAACTAGTTTCTTTAAATCAACTTTTCTTAGTGACTACACAGTTAAAACAGTAGAACAAATCTACTCTTTATCCAGAGAACATGAAAAGTGCCAGTTACTTACCACTAAAGCAATCAAGAGACATAAAGATCGTGGATCTAATTTCATCCACATAGGTTTGGTCCAAGTGGCCATTAATCCATTTGGTGGTGCTGGTCTCAATGCCTCAGTACTCTTAGCCTCCGTGATGCTAGATTTCTAGATTATGATGATAGTCTCTTAGGAATAGTCGAAACTAGTCTCTGTAATGGTCCAGTTCATTTTAATTGCTATCCAGATCTAACCCTCAGCTTAACTGATCCTCACATATTAAAGGCATTAACCCTTAATATTAAAACTTCTAGTTATAGAATGCTCCCTGGATAACAACCTCTAGGTCTTATCTATCGGATCTATTATAAGACAAGAGGAACTAATCTCAACAGAAAGGTAATGAAAAAAGATGCTAAAGGACATACTCTATTAATTGAGAGTAGTTCTTCTGATGCTAATATTCAACTCAAGAAAACTATTGCTTGGAAAGATATTTCTTTACCAAATGAATGGATTCTTGAGAATGAAAACCATCCAATTAAAATACAAAATGATATCTGCAGCCTTGATAGAGTCCAGGAATATCTTGACGGAACAGTCAGAATAAGTTTTGATGAACAACGCCTTCTGACTCGCTGTCGTCTTTCTACTTCCTCTAGACAAGATATTGAAAAAGATAGTGAAGCAGTCCCTCCTCTTGCAAGAAAGAATTCAAAACTTAATCATCAGTTTAAAGACATTAAGTTAAAAGGCATTCAGAACGAAGAACAAGTTAGTCATCCTTGTTATGAGCAAACTCCTTCAGCCAATAACAAGTCTCAGTCTGCACCAAATTCCCCTTCACCTTCTGATTTCATTGGTAACCTTAACCCAATAGATCCTTCATTAAATATTATTAGTAAACCTTCTAAATATAATCTCTCCAAGTTACATGATGAATATTCCTCCCCAGAAAATAAGCTAAAAAGGAAAAACTTCAGACAGTCACATAATGAGAAAGAACGTAATAAAGTTCTTCATCATTGGCTATGGTTCATGATAGATCATCGAATAGAAATCAAGTTCTTTGATTATCTCGAAAATTGTCATAATCAAGTCAATGTACTAACTAAAACCAATTGGAAAAAACCTGATAAATCAGTAATTTCCTCCTCCCATCCTCCACTAGACTCCATAACCCTAGATCATATGGGAACAGAGATTCCTGCCTCTCCTTTAAAAGTTACTACCACAGTCACTGATAACGACACACGGAAAATCATTGAACAAAATAGTTTTACTAATCAATATTTACATACTATTGGGACCCAACTTGATAAGATTGAACTTTCCCTCACTCAGCCTACCATTACTCCCGTTGCTTCCAACCCCCTTGAGTCACCCATTATTTCTATGCCTATACATCGAAAAGGCTTCCCCAAAGCCCTTCCTGATCCTTCTGTCGTTCTCCAGATCGAGACCCTTCTCAAAACCATGGAGAAAGGCAAAGCTATTAAAGAAGACAAAACAATCACTGTTATTCATAATATTGATAATTCTGATAGTCCTTCTTCCACCTCTAGTTACCCCTCTGATATCCAGCAAATCGAACATGCTTTTTCTAACCTAGAAATTAATCGATTAGTCAATAAACGCGTTAATCCAACTAGTCTTACAAAAAATTGGTACCCCAGGCCGACACCTCATGATCTTAAATATGAAGAAAGAAACATTCAAAATCAATTTTCTGTCTCTTCGGATAAACTTTATGAATGGAATATTGATGGGTTATCCGAACAAGAAATCCTTAACAAACTCAGTCATATTTCCGTGGTAGCTAATAACTATGTTACTACACATAATCTTAGTCAACCAGAAATAGTTGATCTTCTTGCTTCAGGATTTTCAGGGATGTTAAAATCTTGGTGGGAGAAACATCTAACTGAAGATTCCCGAACACAAATAAAAAATGCTATTCAAAAGGATAATGATAGTTTTCCTATTTTTTATGAAACTATAGGTCGTGCTATTTATGATGGTGTGAATACCCTTGTTTATACCCTAGTTAACCATTTTATAGGCACTCCAAGTAACATCACCTCCAGAATACATGACCAACTTACCAATCTCTCTTGTCCAACCATGAGTGATTTTAGGTGGTATAAAGATGTATTCTTATCCAGAGTTATGATGAGAGATGATAGTAACAAACCATTCTGGAAAGAAAAATTCATTAATGGATTACCTAACCTCTTTGCTTATAAGATTAGAGATACTCTAAGTAAAGCCACAGGTAACATTGATTATGATACTCTCACCTATGGCAATATCATTAGCCTAATCCAAAAGGAAGGATTAAGGATGTGTATTGACATGAAAATTAGTAACCAATTACAAGATGATAGGAAAAGAGCTAAATATGAAATGGGAACCTTTTGTGAACAATATGGTCTTCCACCCATAGCTCCCTCTAGACAAAACCCCAAATCACAAAAGAAGAGTTACAAAGGTTACCGCAGGCATTACAAAAATAGGAAACTGGTCTTTCCAAAAAATGAATACTATTCTTAAAAGCCTAAACCTAAAAAGAAGTTTAGTAAAAAGGTTTTTAAGAAAAAGAATACCCCTACTACCACAGATATTAGTAAAGTTAAATGCCACAAATGTGGTCATCTAGGTCACTTTGCAAAAGATTGCTATGCAAAAACAAAGATCAATCAGTTACAAATCCCCAGTGAGATTAAAGAATCCATTTACCAAATTCTTCAGTTAAAAGATACTGATGACAGTAGTAGTGATCCAGAAGTTGGTTCCTCCTCCTAGTCATCTGATACTTCTCCTAGTTCCCCCAATATTACACTAGGATGTAAAGATAGTTGCTGCAATCCTAATAAGTCACTTAATGTCCTCACAAAAAATGATGAACAAGAGCATCTACTTATTGATTTAATTAGTAAGGTAGATGACCCTGAGTTAAAAACCCTATATCTTAAAAAACTTAAGATATTATTTGTAATGACCCGAATTTTTTCGGATAAATTTTTTCCGTTGTCTTTTCCCTTCTGAGTTTGGTTTCTTGTCGATTAGTGTCGTCTCGAGTGCTCTGGAGTGATTTCCGAGACTCTTTTCTGTGGATTGACAACTTCCTTTGAGAATCGAGTCAGTTCCGCACTTTTAGTTTTTCGACACTATTCACTTTTTGTCTTTTCCCTATTTTGTCTTTTTTCCTATTTCGTCTTTTCCTCGTTTGTCACTCTATTTGCGTAACCACACTTCTTGTGTTCGGAGTTGGTTTCTGATTTTACGTATCTTCATTCTCAGTAATTTCTATGAGATATGTATCTTTACTTTCGTGAGAAAGTATTCTGGTTGCTCCCGGTGCCCATAGGGGCGTAAATGCAAAGTTCTTTGGAAACTTTTTCTTTTCTTGTGGTATTTTTCATAAATATCTTTTGAAGTTATTTTATTTCAGGGGTATCTAAGAAATATCTTTTGGAAGATATTTTCATTCTGGGGTAGTTTCGCAGTTTTCACTTTTTGGAGGGGTCATTGTGCAATTAATGAAAGTTATTGCTCAATGCCTTATTTTGAGCCTGGATCCTCGTACGGGATTCATTTTCACATTTCGTCGAGTCGTGAACTCTTAGAATTTCCTCTTGGACGATGTTTTCCAGTTTCTGGGTTTCTGGTCCCGGTTTGCGCCAAACTTGTTTTGAGCATAACTCTCTGCTCAGGACTCGGTTTTTGACGCTGTTTCTTCCGTTATTCATATTTTCTCATTTGGAATCTTTTTCGTTCACAGAGTTTTGCCATTTGAGCGCGTCTGCGTGAATTCCACTTTTCCGGACCCGGCGGGGCTCGTTCGGGGCACTTTTTGAGTTTTTCTATAAATAGGAGGTCTTAGAAAGAAAAATCAGATTTTTCTCTCTCTCTCTCCTCTCTCATGGCCGGTCCAAGCTCCATCCATGGCTGCCATCTTCTCTCTCCTCTTTTGGACCTCTTCCCTTCATTAAAAAGTGGTGATGCCTTTGTGTTTATGGTTCCCCTCGGCGAGGCCTACGATTCCAACCAATTGGAATCTCGTTTTGGCCATTTCTTGAGTTTGGGTTTGAAGTCAAGATGTGTTTTTGATGGGGCTTCCTTGGGATTCATGTTCGTGGTGTTGTCCCCAACAAAACCTAAGAGTTTCGTCGGATTCGGAGCCGATTTATTTTGGTGGAGATTTGAGATTTCATCTTAAATGGAGGTAGGGAATGTTGTAGGATTTTATATGTGTTGTATTATGTGTTTTTCATGTTTATACAACATATATGCATGCCTTGTATCAAATCTAGGAAATTTGAAATATTTAATTCTTTGTATAAGATTTAATTTTCATGATGATGAGAAACTTGGTTTTGAATTGTGGCATAGTAGAAACTCTTTTTTTAATATGTTGGTTAACATATATTAAATTAGAATTAATTAAATAAGAATTGCTCTTTCTAATTAATATTTATCTTTTATGAAAGATTAAAGTTCATGGCCGTACCTTGCATGAAATTGAGTTGTATTATGCTTCTAAATTAAGTTTTGGCATGTTTGTTAACATACTTTAATTTGAGAGCATTTGGTTGAGTTTGGAAATCTAGAGACTTTAATTAAGGGAATTAATTAAAATCTATTTTGGTGGTTTCATGGGCCTAATTAAGCTAGTATGTGAATATATGTAATGACTATGATATGTCTATTAACATATATTAAATTGGGGCCAATTGGAAATGATTTGAAATCTAAAGAGTTTAATTATTTTGATGTAATTAAATTCTATCTTGTGTATCCATGGATCTAATCATGTTTTAGAAGTTGTTTCTATTTTAAGAACATGGATTTAGACTTATGATATATTCACTAGATTGTGTTATATGCATTGAAGAGTATTGTTGTTAAATTTATATTCATGAGAGTATGTTTCTATATGAATATATTGTTGGCTTGTGATTTCGTAGCATTATGGATATGAAATGCTTATTATGCACAATTGAGAGTTATATTGCTAACTTGTTACTATGTAGTAGTAATGTGTATAAGTTGTTAACTTATTTATTTTGGAGTTGCTTGGGACATTGATGGCTAGGGTTTGGCTCTAGTACGGGGACAAGAGTCCTCTAAGTCAAAAGTTCGCGCATTGGGTAGGCTACCTAGGGGTTAGTAGCTCCAAATTAGCCCTATAAAGTTCGCGCGTTAGGTAGGCTGCCTGGGGGTTAGTAGCTTCAAATTTGCCTTGTCTCGGCGGAAATCCGAGCTGTGATGTCCAAGTCTCCCACTATTTGTTTTCGCATTCAATTCCAAGTTGACAATCATATTTACCTTGTTAACTTGTGGTTTTGGCTATTGGCGATTTTGATGTTGTTAAGCACATCCATACTAAATTGATATATTTAGTTGATTTCACACTTTTAGATTTCTAGTTGATAACCTAGAGAATCTATGTCTTGATGTGTGATATTAGATATTCTAATTATGCTAAATTGTTATATTTAGTTGATGTTGCATTTTAGACTTCAAGTTGATAACCTTGAGAATCTATATGTTGTTGCTTTGTGTAAGCATGCTCCTATGTTATTGCTTTGTGTAAGCATGCTCCTATGTTGTTGCTTTATTTAAGCATGAACCTATGTTGCTAAAATTGCATGAATGAGGTGATTGATGCTAGAAATGATCTTAGGTAGCTAGGATACTCCTTGAGTCTCACCTTTGACATAGACGTTAGGTGGAATGAACCACTATAATTAAATCATGCAAACTTGTAAAACGTAGGTCGATGCATGCTCATTTCCAACGAGTAGCTTTATGTTACTCACCCCTATGATACTGGGGCATATTTCAGGTACAAAAATTAAAATTGAGGTCTTCATTATGCTTGGATGGTTTGCGGACTTGGAGACTTCCATTTTTGGTGAAGGTTGGCTTGGAATGCCAATTGTAGTCTTGTATGTCGACATGTGTACATTTCATCCTTTATATGTAATGTGTACATGAGTACACTCTTTACAATATATTTGACATGTATGAGATGAGGCCGGAAGCCAATGCCATATAATTTGTATCCTATGTAATTTTTGACTTCATGGAATATTATGAATGTATTGAAAAATATTGAGTTTTTGCTTCACCATGTTTGCATTGGGTGTGGGAATTCCATTTTGATTCTTTTATTAGCATTCATTCACCATGTATGAAGTGTGGCCAAGGGCCAAATGTTATTTTGAAACTATCTCATGATTTTAAATTCCAAGTTTTCGTTCCAAACTTCGTTTTTGGCATTTTGACCGTTGGGGGCTCATATTTTGTATCGGCCATATTTTTGGGCCATGGACCAATGTAGCATGTCTTACTAGGTAAGTTACGTTTGTGTGCATGGTCGTTTCCGGGCAAGGATTCTTCTTTGGTGAAATGAGCCTCCTACGGACTTATTTTACACTTTTGTTGCATTTTCTGACTTAAGGGTATTTTGGGAATTTAATTTGAGAAATAAATTCCGTTCTTCACATGGTTGAATAGAAAATATAATTTTAGGGGGGGTTTCTTTTTCGTGTTTTTCCTGAAAATGCCATCTTGGCATCGGAAATCGCATCCGAAGTTCAGCTCTCAGTTTTTAAATTTAGCAGCTTTTTAGACCCTCTGGACCAGTTTTCTTGGGAGGGCATTTTGGGCATTTCACATTGCGTATTTTTTGATTTTCCTTGTTATTCATGTAGAAAACTAGATTTTGAGGGGGGTTTCTTCTTTGAGTTTTTCCAGAAAATGTCATCTAAGGCTTCAAATTTTCATTTTTCAGGAAAAACCCCTGCTGTCAGGTTTTTGGGTCGCATCCTTACTGCCCCTTCACATCTAAACGGTTACGAGGGGTTTCGTAACCGGTTAGATGAGTGTGGGCAGAGTTTTTTTCACTGTTTTTGGCTTCCTAACCGGTTAGGAAGGTCTCCTAACCGGTTAGATGTTCATGGGTTGCCTCTTTTGGACTGTTTTGCCCCTTCTTCTTCCGTTAGCCATATCTTCTTCATCCGGACTCCGAATCAAGTGATTCTTGAGTCTAAATTCATTAATTTTTCATTGTCTTTCCAATGGTGTGCTCGGTGGCACCCACTTTTAGGCTGGAAATGACAATTTTTCCCCTAGGTGCATTCTTGTCCGTTTTTGAAATGTTGTTTCTGCATTTGATTCCTTTGTGTCCCGTGACCTCGTTGAGGGTCACAATGGTGTCTTAGAATCTTGTTGTATCTCTAGAGACCGTTGTTTATATTTTGCTTCCGCATTTCGGATCCATTATCGGGTTATCTTTCGGTTCATCACTGATGCACCGGGTTGAAAAACTTGGGCCGTCACACATTATTAAACAACTCTGAACCTGAAGCCCCAACAATTAGTAAACCCAATTTTAATCTATATAAAACTTTAAAAAGGTTTAATAACAAACCAAAAGAAGTCACCATTCAAGACCTTTAAACAGAAATTAACATAATAAAAACTGAGATTAAAAATCTCAAGACAGAACAACAAGTTATGAAAAATGATATTCAAGAATTAAAACAAAATCCTGCTTTTTCCTTTACAGGAAAAGAATCTTCTGAATCCTTTAATGAAGAAACTTCTGTTCATTCGGCAGATTCAAAACATTCAAAATATTCTGAAATTTCTAAAAAAACTCCAAACATTAAGTCACATTTCATTTCAAAAATGGTATGCTAAAGTTACCCTTATTATCAACAAAGATTTTAAACTTGAAGTCGTTGCTTTGATTGATACAGGGGCTGATCTTAATTGCATTCAGAAAGGTCTCATGCCAACTAAATACTATGAGAAAACCTCTGAAAGGCTAAGCTCCGCTAACGGAAGTAAAATGGACATAAAATACAAGTTATCTAAAGCTCATATTTGCCAAAACAATGTATGTTTTAAGACATCTTTTGTCTTGGTAAAAAATATGACTGAGAAATTAATTTTAGGAATTCCCTTCATCTATCTCCTCTATCCCTTTACTACGGATAATGAAGGATTAGTTACTCGACCTTTTGGACAAGAATTCCAGTTTAAGTTCCTTAGTCCTCCTTCCAGGAAGGAGTTAAAATCAGTTATCGATTCTTCTGTTTCAAAAACACTAAATTTATTACATAACAAAACTCAACAGTTGAGTTTTTTAAAAGAAGAAGTCAATTACAAAAGAATTGATGTTCAGTTAACTGAACCAGTTCTCCAAAAAAAAATTCTAGATTTTGAACAACAAATTAAAAATACAGTTTGTTCTGATCTACCCACTGCTTTTTGGCACAGAAAAAGACATTCTGTGAAGTTACCTTACATCAAAGGCTTTAGGAGATGACATATTCCTACTAAAGCCAGACTAATTCAAATGAGCCCTGAAGTTATGGAATTTTGTAAAAAAGAAATTAATGATCTTCTACATAAGAAGATTATTAAAAAGAGTAAGTCACCTTGGTCGTGTCCAGCTTTCTATGTTCAGAAAAACTCTGAAATAGAAAGAGATGTTCCCCGCTTAGTCATCAATTACAAACCCCTAAATAAGGTCTTAGAATGGATTAGGTATCCTATTCCCAATAAAAAAGATCTTATTAGTCGCCTTAGTCAAGCAGTTATTTTCTTCAAATTTGATATGAAGTTAGGATTTTGGCAGATTCGCCTTCGCAAGAAAGATAGATACAAAACTGCCTTCACTACTCCATTTGGTCATTATGAATGGAAAGTAATGCCCTTTGGATTGAAAAATGCTCCTAGTGAATTCTAAAATATCATGAATGATATTTTCAATCCTTACAGTCATTTTTCCATTGTTTATATTGATGATGTGCTTATTTATTCCAAGTCAATTGATGAACACTGGAAACATTTGAAATCGTTTCAGGCCACAATTCAAAAGAATGGTCTCGTTGTTTCTGCTACAAAAATCAAGTTATTTCAAACCAATATTAGGTTTCTAGGTTATCATATCTATCAAGGCCAGATTCGTCCTATTGATAGCTCTCTCCAATTTGCAGATAAATTCCCAGACCAGATTCTAGAATAGTCACAACTCCAGTGATTCTTTTGGTCTCTAAATTACATTGCTAATTTTTACAAAGATCTTCGCAAGCAATGCAAGCCCATATTTGATCGGCTTCAAAGCAACCCTCCTCCATGGACCTCTGCCCATACTGATATAGTTAAATCTATTAAGCGTTATGTCAAGTCTTTACCTTGTTTTGGCATTCCAACTACTGAATTTTTTAAAATAATCGAAACTGATGCCTCTTACATTGGATATGGTGGCATTCTCAAGCAACAAGTCAGTCCAAATGCACCTGAACAATTAGTTCGATTCGATTCTGGTATTTGGACAAAAGCACAATGTAACTATGGTACTATTAAGAAAGAAATTTTATCTATTGTTTTATGTATTAGTAAATTTTAAGATGATATTTTAAATCAAAAGTTTTTAGTCAGAGTTGATTATCAAAGCGCAAAATATGTTTTGGAAAAAGATGTTGAAAATATTGCTTCTAAACAAATTTTTGCCCGATGGAAAGCTATTTTAAGTATATTTGATTTTGATATAGAATATATCAAAGGAAGTAACAATTCTATTCCAGATTTTCTTACAAGGGAATTCTTGCAGAAATCTGATGGCAGACAGACAGCCTTCCCAGAGGCCCCAACTAGTTAAACCTTTTGACATTTGCTCCTATAAAGCCCCAGTCACCAGATTCCAAACCCAGTCACAATCCTCTGCTTTAGCAATCACCAACAGATTCCAACCACTTTCTACACCTCCTAATTACAAATTAGCCTTAGTTGATCCTACTCCTGATCCCTATTTAGACTCCGCCAAATCCCAGTCACAAATACATAATTACACAAAGTCACCCAGCGATTATATCGAAAAACCTTATTCTCCTTTGTTATATATAGAGCCTTCACTGAGTCACCTCACCGACCCTGTAGAATTAGTCAAAGCTTATTTCCCTCGTAATTTACATTATTGTGCCAGTCAGCCCTTCAAGTCACTACAATTCTACAAGAATATTTTATATTCCACTCATTCTATCCGGATTAACCCAATATATGATAAAAATAACCCCAAGAAAGTCATTTACCATTCACTCTACATCATCCAGATCATGTCTCTGGAAGATTGGGGTTCTCACCCAGCATTAACCAAACCATTACCTGATCATGACTATTCCTACAATTATCATGATTATATGACAGCTT
The DNA here is from genome assembly GCF_030987335.1 of Cornus florida. Taxonomy (NCBI): domain Eukaryota; kingdom Viridiplantae; phylum Streptophyta; class Magnoliopsida; order Cornales; family Cornaceae; genus Cornus; species Cornus florida. The sequence continues at coordinate 34,961,284 of NW_026775577.1, read as the reverse complement.
GGTCTATTATTCTACTTCACCAGAATCCATCATTCACCCATTCATGGTTCCTTTGTTTTGATAACAAGTTTAATTACAAAGCACCAATTCCTACTTGGTTTCTTAAATGGTGGTCATGGTTTGGCTCCATTCCAGAAATCCTCCCTTTTATTCTCGCAGATCAAGTCAAATATTTCCACACAGTCTACAAAGTCAGTAAACACAACTCCCAGTTCTCGATTCTCTTCCTATTTTCTTGTAAGTACAAGATTCCCTGGATTTTCAAATGGTTATATGACATTCAGGGAAATACAGTCATTCGTCGCCACTATGTCAAATGGTGGGATGCTTTCAAAATCGCCAGGATTCTTGATTATATAAAAGAAGAATTTCCAGCTCCAGTAACAGTTGCTCCAGTCATAGTCACTCCTCCACTATAACAAGTTACTCAGCCAAGACAATTAGGCTCTGCCCCTACTTCAAAGTCACAAAAATCCACTCCCAAATCAGAGTTGGATTCACTCAAGAAAATGGCAGCAGATTTAACTAATCGCATCCACGAGATGTCACAAGAAGAAGAAGAAGAAGCTAATACCTTCTCTGCTGAGGAATCCAGTTACCCAGTTACCAATTTATATGATGACTCAGTATTTCAAGATAGCCAAAATCCCTACGATGATCCTTACTGAGGGTTTTTTAAGAAAAGTCACCATTGCTACAGTAACAAGTCAAAATCACTATTTCAACATTAATTGTCGGCAGAACTACTATTTCTACAGTATCCCGACAAAGTACTGTTCATCTACAGTAACCGCCAGTACAAAACGACAGGAATAGTAACTTACTATTCATGAACAGTCACAGATGCCTCAAAAGTCCAAAGTTACTTTTCAAAAGCCAGGAATCATACCGGAAATCAGGCTAAAGAATCTCACAACAGGGAAGCAGCTCAGCTATAAATGCAGTGCTCAATCGCATTGTTATTCAGGCTTCGTTTGAGAGAGAATTCAGGCTTCATTATATTTTCTCATTGTAATATTCAGTTCAGTTCTTTTGTATCCTTCCTGAGTATAATACAACAATATATGCTGTATACATCAGACTACTATCAGTTACATTAAGTTTGTAAGTCATTTTCAGTTAATATTCTGTTGTAATTATTTTCAGTAATACTAGTTTGATTCAGTTATTTATTTTATTATAAATATATATATATTTACCTTGGTCGGTTATACACCGCCTTAATTAATTTATTAGTCGGTTATACACCGCTTTATTATCTTGTTATTATAAATATATAAACCTTGGTCGGTTATACATCGCCTTAATTAATTTATCTGTTTTATTCTGTTTTAGTCATCATATATATATATATATATATATATATATATATATATATGTCTTCCTTTTTTCTTTTTCTTTTTTATCATGGCAAGAAACACACTTACCCATTCACTTGCCCTTATGGAGAATTTTTTTTTTGGGTAAGTTCTTTATGGAGACTTGAACTACAGACCTTTCAAGAAGGTCGAGAAAATCTCACTAAGCTACTGGTGAAAATATGTCTATTAAAGACACGCAATGTGTGCTCATGCAACACTAAGTCTAATTTGTGTCCCTACGCCCAATAGTTGTGAGTTGTGATAGAATTCCTAAAATCATTGGGTAACATTGAACCTAGTGTAACTCCAGTATACTGGATTCCTAGATTCTTGATTTATTAAGGGGGTTTTGTACTCACTGAGAATTTGTTATTGAGGTGATTAAGAGTGTTCATGCTGTAATGAACACACCAAAGTATTAATACAAGTACTTCGATACTAACATTCTTGCATCATTTACCTTGTATTACTAGTAAATTTGATAATGACTTAACACCAAGGCCCAAGCACCAGAAATCTTATTCCAATATTCATACTTGTATATACCCTATAAGTTCTTCAATCTTAACTGTAATATTCTTGTTAAATATACCATTCTTCATTTTACCTTCAAATTATGGAGCCAACCAACCTTGTAATTATATAAATATACATATAGATAGTTCACTATGCTAATCACACGGGTAAGATGTGTTAGTTCATGCGTGTCTCAATGTTCAAGATTTGATGAAAAATCTAGATGGTTTAGTTTCTGTCCATGTTTATCACATGGCTAAGATGTTTAAGATCATAGCATCTCAATGTTCAGGATTTGATGAAAAATCTAGGTTTTTTTGTTTCTGTTTGAGTAGTTCTCATTATAATTAGCTACAATTTGATGTTGATGTCCTCACTCCTGATTGCTAATCAGAACTCACTTTTTCAATAAAGCAATCACCGGCCACACAAGTCTTTTAATATGAGTTATGTGACATCAATCTGAAAGATACTGCTAACAATTCAATAATATACACATATGTGAGACAACTGATAGCATCCTGCAACTCTCCAAACACACAGACAACAAAGGTTGTTGGGAGGATAGTTTTAGTAATTAGAGATTCAGAATATATATATATATATATACATACATATACATACACATATATATAGTATGATTTGATTTGATGGACAATAATTGTTAAAATTGTCAATTCATTTTTGGAACCTCTCTGTGTCCACTGAATATATATACTATTTGTATAGTCCCCTCTTGTCTTCTCTGAAGGGATTAAATACCCTCTAAAATCGCTGGTCCCCTAATGAAGTTACAACATTTTACCAAAGAATATTGGAAAGGTCAATCATGATAAAAGCCATTTTAAGTATGAAAATATTGAGTCTAAAATTAAAAATAAAAAGTGTAGTATCATAGTTGGACTGTCCTTAATTTTTATTTATTTATCAGATTGTTACATTTAACATTTTCTTATTTTGATTTTCTATACTTACTCATTTGGATTTTTTTGATTTCAAAATAATCTGTTTGTCCTCTCTTCATTTAACTATTCACCAATTTTGCATTGGTGCTGAGGGATACATGCATTATGTGTATTTATATGACCCAATTCCTTAGGTGTCCCTCTATTTTTACAACTTCATAGATTTGTTTAGAATGTAGTCATGTGGGTGTCTCTAAAAGTAGAGCATCGCTTACTAAGGTATGGTATGGGTCAAAAAGACGAAACCTTTAAGAAATATTACTCTCTTAGATAAATTGTATTTATACAATTGATTACTTAGACAAAAGAGCTATGATACACATAACGACAACTGACTCTGCCCACCTCATATGTGAGAGAGTTGGGAGGGTCGTAATCGCTAATTTCAGAAATTTTCTATCAAAAAAGGGTTGATGTCCATGTATATTTCTAGTCATTGTGTGAGTTGCGCTAAATGAAGAGAATTAGTAGGGAGTTGTTGGTTGTTGGAACTTTTGGACTAGATTAGTTCCTTCATCTTAGTGATATATATATATTCCGAAATCTGATAAGTATTCACACGCCTTGTTTATTAATGTCTGACCTATAAAGAGATTATACCATTAGATTAAAAGCCTTTAACTAAAGAATTTCCTTCATTTTAATATTCCATAGAATAATTGACACAATAGCTAGTTATTCAACTTGATCAGTTTTTGATCTACCGTTAGAGTTGTGTGTCAATCCTAAAATCTAGCCAAGGGTTGATGTATTGTTTAGAATTTTAGTTAACTCTAATTTTGAGCCTAATCTTAAAAAATTTGGCCAAGTGGGCATTGATCTCTTAACCTAATCATCTAAAGTATATGGCCATCTTACACTTTATATAGTGTTGTTGTGAACTAAAACCAAGTTACATTAATATTGCTATTTAGAGATAATTTGTAAGACAAGTGTATTGTCCAAAAAAAATTTATTCATTTAATGAAGTGGATAAAATCAACACGGATCCGATAAGGAAAAAAAAAAATCTTGGACTACACTCATCGACTTAAGAAATACTAGGTCTAAATAGTATTTTCCGAGTTATATATGACAATGATTTGTTTGGCCTACAAATCCCACTTTCTCGTTTCATGTAATCAAGTAAATGCAGCTTAAATTGGTATTTTAATTACATATTTCAGTGCATGTATCTATGAAGATTCTTTTAGACCTTGAATTGGTGAAGTACACAGTTACAATCATATCCTTTGTCACTTTGTTTCATGTATGGTTGGCCAGAAAAGATTGAGAGGACAAACTTGATTTCTTTCTGGGAATTCAAAGATGTGTTTATTAGTTTAGGGCATATAATAATGTCCACGCTAGTTGGAGGAGATAGTGTTACATCTTTAATTAATAAAGTTTTAACATGTAATCATGTCGTTGGTCACTCTTTTTTGTTTTTATAAATTTTTTATTCTCAATTTTCTTTTACATTCATGTCTTTATGTCTAGGTAATCATCTCTTCTAGGGCTAGCTAGGGTGGACCTATTAAAGTGGCCTTGGAATTATGTATCACGATTTCTGAAAGGTGAAGCGACGGTAAACATATTTCTTAGGATTGTTTTGTCTATGCGCTGTAGACGTTCTGGTATTGGTTGCGATTTGTAATCAATTCAAACAAATATTGATATATGAATCTATCAATTTATAGAGTCGTGTAACGGCATCAGATTTATAAAAAAAATTATTAATTGATCAATACATCACTTATAAATCGATATGAAAAACAATGACAGCAAGGAACATGCTCTTAATGTTAACTAGAAATGACATTATGCAATTTTATAATATCATCTAACATCATATTTTATATATATAGATTGCTGATGCAATTTGCATGTTGTGCCACTATAAACTATTTTTAAAAAATATAATGGATGTTTAATTACGCCACAACATTAAGCGGATTTATAAGTAATAGTTATGAGGGATGAAAATTTTAATTTATAAAATTATCAAGTGGATAGAATTTTATAGACTTTGTATTTAAGCAAATTGTACTAAAAGATACTTATCAAAAAAAAAAAAATTGTACTAAAAGAGACTTCTCTTACTTATTTAACTATGAAAATAAATATAAAAATAGAAAAAAATAATACAAGTAAAAAGTAAACAGACAATTATGAATTATAACATATATATATAACATGTATATCGTGTAATTAATGAAACAAAAGATAAAAGAATAGATAAGAAATTTTAAAACAAATCGTAAAAAGTAAGATACAAGGCAAACATTTTGTTAAAAAGTTATGAATCATAATATAAAAATATCCTCATAATTTTTTTTTTTTTTTTTTCGAAAAGTTAAGCAATTTATATAAGGAAAAAGAATGTACAGATGGAGCCCAAAAGGGAACGAAAGATACAAGACCAATAGGATGTGATACCCCCGGATTTTCGGATGTGGGTTGGCCAGGCCCACGCCCGATTACCCGAGGATATCAAAACAATTAGCAATTTAATGAACACAGAATACAATATAGAAAACAAGAATGAATAAAATTTTGCTGAAAAAAACCTAGAATGATAATCCAATAATCGAAAACCTCAGAATAAATAATTTCATTGATAATTAAAACTATTTTGATACAACTGATCTACCAAGAATGGAAATCGTTCTCCAATTTATACAACTCGGGAATCCATCTAGTGGACCCCTAAAAACCAATGGTACTCAAAAGACTGGAACAAAACCCAAGTCTTAACATGAAATAAAATCATACGCCATCAGTAGAGTGAATAACTGTATCTGCTCAGCACGATCAAGCTCTACAGCTCAGAACTGACGAACACCTGAAAAAAATAATAAAAGGGTGGGTCAGGCCCACAAGCAAGTTCTAATCTAACTGCAATCCATACAGTGACCCGATACGCAGATACACCATAGATACCTCACAATATCTATCTAGTCCATACATATATATATCCACACTATGGGACATTCACTGAACTACAGTAGGGATCTCAACCTGAATAGAAGGCAACATGCGAATACGCACCCAAAGGTGGGCATGAGTACCTAGACCTAACAGGGTACACCCAACCTACTATAACCAGCTACACGTCCACTGCATATACGCACCCTAACCAACAAGTTTGAGACTCAAGCTCAACTCGTGGTACCATAAACATATATATCTAAACTCCGTTCCTAACCATTCACAAGAAATCCAATAAGTCATTCGGCGTATTCAACCGTACCGACTTATATATATATAAGGAGGATTTATTTAACAACCCGTTCCCTTATTCCAAAATAGGTAGGACTGAGTATTTTAAATCAGTCTATCCCTAGTATGCCACCGTCCCATACCGGTGCATACAATCCACAAAGTCCATATAATTGATAGAACCAGTCATACTGTTCACCAATTAAAATCCATAAGGTAGGAATTAGCATTTTGAACTAAACCATACCTAGTATGCCACCGTCCCATACCGGTGCATACCATCCTCCATATCCATGTAAATTACAACATTCAAATGATAAGCAAGTAATTTACAATGCAAAACCAAACCTAGATAATTGACAGAATTTTAATGTGAGAATTCCGCAATTAAAATCCAATACATAATTCCAAATAATTGGTCAAATTTAATATAAGAATTCAGCAATTATAATCCAATATATGATTCCAAATAATTGACCGAATTAAGTATAAGAATTCAGCAATTATGTTCCAATACATAAATCTAGGTAAATTACAAGGCATAAATAATAAGCACGTAATTTATAGTCCAAAACCAACCATCCACATCGTTGCAGAATAGTATTTAGTATTTCAACAACTTAAAACCAAAACCATGTAAATTACAGACTATGAATGATAGTACAGCATTTTAGCAATTATGTTCCAATACATAATTCCAGGTAAATTACAAGGCATAAATAATAAGCACGTAATTTATAGTCCAAAACCAACCATCCACATCGTTGCAGAATAGTATTGAGTATTTCAACAACTTAAAACCAAAACCATGTAAATTACAGACTAAGAATGATAGTACCGCAATTTAAAATCCAAAACCAATATCCAATTAATTACTGAAGATTTTTAAAAGTTTCAGCAATTTAAATCCAAACAATTAACCATATAGTTGCAGGGGATGATTTAATAAATCAACAACTAACATCCAGAGCCTGCATAGATTACATCTAACACATCAATGACCCTATAATATATTTAAGACCATTTTATAAATATATTACATCCCGCTCGAATGCCTAAAAATAAGCTTAAGCATTTAAAACTTCATCCATCCACCAATCGTATACAATTGTACATAAGTGTTATACAGTTTGATCCGTTAATTTAGAATTAACCTTAAATTAATTTAGGGTCTTAATAACACCCAAAAATTAACTATTTAATCCCTCCGTGAAGTCTCATTAAATTTCTAAAATTTAATCAAGCCATTCAGTTCCTTTCTCTGTTAGTAGCATACACCATTGTATATTTTTACACTGCTTCATCCTTTGTCTTAAAGACTTAAACCATGCAACATTAAGTTTAATAACACTTAAAATTAACTACTTAGATCCTCTGTTAAGTCCCTACAGTTCATTAGCATCACTCAGAAGCTCAAACAGTGCTCAAAACACCAAACAGAGCCCTAAAACCACTTTCTGGACGTAAAAACAAATTGGAGCCGGCTCTTGGAATGGAAGAGCCGGCTCTTCCCCTATTGGAGCCGGCTCCAATCCCCTAGGAGCCGGCTCTTGATGAAGGGGAGCCGGCTCTTGACTTCCTAGAGCCGGCTCTCTCCCTCTTGAGAGCCTCCAGTTCATCCCTGCTCCGTTTCCATGAATCTGCTCCTTCTCTGGTCAGTCCCTACCCTTCTGTTTATTTCTTAAACTGATCTTAAGGGTTTATTATCACTCTATTAACATCTCCAAGGTTTGATTACAGTAATTTAAAACAATTACAAAGCTTAAGGTTGCTATTGAACTTACCAAGCTTTTAGTATCAAAACTGAAACTATATGCAGAAACAGAAACGGAACAGATTGCACACGTATTTAAAACAGAATAATAACATCCCTATGTGTTCTGTATAACCCCAGTAGAGTTCCTATATTGTGTCTACAAGAGTTGCAGTCAAATACAGAAACTAAGGCTACGATGGAAACCATATGCTTAAAGTACAGAAAACTGAAACACCACTTGCATACACTGTAACAGATATTGTTTTCAACACATACAGACCAACAATATAACATGTAATAAACATATCAATTCCAGTTTCTGCTTGATTAAACCCTAAAGATTATCTAGGTGCACAGAACACGGCTCAAAGGGAAAGAGGAAGATAGAACTTGCCTTTGTAATAGTTGGTCTGCTTTCCTCTGTTCTGGCCACACTGAAAATACTGCTTAGCCTCCTATTACTTCTGTGTTTCCCTTCTCGTAGGTTTGGCTTTGAAACCTCAGTCGAGAACTCACAATTTGCTCTGTTATCTCAACCCTTACTCTACATCTCTCTGTGTTTTGCAGAACCCTCTACGTGTATATGCTATGTGATATATCGTAAAACCCTAGCTTAACGCATAATGGAGTATTTATAAACTAAATACTAAAACCCTAATCCTTGTCACATTGAGATAAAGCCCTAAACTTAATCCGAGTTTAGTTAGATATCAGATGCTTATGAGACGGCTCCAAAAACCCTAACTAAAACGTATCTAAAACCCTAGTTAATGGGAATTACATAATTACCCTGTTCAAAAATTAAATACTTAATAAATAATTAATTTAATAAAACCCATTAATTAAATACTTAATAAATAATTAATTTAATAAAACCCATTAATTAAATCAAATAAGCAAGCAACGAATCACTTAAAACACATAAAATAAATAAAACAATTAATTAAAATAAACCAACAAATAAAGAATTACACCCTTAATTAAAATAAACAAACAATTAAAAAAAAAAATAACACAATGAATTAAAATAAACAACCAATTGGACACATAAGCATATAGATACAAAATCAATTTAAAATGCACACAAATAAAATTTAAATTTCATTTTTATCCCTTTTGAAATTAGGGGTATTACATAGGAGGTCCAACCCAACAGAACTATCCTAGCCCAAGAGGCTCAATAACCCCCAACAAGCCCATAGGGCTCAATAACCTAGAAGTCAAACAACTGTAAGCTATAATTATAAGTTGTTCAACATCACCATCTCCGGTAAGCAAGCCATGACTGGCAACAGTAGCCTCACGACTGTTCCGGAGGCTCGTCTGGCGGACGAGGAGGTGGACGAATGAAGGAAGAGGGTAGGTCCCAAACATTACGGGCACGCCGAGCAGCCACCCTATCCTTGAGTGATAGAGGCAAGAGTCTTTCTCTGATGGAATTAGTGATTTTCACCAAAACAGAGTTTTGAGTGCTTGATATGTCCTTGAAGATTTTTGAATTCCTCTCTGCCCAAATGTGATAAATGGATGCTGAGAGTGCCAATTTGTTTATCGCATTTGCAACACTTTTTGAGGACCAATGATGTGAAGCCCAAAAAATAAAATCATTCCACTGTGATCTGGTGTAAAATCCACATGTATTCTGTAAGTGAGACCAAATTGGGGCAGTGAAGGAGCATGAGAAGAAGATGTGATTCAGAGATTCTCCAGAGAAGAAGCACAGTGCACAGTGGTTCGGAATATGGTTGTAGGCCATAGAATGGCTATCAAGTATGGGGAGTTTGTTAAGCACTGCTAGTCATAGGATGACTCTATGCCTTGGAATTGACAATGAATTCCATACTAACTGATATCATGGGGCAGGGGATGCAGGTAGAGCTAATGCTTCAATTGTATGTTTGAGAGAATACTTACATGTTGCTGATGGCTTCCAAGTGTATGAGTCAATACTTGAACCAGCACAAGAAAGGTGTTGCAGGCTTGGCAACAATAAGATAATGTCCCCTGGGAAATTCCATGTTTGTGCTGACATGTAGCTGTTCAACCTGGCATTGAGAGGAATTCCAGAAATATCAATTTGGGTATGAGAGAATCTGTTGCAAAGAGGACTTTCCTCAAACCAATTGTGATGCCATAGGTAATTTTCTCCCCATTCCCAATATTTACTTTGATCAATCTAACCAAAGCAGGCCTAAGTTGCAGTAGGGATCTCCAATTGTAGGAGCATTTTTGTGGAATAGTCAATTCCTAAAGGCACTTGTCTTTCAGCTGATGATCAATTATCCACTGAGCCCAAGAGCTTTCTTTGCAATCAGTGCTGATTTTCCACAAGTGTCTCATCATTGAAGCCCTATTGATGAGTTCAACATTTGGGATACCAAGGCCACCCAACCCTTTAGGTCTGCACACATAGAGCTAAACTACTTTTGCTTTTTTGTTGTTAAGACCATTGCCAAACCAAAGGTAGTTCCTACATAACCTATTAATTTTATAGATCACAGCTTTAGGCAGTATAAACATACTAGCCCAATACATTTGCATACTAGTAATGATGGACTGTATAAGTTGTATTCTACCTGCATAAGAGATTATTTTGCTTGTCCAATGGTTTATTCTACTTGATATCTTATCCACCAGTGCTTTACAGTCATGGGCTCTAAGCCTGGTGGTGATGAAGGGCACACCAAGGTACCTGATTGGAAGGGATCTAATTTCAATCCCAATTAGGCTAGAGATTGAATTCTGTATGGCTTGATCCACACCACAAAAAAAAAAAAAAAGATGGAGCTCTTAGATTTGTTGATGTTGAGGCTAGAAATAGTTGAGAAGATAAGTAGTGCACTGTGTAAAATACTCACTGACTGCAAGCTTCCATGAGAAAATAGTAGAAGATCTTCTGCAAAAATAAGATAGGTAATAGCTCTCTTTTTACACCTCCAATGGAACTTGAATGATGGTGAATGTGATATAACTGAGGAGATGATTAATGAAAGGACCTTCATGACTATTATTAACAAGAAGGGGGAAAAAAGATCCCCTTGTCTCAGCCCCCGAGCTCCCTTGAAAAAACTAGTAACTTCACCATTGACAGAGATAGTAAAAGATGGAGATGTAATGCAAGCCTTGATCCAATGAATAAGTTGTTGTGGAAAGTTGAAGAGAGTAAGTGTATCAAGTAGAAACTCCCAGTTCACTAAGTTAAATGCCTTCTGAAGGTTGATCTTGATGGCACATCTGGGTGAGGTGCTGGAAAAGGGTAAGTGGTATCCATGCATTAACTCCTGGGCAAGAAGTACATTATCACTAATAACTCTTCCTTGAACATAAGCTGATTGACTTGGATCAATTAGGAGGGGTAGTACTGGCTTTAATTTGAGCACAAGGAGTCTAGATATACATTTGTAGATTGTGTTGCAACATGAGATAGGTCTGAACTCATGAAGTGAAGAAGGCTTTGGGGTTTTTGGAACTAGAGAGATGTAAGAACAATTCAACTCTTGAAGTAATTTTCCATTAATAAAGAACTCTTTGATGGCTTTAATGATATCATCACCAATGATAGCCCATGCTTTGTGAAAAAAAAAGGCATTAAAGCCATCTGGACCTAGGGCTTTGTCTTTGTTGAGGCATTAACTCTTCCTTGAACATAAGCTGATTGACTTGGATCAATTAGGAGGGGTAGTACTGGCTTTAATTTGAGCACAAGGAGTCTAGATATACATTTGTAGATTGTGTTGCAACATGAGATAGGTCTGAACTCATGAAGTGAAGAAGGCTTTGGGGTCTTTGGAACTAGAGAGATGTAAGAACAATTCAACTCTTGAAGTAATTTTCCATTAATAAAGAACTCTTTGATGGCTTTAATGATATCATCACCAATGATAGCCCATGCTTTGTGAAAAAAGAAGGCATTAAAGCCATCTGGACCTAGGGCTTTGTCTTTGTTGAGGCATTAAAGCAGTGTTGGATTTCAGTATTTGTAAGCAAAGTAATTAGCTGCTCAATGAAGCTATCTGGAACAGATTTGGTAATATATTGAGCCAAACAATTTCTACCGGGATAGAGATGGGGATTTGTACCTAGCAGGGCTGTGAAATGATTAAGGATAGCCTCCTTAACATGGGTTTCACCTTCAATGAGTCCCCCAGCTGGATTGTCCAAGGAAATAATTTTTCTCCTGTTATTTCTAGCTGTAATAGATTTAAAGAAGAAGGATGAGTTACTATCCCCCAATTATAACCACCTAATCCTTGACTTTTGCCTTAAGTCTTGCTCTACAAATGTGATGAGATAAGAGTAATGATGAAGAAGGACAGCTTCCTCCACTCTCAATGAGAAGTCCATGGGGTTTTGGTCCAGAGCAGCTTTGCAAGAGCTAAGTTGTGATTTAAGCTCAGTGATTAAGTGTGAAGAAAATACTGGGGATGTCTTCAGGAGGTCCTTTATAGGATGCTTAAGAGCCTTTAATTTTGGGTAACTTGGAACATAGCAGTACCTTTAATGAAGGAGCTCCAGGTAGAGGCAACTGTTGGGATGAACTGATCATTTGAGGCCCAGGAATTAAAGAAAATGAATGGAATTTGTTTCCTCTGTTGAGTATCCCCAAGCTTAACCAAAATCGGGCTATTATCAGATAAGCCTTGTGGAAGGAAAAAACATTCTGCTCTAGGAAATGAGATGCTCTAATTGACATTAATCAAGGCCCTATTAAGCTTTCTGGCAATATACCCCTCACTTTTATTAGTCCATGTAAACATGATGCCACTGAATCTAAGGTCATCAAGTCCAGCCTCATAGATGCACTATCTGAAATCAGTAGCAGGAGCATTCCATCTCATAGAACCACCATTCCTTTCACTAAGACTGCAAATGGCATTAAAATCCCCAAGTAAAATCCATGGAGATGAAGAGAAAGTTTCTGAAAAAGAGGAAATATCTTCCCATAGCATTCTTCTATCCACAATATCATTTGCCCCATAAATGAAAGAAGCATTAAAGCTTCTATTATATGCCACTACTTTAAGGTTGCAGTGAATAGCTTGCCTTGAGTCAGAGATGAGAGATAGATGGATGAGATAGGGATTCCATAGTAGCCAAACCCCAAAGGTGAGTGATTGTAGGCTCCAATGAGGAGCAATAAAACTGTGGATGGACTTCACATTAAGAGAATTAACTCTAGTTTCAAACAGAGCAATTATTGAGATAATGTACTTAGCTAGAAGAGCCTTGACTTCTAGCTGCTTTGAGAGTTAAAGCCTCTCATATTCGAAGCAGCAATACAGGTCATTTTGAGGGAGGTTTACTTACACCCCTCAATCTCAAACCCTTAAAAGCAAATGAGTTAGCCTTTAGACTCTTCCTAATTTTGTCTTTAGATGATGGAGCCAGCTTCTTCCTTTTGTGACAGCAGGATTCAAATGGTGGTGTTTAAGCCGCGGTTCACTAAAAGTTTGTAAAGATATGAACTAAGAGTGTGAGTGTGCAATGTGGCCAAGTTTTAAATTTGTAAAAGCCACTACTACCTCTAACTAAAAATATAGCTAGGGTGAGTAGGGATCGTTCCAAGGGATTGTGGGTGCCTTTGCAATGGAAACAATAAATAGGGTTAGTAGGTCGAGTGATCAAAGATTGGTTGGATTGATTGATTAAGCTATTATGCAAATGAAATTAAAGTAAACAAAATTCACTGATTAATAAAATAGAGAAAGATATAGAGGGGAGGACTTGGGGTACTAGAGTTCACCACTAAGTTTGACTTCACTAGACACTAGCAATTGTATATTAATAGGGAAATTAACTTGTAACTTGTGTGTGTGTGTGACATTAATTGAAACTAGGCATGGATGGCAAATAAGCATAGATTGTCAAGCCAAATCAAATGGAAAACACAACCTATCAAATAGAACCAAAATCCATTCAATGAAACCACAATTTATACATGCACAACTATCTAGAAACATGCACCTAATGCATTTATAAGTATGTAACACCAAGAAACAAGAGTAGATTGACCACCTATCTATGAATTTAAAGCAGTTACACTACATCTACACTAAAGACATGAAATTAAACTAAGTAAGCTAAAGGTGTGGTACAATCCATCAAGAAACAAGTGTGAACCATCAAATAAATTGCAAAAGTGTTCAATTAAGCTCTATGTTTTGACCATCTTTAGATTAACTTCATCCATACACATAGACATGCATACACTCCACTAAATCTAGAGAAAAACACATGAATCATCCATTCTAACATACATAGACATATGGTTAGAAGTAGATAATCAATTGAAAGCATTAATCTATACACATCAAGTAGAAACCACAAGATATATATATATATATATATATATATATATATATATATATATATATATATATATATATCCAAGATTAAAACATTGTTACAAATAAATCCCCAAAAATATATAAAGAACTAAGTCTAGGAAGCAAACTTAGGGGCTACTCTAGCCCTAAGTAGATGTCTAGCCACTCATTGAAGTAGTCATCCAACCCTCAAGGGCTATCTACATGGTAGGAATAACGTCCTTCTTGATGGAAACCCTAGAAGAATGGAAGAACTCCCCAAAAATGTGTAAGCTCTCTAATCTCTAGCCTCCTCTCTAAGATATGAGATATACAAGTTATGTTAAATGTTACAAGTTATCCTATAACAATGGCTCAAAATCCTTATATAGGTAGGTCAAGTGTCACACCCAATGGTTTGGGCTCGTACACCAAGGTCCCTCCAATGATTGCACCATGAGCCAACTTTTAATGAACTGGAATCTATTTTTTTTCGGACTTGAGGAGGTTCGATCGATCGAACTTGGCTGAGATCCATCGAATATTGCAGAGATCGATCATCCTTGGCGGCGCCTTTTTGAATAAAGACAAATCTCTGAGATATTTTGGGATATTTTTGGGAAGAAGACAAAAGTGGTAGGTGGGTGGTAGGTGTGGATAAGATCAAATCAATTTGATCGATCTGGAAAACGTTGGATCGATCGAACTTGTTGGATTCTTTTGGATAAGGACAGGAGTTTGGATCCATCTTGAACTGTTTAAATCGATAAACTTTTGATCGATCGAAGAAATGCTGAGATCGATCGAACATGCTGAATTTCTACATTTTGCTTCATTTAGCTCCCACTTTGCTCCTCTCATCCATTCAGCTTGAGTTAACTGCTTTAATGCTCTTATTTGGCTGAATTGACTTATTTTTGTGATAAGCACCTGAAAAGGGCAATAACACGAAATTAGTTTAAAACGGGAAAGTAAGATAGATAAAGGTCCTAGAATACCTTAGCTTAAGGGGTTTAAATGCGTACTTTTCAGCGTTCATCATACCCCCAAGCTTAAATATTGCTAGTCCCTAGCAATGAATTACAAAGTAAATGAATGAAATGAACAACTATACAACTATGAACTAGAAAGCAATAAATGGATAACGCCACTTTCGTAGAGAACACGATTGCATTTAGTATATGCAACTAGCCTTTTAAACCCCTAGGTTACCCCTAGTAGACGAGTGAAGTCTCGTGAGGGTTCCCAGAAATGATACCCACAAACATTAAGGTCGTTCTCACTAAAGAGGCTCTAATATTGCAAATAAGCATTGGGAGAAAACTACCTCAAGTATGCAATTTTTCAACCCTTTCCAAGCAATCTCCCAAAATTTCAGCATCAAACAAGCAAATATGGTCCTTCACACATCAAGAAAATGATCATGTAAATCAAAACAACTCTAGAATCCTTTTAAGTGGACCGGCATCAAATATGTTGCTATCTAAGCCAACTAAAGAAATAATCACATCCTTACCCTCAAACTAACACACAAATTTAGTACCGATCATCAAGACAAAGAGTGCACCTTTTATTAAAGCTTATTTGATCTAGGTGCCCTTATTCTTTTCACTCAACTTTTTTTTTTGGTTAACTAATCCTAGAGGATCAAAGATAGAAGCATAGTGTAATGTGTTGATCTATTAAGCTTTCTAGCGATTCATAAGGTCGAGCGTTAGGTCAACGACTCCCAAACCGGACGACTTTAGGGCACTAGGTGTTCAAATACCCCTAAGGACTTACAAGCTCAAATCAACTAGGCTACAAATCAAAACAACCTCCATCTAATCATTTTCCACTTCTCATCTTTTGGGAGAAGTCCTCACTTTTTTTTATTGCTTTTGTAACTTTTCTTTTCTTTTTTTTTTTTTTTTCTTCTTCTTTTAACATTCAATTATTAACCTAGAGTTTGGGCCCTCCACATTTCGGTGTGAAAAATTCAGTGCTTGATGAGGCTAGAATCCCGGCTACTCAATAAAAAGGGATTGTTATCCACTTTTGTCAAAATGAAAGATTTCAGTGCACTACTAGCCCAATTGGGATATAATCAATTCAATAATCAATAAAGCATGTACCCCACAAATGAATGCTAGTGTGTGCATGTGCTAGTGTGGAATCCTAGAGTGAATCTCAAAATAATCACAAAATCAGGATGATGTGGACCACAAATGCAAGCAAGATATCAATCTTTCAAAAAATTTACTCCTAAATGGCATTCACAAGGCATACAAGGAGTATTGGACTCTCAAGTAAAGTAATTTTTAAATTTTAAGCAACATAGTCCTTAAAAGATCAAAATTATCGCTAACATCAATCTCAAATCTCAATCATGTATTTAAAACTTAAATTTAAGTAGAATCCAACAAAGACACCTTACCCCCAAACTTAAACCGCACATTGTCCTCAATGTGCAATGAGAACAATGAAAAAAAAAAAAATGGAAACAATATACCGTGGTGGCAAAGACATGAAGCCCGGCAATGATCCAAGTCGAAAGTCGTCTCCCCCAAACTTGGAATCAACAACCTACTTGAATAACCACACTAGCAAACTCACATCAAATATCAAATGGGATAAGAATAATCAAATCATACATTCTAAAGCAATATAACACAAGATGAAAGAGAGATATGAGATCAAGCCCAATATGAAAGTAGCATGACTACACATAAGAGTACAATGGTGAAATATTATTATTATTATTATTTTTAATAAAGCAAGATTAAGTAATATGCAAGAAAATATGAATAATGATTGCTAAGTTTAATGTTTCTAGCTAGATAGAATGTTGCTTTGAAAGGTTAAGAGGTTATAATTTTTTTTTTTACAGAAGAAAGCTTCAGATCGATCGAACTTAGATCGATCTAATATTTGATCGATCGAAATGGTGAAATCCTGCAGATAAGTTCGATCGATACACAGAGAGGTGAAATATGCAGAGATCCAAAAAATTTTTAAGTATGGAACTGAGATCGATCGAAGAGAAAGTTCGATCGATCTTGGAAAACTCAGATCGATCTGGAATGAAGTTCAATCGATACACAGAAAGGTGAAATATGCAGGAAATTCTCGCTCGATGGAACTGAGAGATGATTGGATACAGAGATGGGTGTTCGATTGATCTAACATCTTTTGAGATCAAACGAACAGCAAGAACTTGAACTTCACTTTGAGAACATTGAGTGCAAAACTATATCTCTTGATAAATTGGATCTACCAAAAGGGCAGCTTCCATATGCCTTTGAAAAACTTGTTCCTCAATGTAGGGTTTCAACCTTTGCCAATTCACCTTGAATGTGTTGCCATTCTTTAAACTTTGAATTTTAACCGCCCCATACGGCGCAACAGAGATGATCTCATATGGACCTTCCTATTTGGTACGCAATTTCCCAATAAAGAGTTTAAGCCTAGAGTTGAAGAGCCATGCTTTTTGTCCTGGTTCGAAAGATTTCTTCACAATATGTTTATCATGGAAAGCCTTGGTTCTTTCCTTGTAAAGCTTTGCATTGTCATAAGCATTATGTCTCAAATCTTCTAACTCATTCAATTGTAGTAAACGATTCTCTCCGGCTTTGTCAAGGCCAAAATTGAGCTTCTTAACCGCCCACATAGCTTTGTGTTCTAGCTCAACCGGAAGATGGCAAGGCTTTCCATAAACAAGTCTATAAGGAGACATGCCAATGGGAGTCTTGTATGCCGTTCGGTAAGCCCATAAAGCATCATTTAATTTGCGTGACCAATCTTTCCTGGTTGTGTTACCGTTTTCTCAAAAATATGCTTAATTTCCCGGTTTGACACTTCTACTTGCCCACTTGTTTGAGGATGGTAGGGAGTGGTGACTTTATGAGTAACGGAGTACCTAAGAAATAATTTCCTCAAAAATTGATTGCAAAAAAGCTTTCCTCCATCACTAATCATTGCTCTTGGCATACTAAAATGAGTAAAGATGTTGGATTTAATGAATTGGATGACCACGGAGTGGTCATTGTTTTTGGTAGCACAAGCATCCACGCACTTAGAAACATAGTCAACGGCAAGCAAAATGTATTAATATCCATAAGACATAGGAAAAGTTCCCTTGAAATCAATGTCCCAAATGTCAAAGATTTCAACAATAAGAATATTTGTCAAGGGCATCATATCTCTTCTTGACATTGAACCCATTTTATGACATCTCTCACACTCCTTGCAAAAATTGTAGGCATTTCTATGAATGATGAGCCAAAATAACCCACTTTGAAGCACCTTCAAAGCGGTCTTCTTCGTACTAAAATGCCCACCACATGCAAGGGTATGGCAAAATGAAAGCACACTTGGGATTTCACTCTCTAGAATACATCTTCTTACAATTTCATCAGGACAATATCGAAACAAAATAGGATCTTCCCAATAGTAATTCCGGATGTTAACAAAGAAACGCTTCTTCGCATGTTTTGACCAATTGGTCGGAAGTTTACCAATTGCCAAAAAATTCACAATATCGGCAAACCAAGGCATTTGTCCATTAGAAACTTAGAATAGTTGTTCATCCAGAAATGAATCATAAATTGGTGGGCTCGAGGAAGATTCTACCACTAATCTTGAAAAATGATCGACAACCACAATTTTAGTGCCTTTCTTATCTTTAATTTCAAAATCAAATTCTTAAAGAAGTGAGATCCATCTTATCAAACGAGGCTTTGTTTCTTTCTTGGTCAAAAGATGCCTTAAAGCAACATGATCATAATAGACAATGACTTTTGACCCTAAGAGGTAGGACCAAAATTTGTCAAGAGCATACACTACGGCAAGTAATTCCTTCTCGATAGTGGAGTAATTCAATTGAACTCCCGAGAGGGTCTTGCTTGCATAGTATACAGCGCATGGAAGTTTTCTGTAATACCCCTAATTTTAAAAAGGATAGTCCTGGCATTTATTTTAATTATATATGTGTGTTTTTACTAAATTTATTGTTTAAATTGTATTTTGTTTGTTTAAATAAATTGTTTGCTAAATTAATTGCATTACTTGAATTAAATTGTTTTAAATATTCGGTTAATAAATTATTTGCTTGATTATTTGCATTTCGTGAATTAATTGTTTAAATAAAATTGTTTTAGGTTAATTGGTTATTTAATTATGTTTCTTAAGTTTTCTTAATTACGTGCTTATGTAAAATTAACTGTTTTATAATTTAGGGTTTAGTTTATTTAGCCGACACAGGTTTTAATTATGTTCTATAGGCTGGTTAGGATTTAGTTAGGGCTTGAATTAATTTAGGATTTGGTATAACTCTATAAATATATGGGTATACATCTGCCTAGGGTTTTTGATAAACCCTATTCACCACCTTCAATAACAGAGTCACGTAACAGAGTCATACAGAGAGTTGTGAGGGCAGAGAAACAGAGAGGGAGCTTGTGTGGTTTACCGAGAGAAACTTTAGGAGATTAAGGGAGGGATTCAAGGAGGAGTTCTAGTCCTAACTAGGAGTGGCAGAGGTTGATAACAACAAGTTGACGTTGCCAGAATTTATAGAGACGGTGGATTATAGTTTCAAATCTGAAACTGCAGGCAAGTCTCTGTTCTTCTCTCTCCCGTTAATTCGTATTATGTGCATGCCTAGTTAGACTCTAGGAATTAATCAAACATTAAAACAGATTCAATGAATGTTATAATTCATCTTGTATGCATGTTGAATCAGTATTTTGTTTCTATTGAGTTAATCTGTTTGATGTTGCTTAAAAGTTTTAACAGAAATCTTGTTGCCGATTATTTTAGCACTTGTGTTAAATTCCTGTTGTGATTGGATATCTATGTTTTAGTATTAGTTTGAGATATTTAAATGAACCCTAGAATAAGTTCTTAAAACAGTAATGAAGATCACCAAATAAATCTGTTGTGGGTTGCTTAAAGTTTCAGGCTAAGGTTTTGTAATCGTTGTTTCTAAACCTATGTTTTATGCATGCTATCATTGAATATCAGTGGTTTAATATGTACCTAGGACTGAGATTGAACCTAGAATGAGAATTAAAACATGTTACAGAGGCTCTGGTAATCACCGGAATTGGAGAAGACGAAGCTGGAACGGACAACGGCGGCTAGGGGAAAAGAGAGCAGGCTCTCAAATACCTTAGAGCCGGCTCCAAACTTATTTGGAGGTGGCTCTAAGTGTCTTTGAGCCGGCTCTAAGTGGTTTAGAGCCGGCCCCAAGAGAAAAATTGAGCAGGCTCCAAATTTTAGAGCCTGCTCCATTTTAAAACGCACAGAATCGAATTTTTAGGGACTTTTTAGCTGAAATTGGATTTTCTAAAATTGTTTAAAGGCTACTGGATGTTGTAATTTAATGTTTAAGACTTGTAAAAATGTTGGGAAGCATGATTACAAGTAGGAACTAAGAACGGGATTAATCTAAGATTAAACAGTGAACCCGTGGGTGGATGATTTGAAAATTAATTTCTATTGTCTACTATTTTTGGAATTTTATTTCTCTGCATGACTTGGATTTATAATTCATGTTTTGCAGCTGTGTTATAAGCATACTGTTGTATAGTTGTATGTATGCTTAGTTGGGATCAACTGGTGTTAAAATTTGTTTTACATTGCATCAGTTATGGTACTGTTTGGTGAGGTAGATTGTGTAATTCTACTTAATAAATTTAACGGACTATAATTGGGATTCTAGGTCTTATATTGAATGCATAAGTTGGTTATATACATGTTAAACTATATTTATGCTAATTCTGGAGTATGGTTGATAAATATTTATTCCTATTTTTGTCAACTTCGTTAATTGGAGGATTGTATGTACTGGTATGGGATGGTGACATACTAGGTATGGATTAGTTCAAGCATTAAAACCTACCTAATTTGGAATGAGTTGGATTAACCATAAAAATGTTAAGTCCTACTTATATGGATATATATATGAACCGGTATGGGACGGTGTCATATTAGGGATGGCTTGGTTCAAAACGCTAAGACCTACCTATATTGGGAATGGATTTGTTCAAAACACTAAGTCCTACCAAATTTGGATTAAGGTATGGATTAACTATAAAAGTTAAGGCCATCACCTACTTGTGTCATGTCAATCAAATAAATTGAATGACCTATTGTGGTTTCAGGATGGATTTGTTATACATATATCAGACCACTATATAGATGGATGATATTTTGTATTAGGAGTACGGACTTTATATATTTATTTTATGTGCCATGGTATGAGCTTGAGTCTCAGGACCATGGTTAGGGCGCGTATATCGCTTAGGATGGATAACTGGACATAGGTGTTGTTCCCTGGTAGGTCTAGGTACTCATGCCCACCTTAGGGTGCGTATTCGCATATTGCCTTCTATTCAGGCTGAGACAGACCTACTGGACTAACGAGCGTCCTATAGTGTGTACTATATACTTATATGGACTACTCTAGATATTGTTGAGTCTTCCTAGGATGTATTTGCGTATCGGATTACCAATTGGATTGTAGTAGATCAGGACTTGCATGTGGGCCTGACCCACCCCTTTATTTTTCAGGTGTTCGTCAGTTCCAGGGTTAAAGCTTGGACGTGCAGAGCAGATACATATATTCATTCCTCTAATTATGTAGGAATCTTCTCTATGATAGTTATGGATTTTATTTATATTATTTCAGTTTTGGTTTGAGAATTTTAATAAAGGGTCCAATAGATGGATTCCCGAGTTGTAAACGTATGGAGTTTTGGATTATCAGATTTGATTAATTATGATTCAAGGATTTCCTTTTAGTTTCTTTCAGCTCTTAGATTTTGATTCTTATTCAATTTGTATTTTGTGTTCATTTTAAAATATTAATTGTTTGATATCCCTCGAGTTTGGGCCTGGGCCTGATCAACCCATGTCTCAGCTTCGAGGGGTATCACATTTTCCTACACTTTGCCCCAAAACTGCTCCCATGGCATAATCAGAAGCATCACACATTATTTCAAATGGTAATGACCAATTGGGAGGTTACATAATAGGAGCAGATGACAACAAGTCACGCAATTTGTGGAAAGCATTTAGGCATGCTTGATCAAAGATGAATGGTGTTTCTTTGGTAAGAAGATTGCACAAGGTTCTAGCAATCTTGCTAAAGTCTTTGATGAAATGGCGATAAAAGCCGGCATGACCTAAAAATGAGCGAACCTCTCTCACCGTTGAAGGTGGAGGTAATTCAGCAATAAGCTCAACTTTCACATTATCCACCTCAATTCCCCTCTTTGAGATGACGTGACCTAAAACAATACCTTCTTGAACCATGAAATGGCTCTTTTCCTAACTAAGAACAAGGTTTGTTTCACGACATCTTTTAAGCACTAAATTCAAATTTTTGAGGCATGCATCAAATGAAGACCCAAAGACAGAAAAATCATCCATAAAGACCTCAAGATACTCTTCCACCATGTCGAAGAAAATTGACATTATACACCTTTGGAATGTTGCGGGAGCATTGCACAAACCGAAAGGCATCTGTCTATAAGCAAATGTGCCAAAATGACAAGTAAATGTAGTTTTCTCTTGGTCTAAGGGGTCAAGGGCTACTTGATTATAATCCGAATAGCCATCAAGGAAGCAATAATATTGTTGCCCGGCCAATCTCTCTAGAATTTGATCAATAAATGGCAAAGGGAAATGATCTTTTCTAGTGGCGGCATTTAATTTGTGGTAATCAATGCACACACGCCATGAATTGGTGGTACGCTTAGAGATTTACATACCTTTTGCATTTTCAACCATCGTAATTCCTGATTTCTTGGGAACTACTTGAGTTGGACTCACCCATTTGCTATCAAAGATTGGATAAATGATACCGGCATCTAAGAGTTTAACAACTTCTTTCTTGACCACTTTTTTCATGTTTGGGTGTAATCTCCTTTGAGCATCCCTAAAAGGTTTTGCATCCTCTTCCATAAGTATACGATGCATGCAAATAGAATGATCAATTCCTTTTAGATCCACCACACTCCATCATATGGCTTACTTATTTTCTTTAAGCACATTTCAAAGAGCATCTTCTTGATCTTTTTCAAGATTAGAGGAAATGATGACCGGAAGAGTTTCTTTCGGGCTTAGAAAGGCATACTTAAGATCAGAAGGTAGAGTTTTAAGCTCAAGAGTTGGTGGAGAGACTAAAGATGGGACCGATGGAGAGCTAGAGAGTGAAGGGAGAGGTTCTATTGGAGTTATCCAAGATGGAAAATCCAAGCTTGCAACCGATTCCATGAGATTGCTTACTTCATTCATCGATTTTTCATCATCAAACCCAGAATTACCATACATTTTAAGAAGACAAGATGCAAGAGGATCCTCGGAGAGGAGAGATGAGAGATTTTCCTTGGTTGGTTGTTTTATTACCATGGTGGGAATAGATTCCTCAACAACTCGTCCAACACATCTATAAGACAACACTCGTCTTCATCTATGGGATGTCAACTTGCATTAAAAACATTGAGCTTGACCATCATATTTCCAAAAGAAAGGTCCATAACCCTGGATCTACAAGTAATGGTTGCATTGCGTAGCTAGAAATGGCCTTCCTAAGATGATCGGGATGTGGTTAGTAGGGTTGGCAATCAGTTCGGTATCAAGAACTACAAAATCAACCGGGAAGTAGAACTTATTAACTTTGATGAGTATATCCTCAACCATGCCCCTAGGTGTTTTGACGGATCTATCGGCCAATTAAAGCACCACCGAGGTTGGCTTCAACTCATTCAAGCCTAATTGGACATACACGGAGTAAGGAATCAAATTAACACTTACCCCTAAGTCAAGAAGAGCTCTACGAACTTCATGGGTTCCAATTACACATGAAATGGTTGGAGCACCAGGATCTTTGAACTTAGGTGGAATGTTATGTTGCATGATGGAGCTCACTTGCTCCATTAGGAACACTTTTTTAGGTCCTTGTCCCATGCTCTTCCTCTTTTGTGTGCAAAGATCTTTCAAGAATTTAGCATAAGGCAGAATTTGCCTAATTGCATCAAAGAGAGGAAGATTTATGTTGACTTGTTTGAAAACTTCCATCATGTCATGGATTTTTCTTTCTTGCCTCCTAAAAGGTGAAATTTCTTTCAAAGTATAAGGAAATGGAGCTTTTGGCTCATAAGACTTTGCAACTTGAGGAGATGATGAAGAGGGTTGAGAATTCCCATTGAGAATTCCCTTTAGGGTCATTTTCATCCAAAGAAATAGGAATATGATTGGTTATGGGACGGGTGTCAATATTTTGTTGCACCGGTTCACTATCTTTACTTGGTTGTTCAACCCTATTATCAACTTGCCTACCACTTCTCAAAGTGGTGATTGTTTGCACTTGCTCTTGGGAGGAACACCCCGATATGGAGTTTGCTTCCACATAATGTTGGGCTTTTGGGTTCCTTTCGGGTTCGCTAGGCAATTTACCCATCTCTCTCGCATTAAATGCATTAGCTATCATCCCTATTTGGGATTCAAGCTTTTATATCGATTGAGAATGCAAATGCAACAAATTGGTGTTCATTTCCAAACTACCCAAAGCGACTAAGACCTTATCTTCAAATGTAGGGTTGCTAGAGAGTGCATGAGGATGATTAGAGCTACTTTGAGAATTATAAGCTTGAGGATGAGAGAAATGATTCATTCTTTGATGAAAAGAAGAAAGTGAGACAAATCCCTTTGAAACTTTATTTCTTTGATGAGGAGGAATATATCAGTTTTGAAAATTTTTAGCTTGAAAAGGACTTGAATATTCATTCCACACCAGTACATAAGCATTTTAAAGAGAATGAACAAATGTGGCATTGACTTGTTCATAGTGTTCATTAAGCACATGTCCACGGGGACAATTGGAAGTAGTATGCAATATACTTGAACAAGTCATGCATGGCTCACAAGAATGATGAATATGATTAAGAAGAGGAGATGATTGGGTTGCCAGTTTTTGACTTAATAGAAATTGATCAAGTTTTTGAGTGAAAGTTTTGACCTCAGCAACAATCTCCATTGGACTCTCAATTTGACATACTTTCAAATTTTTCTTTTTGTTATTAGAATCATGACTCAACCGAGAAGTGTGACACTTATGCAAAGAATTTTCACTCATTTTCTCGAAAAGGTGCCAAACATCATCTTCATGTTTCCCAAAATATGATCCTCCACATGAGGTATCAACTATGTCCTTATGAATGTTGGATAGACTTTCATATAAATATTGAACTACTTGCCATTTAGGAATGCCATGGTGTGGACATTTCCTTAGCAAGTCGTTCAATCTTTCCCAAGCCTCATGTAAAAGTTCTCCTTCCTTTTGAGAAAATTCACGAATAGAAGTTCGCATAACATAAGTCAAACTCACGGGGTAAAATTTCTTTAAAAATTCATTTTACATTTGCACCTAAGAAGTTATTGAATTTGCCCCCAAGTTGTTGAACCAATGCTTAGCCTTATTTTTATGAGTAAAAGGGAAGAGGAGTAACTTAAGAACTTCTTCCAAGACATTCATATACCTCATTATAGAGCATATTTCAAGAAATTCATCAAGATGTTTACATGGTTCCTCACCATCTAAGCCATAAAAGAGTGGACACATTTGAATCGTCTCGGGCTTAATCTCATATTAATCGGCTCCAAAATTAGGAAGCATAATACAAGTTGGTGCATGGTATTCATGAAGATTATAACGATCATGAAAGATCATTAGAGGAATTGGAGCTTGAACTCCGGGAGGAGATTGGTTGAAAAGCAGGTGTTCCATGAAATTCGGGTCTAAATAATCAAGATGACCCTCTAGAATTTCCATTAGGATGATGAAAGGTGGGTAGGATCACTTCAATAAGATCAACAAAACAAGCCATTTGCCCCTACAACAAATTAATCAACAAGTCTCCACATACAATGATCCCATACTCCCATGCTTGAATAACATGCAAAGAAAAGTAAATTGCCTCCACGCGGGCTCACGATCTATCTAGGAATTGAAAAACTTGCCACCACGTGGGCCGAAGATTTAACTAGAGATTGAGTTAGAAAGATCTCACAAAGGGTCCTTAAGCACTTCAATTTAACTTTCAATTTTCAAGCCTTGCTTGCTTTGCAATTTTTTAGATTTTTAGTCCTTTTGCCTTGCTTTGAATTCTCCTTTGCTCAACTTCCTTCACTCAATGCACCTAGTCAATCAAGAACAAACACAATAAGTAATCAAAAAGAAAATAAAGTAAAGACACGCTCAAAAGAGTACTAATTCCTATTTGTTTCCAAAACACGGCGTTGCCAATTCAAATCCCCGGCAACGGCGCCAAAAACTTGGTGGTGTTTAAGCCGCGGTTCACCAAAAGTTTGCAAAGATATGAACTAAAAGTGTGAGTGTGCAATGTGGCCAAGTTTTAAATTTGTAAAAGCCACTACTACCTCTAACTAAAAATATAGCTAAGGTGAGTAGGGATCGTCCCAAGGGATTGTGGGTGCCTTTGCAATGGAAACAATATATAGGGTTAGTAGGTCGAGTGATTAAAGATTGGTTAGATTGATTGATTAAGCTATTATGCAAATGAAATTAAAGTAAACAAAATTCAATGATTAATAAAATAAAGAAAGATGTAGAGCGGAGGACTTGGGGTACTAGAGCTCACCACTAAGCTTGACTTCACTAGACACAAGCAATTATATATTAATAGGGAAATTGACTTGTAACTTGTGTGTGTGTGTGTGTGTGTGTATGTGTGACATTAATTGAAACTAGGCATGGATGGCAAATAAGCATAGATTGTTAAGTCAAATCAAATGGAAAGCACAACCTATCAAATGAGACCAAAATCCATTCAATGAAACCACAATTTATGCACACACAACTATCTAGAAACATGCACCTAATGCATTCATAAGTATAGAACACCAAGGAACAAGAGTAGATTGTCCATCTATCTATGAATTTAAAGCAACTACACTACATCTACACTAAAGACATGAAATTTAACTAAGTAAGCTAAAGGTGTGGTACAATCCATCAAGAAACAAGTGTGAACCATCAAATAAATTGTAAGAGTGTTCAATTAAGTTCTATGTTTTGACCATCTTTAGATTAACTTCATTCATACATATAAACATGCATAAACTCCACTAAATCTAGAGAAAAGCATATGAATCATCCATTCTAGCATACATAGGCATATGGTTAGAAGTAAATAATCAATTGAAAGCATTAATCCATACACATCAAGTAGAAACCACAAGATATATATATAAATCCAAGATCAAAACATTGTTATAAATAAATCCCCAAAAATATACAAAGAACTAAGTCTAGGAAGCAAACTTAGGGGCTAATCTAGCCCCAAGTAAATGTCTAGTCACTTATTGAAGTAGGCATCCAACCCTCAAGGGCTATCTCTATGGTAGGAATGACCTCCTTCTTGATGGAAACCCTAGAAGAATGGAAGAACTCCCCAAAAATGTATGAGCTCTCTAATCTCTAGCCCCCTCTCCAAGATATGAGATATACAAGTTATGTTGAATGTTACAAGTTATCCTGTAAAAATGGCTCAAAATCCTTATATAGGTAGGTCAAGTGTCACACCCAATGGTCTGGGCTCGTACACCGAGGTCCCTCCAATGATTGCACCATGAGCCAACTTTTAATGAGCTTGAATCTATTTTTTTTCAGACTTGAGGATGTTCGATCGATCGAACTGTGGTGAGATCAATCGAACTTGGCTGAGATCCATTGAATACTGTAGAGATCGATCATCCTTAGCGGCGCCTTTTTGAATAAAGACAAATCTCTGAGATATTTTGGGATATTTTTGGGAAGAAGACAAAAGCGGTAGGTGGGTGGTAGGTATGGATAAGATCAAATTCATTTCGATCGATCTGGGAAATGTTGGATCAATTGAACTTGTTGGATTCTTTTGGATAAGGACAGGGGCTTGGATCTATCTTAAACTGTTTAGATCGATGAAGTTTCGATCGATCGAAGAAATGCTGAGATCGATCGAACATGCTAAATTTCCACACTTTGCTTCATTTGGCTCCCACTTTACTCCTTTTTTCCATTCAGCTTGAGTTAACTTCTTTAATGCTCTTATTTGGCTAAATTGACTTATTTTTGTGATAAGTACCTAAAAAGGGCAATAATACGAAATTAGTCTAAAACGGGAATGTAAGATAGATAAAGGTCCTAGAATACCTTAGCTTTAGGGGTTTAAATGCGCACTTTTCAGCGCTCATCATCAGACATGGTGGTAGAATCATTAGAGTCAGGATCATGAGAGCAGTCATCAATGTTGCTACAATCATTGGTTAGCATGAATTGGTTGGGATCCGAAGCAAAGTCATCTGTAGGAGGTAATTGCATAAGAGGTGCAGGCCTAAAATGCTTTGAGAAATCAACAACAAGCTTGCAGGGTCCCTCATCAAGGGTACTGAAATCCTTAAAATTCGAGTTGCTAGTTTTTGGGGAGTGAGAGGATCCATTTGAGGAACAATCGAAGCTCTATATTTTAGGTGATGATGTTAATTGAGGATTAGGTGGAATCTATTTTTTCTTCTTCATAAGAGGTAGTGGAGTGGTTGTGACTGACTTTGGTGTAGGTTGAGGGCTTTTTGGCAACTTTATGGAACCATGGTGAACTGGTGGTTTCTTGGATTTTGCTGATCTTTTTTGTTGTAGTCTTAATGGGATGCTGGGAAGATTTGGCACAGGGGTTATATGGACGTGGTCTATGGTTGAGGTAGTAGTGATGGATGTCGTATGCTTATCAGATGGTGGAGGTATTAATGGATGTGAAGATGGAGTAGCAGTGGTAGCTAGTATTTGCTTTTCAGGTTCTGGGGACTTTAATGAAGGTAAAATTGGTACAGCTGTGGGAGGTGAGAAAATGATAAGGTCGTTGATTTGGGAAGTGGAGCAACTATTATGAGCTGGAGGAGTAGAGATGTCAACCAAGACTTGTTTCTTCCTCCTACTTTTGACTATGGTCCACCATTCAGTATGGTCCTCTTCTACAGGTAGTGTAAACTCATGATTATTAGAGTAATCAGCATTGGCATTAAAGCCAGTAACTTCAAAATGGCATAATGAAGTAGAATGTCCTGTGACATAGCATTTAGTACAGTAAGAAGGAATCCACTAATACTCTATTCTAATATCCACAGTGGTATTAAGTCTAGTTTTCACCTTGATAAGATCAATAGGTGAGTTCCTTACATCAAACTCGATACATATTTTAGCAAACCTAAGCTTTTTCCTTGATTTAGTGAAGTGGTCAACATGCAATGGTTTTCCAATGGAACTTGCAATAAAGCTCAGCCCTCTAGCTATCCAATACCTAACTGTAACATTATAGAATCGAACCCAAATAGGGATAAGTGGGGATTCCTCCTTTTGAGAGATTGGATCAGGGAGCCATTTTTATAAAGTAAATGGCTTACCAGCAAAGGTCCAGGGTCCAAAGGCAAGAACAGTTTCTGCAACAGCCCAAACATCAAACTTAAGATAGAAGACCCCTTCCCCATCTATGAGCACTTCAGATAGACCAGTTTTTTGCAAAGCTTCATAGCAGCAGCTGAGGCCACCCCATATGGCACTTTCCTTTATAGAAAATATCCAATAAGATACTCTTTCCAGTATGAGATTCCTTCTTCTACAATGTTAACTGGTGGATCAAGAATGGGAGTTGTGCCGGCCATAGTGTGGTTAGAGGCAAAACGCTTAAAGATCATTTTGTTGCAAGGGGGAGTTCGAGCAACATCAGCCCAAGATTTGGGAAGAGGTGAACAATCCAAGTTGCCCAAACCCTGAGGGTTTACATTGCTATAGTTATGATCAATTGAACCATTGCAAGGCGGATGAAGGCTAGTATCCACTAGGTAATGCATTGAAAGTGGGGGGGGGGGGGGAGGGGTAAGTACGACATTGTTAGCCTCACTGCCAAATGGTTAGATGGCTAAAGACTAATGTGTATTCAGGGTAGTTGGTGGGTAAAGGCCATTGTGGGAACGGTTAATAGTGTTTGGAAAAGTAGCAGGACAAGGTGGTGTTATAATAGGAAAGGTTAACCCCAATTTGAAATTTAAATGTTGAGAGCGACTTGACCTTGAATTTTCTTCTTTGGAGCCTTTGTTAGAGATTAGGTGGGATAGACCAATGGATTGAGCAATCATCTTCCGGGTAACGTCCTGGGATCTCATGTCCTTGAGTTTTGCAAGCTAATCTTCATAATCTTTGATTTGGTTCTTGAGCTTTACAACTTCATCAATCAGCTCCATTTTGGAAGCATCCATAATAGCAGTATTAATACCTTCTGGGGAGGTAACAAATGTCATTGATCTCAAGGTTAGATGGGTTGAGGATTCTATCATTCTGTAAAATCTTCTTAACTCTATCTAGAGTCGTATGAGTCACTGAGGGAGGTCTTGGGGAATAAGGGTCATTGGCAAGGGATGAATTAACTTTTGGTTTGTGTATGGGTGCTTTAGAAGATGATGGAGGAGTGGAAACATTTGGTTTTTGTGTGGATGCTCCAGTAGGTGGTAGAGGGGGTATTTGTGTGAGTGCTCTGGTGGGTGAGAGAGGAGGCTTTCTGGCGTAATGGGTTAGTAAGGATGCATGCGTTTGTTTCTTGGTTGGTGGGTGATTGTTCGAGTGAGGATGGTGGTTTGAGGTGGTTTAGGGGAAGGAAACCTTAGGGATCTTTTATGGCGTGTGTTCTAGATATATAAGGTTTAGGACCTTTAAAGATGACGCAAGGCT
This sequence comes from Cornus florida, assembly GCF_030987335.1. Lineage (NCBI taxonomy): Eukaryota > Viridiplantae > Streptophyta > Magnoliopsida > Cornales > Cornaceae > Cornus > Cornus florida. The sequence goes on along the minus strand of NW_026775577.1, from coordinate 34,930,415 downwards.
TGAAAGAGGAAAATCTATTTCTTCAGATCTCGTAAAGAATATTAATAAATCGAGAATTGCTGTGATCGTTTTCTCAAAAAACTACACCTCTTCGTCATAGTGCTTGGATGAACTAGTAGAGATCCTTGAGTGTAGGAGGACCAAGGGGCAAATAGTTTTGCCCATCTCCTACCATGTCAAAGCATCGCGAGTTTGGTTCCAGAAGAGGAGTTTTGCAGAAACATTTAGACAGCATGAAGAAAATTACGAGGAGGACATGGATAGGGTGAACAGATAGAGGGACACTTTGAAAGAAATAATAAATCTAAGCGGCTTGTGTACAATGTGCTAATTTTGATGATTACAAATCATTAAAGGTGTTTTAGGGATTAATGTCTATATTGAGTGTTTTTTTTTTTTAATAAGTATAAAATATTTTCAAGAAAGACCGCAACGAAGGAAGGAATGAAGATCAAAGTCAATCCTAAGTTAAATTCACATTATTGCATGTTGAACCCTAAAGTTTGAAGATGACTTAAAGATTCAAAATGACAAGGTAAGAAACAATTCAAAGTAACTTAGACTTCAATAGCCAAGTATGCAATCTATTAATTTTCAAGGAAGGTTCCCCAAAAGTTCATGATCAAAACGTAATGATGCTTGAAGAAATAGGTAAATATGTTCGAAAGTGATACGAATTATTGTTAAAGTAAATTTAAATTCCTTTTGAAACTCATCTCTATATAGGATTATGCATTATCATCATTTTATCTTAAATTATCCTTGGAATAGGTCATGGACTATCTATTATGACCTATGAAATTTAGGAAGTCAAAAGGCCCTTAAAAAGAATGATTTTGAGCAGTATAGGGAGGTTCAACCAACTAACATCCAAGCATAGAGTGTGCATTCTAAGAAGTTTGTTTTAGTCGAACAAAGGTATTGTTGGCTCAACCGAAACTAGAGTTTCAGCTAACCGAAGATACTCCGTCAATTGATAGACTGATTTGAATCCAATGGTAAGAAATGCATTAAATGCGGTCCTAACTACTCATAACCGTTATTTTCTGAGAAAATCTATATGTGTGTGTGTGTGTGTGTTAGCATTTATGTGTTAGATATCCAAGAGTTGAGAAATATTTAAGAGTATTCATTAATTTGAGCTTTATTACTATAGTCTTGTGAGCTTTAATTTGCATAACAATCTTTTGAGAAATATTATTTATGTATAAATTCTTCTTACATTTTACTTCAAAGGTTGACTTAACCCAAAGAAAGCCCAAGAGAATGAGGTTCTCTTATTAAAGGAATGAGAAGTGAGCTTCATTTGTGAAGGTTTACTCTTTATTCCTAGGGAGAAGTCTTAGTGGATTTGAGAAAGTGTCAAGATATATCTTAAGCCGTGGAGGAGTTTTCGAACCTTGCTAAATCATCGTGTTATAATTTGTAATTTTTGTTCTCTTATGTCATTTATAATTGTATTTTTTATTGCTTAAATATATATTGTTGGGAAACGTGCAAGTTTTAAAAAACTTTTGAGGGATTTGCATACATAGATCTTGATTCATCACATAGAGACAAGTTTTATGCAAAAAATAAAAGATGATGTATCATTCAATTAACAGATTGAATACTTACATCAAAGGTCTGAGTAAACTTTTAATCTTTCCTCTAAAGTGAATGTTCTCACTTATTGTAGATCCCTTAGCAAGATCCTTTCTCCAATATGCCTTGATCAATGACCTTGGAATCAAGGCTTGTAGTAGCCTCCTTTTGAAGAGAAAGTAAACCCTAAAAAGTAGAAAGAGAAAATATATTTCTTTTTCTTGTTCTAAAAGTCACACCTTAAAATATACATGGACCCATGTATATATAGGCAAAATAAAGATAAGAAAAGGAAATAATAAATTCTTCTCCATCTTTAATTCAAATTTCTCAATTCTAATATGACTCCAATATCAACTTGGGCTATGGGTGAAAATCCTTTGGGCTTACTATTTTGTTGGCTACTATAAATTAATAATTGGTCTGGTTCATTAAACCATGGACCCAATTCAATTAATTCATAAATTAATTTCTACTCCACTAAAATAAATTAATTGCACTCCAATTAAATAGTAAATAACCTCTAAGTCAATGTTGCACTTTGACCCATCAATGCATAATTATTTATCGGATAATTAAAGCCATCAATCTGACAATATAATTAATATAATTATTTTGTTACCTTTGATTATTTCCAGCTCGGTCACAATAAAATATTTTTTTGAAAAAAATAATAATTTACTAATTAAATATATATAAAAAATATTTTGTCTAAAACATACGAAGGCCTTCGAATTTAATTTGTGATCAACCATAATCAAAACAAAATAAATACAAATAGCACTGATGCAAATATTGAGAAGATAAACCTCTAACTATTAATTACATAACTACCCAAAGTGCCGATCTAAGGATCCCGAGATATCCGCCGAGCAAATCAAAGTAATTATTAATTAATAAAAAATTCTATACTTCTCTCATGCTTAAAAGTCAAAAGCCATAAATGTGATAGAGAGCAATTGCATACGACAGCTCTCGCAGTATATCTCAATCTATCGTGGACTTGGTTCAAGTCTTAACTAATTAAATGTTCATCCATAAATTACTGACTTTGAACCATTTATGATTACTAATTTATAACTTAGTATTAATTGCCATTACATACATATATAAATATATCTTGTAATCAAATGGACACAATCAATTCTATAATGAATCGAAAAATAATACATTTTATTCACCAATTGTATAATGCCTTAATAATAATATTCAGATAAGGAACCATGACTTTTACAATCCAAATAAGAATTTGCTATGCTAGGGCACACATATCACAACAGCTCCCACTTGCACTTATAGCCAATTCGAATCACATCTAGCTCCCATGTTCTCCATATGTCGATCAAACATCTTAATCGATAAAGCCTTTGTGAATGGATCAGCAAGGTTATGTTCCGATGTAATCTTGGCCACAAGTATATCTCCTCGCTTTACTATATCACGAACCACATGATGTTTCCTTTGAATGTGTCTTGTTCCTTTATGAAATTTTGGGTCCTTGGTTTGTCCTATAGCCGCACTATTGTCATAATGAAGCATCATAGGCCTATCTATATGCTCCACAACCTCTAGTTCAATTAGAAAGTTTCTCAACCAAATAGCTTCTTTTGCTGCCTCGGAAGCTGCAATGTATTCTGCTTCCATGGTTGAGTCAACAGTACAACCCTGCTTTACACTCTTCCAACTAACTGCCCTTCCATTGAACTTGAACACATATCCAGATGTAGATCTCCTGGCATCTGGATTCGATTGAAAATTAGAATCCGTATATCCAATTGGACCAAATCATCACCTCCATAAATAAGCATGAGACTCTTAGTTCTTCTAAGGTATTTTAAGATATTCTTCACAGCTGACCAATGATCAAGTCCAAGATTGGACTGATATCTACTGACAATCCCTACCGAGTAGCAGATGTCAGGTCTGGTACAGACCATGGCATACATGAGACTACCAACTGCCGAAGCATATGGTATCCACCTTATTTGCTCAATTTCCTTATCAGTCTTGGGAGACTGGTCATTAGAAAGAACCAATCCATGTCTAAATGGTAAAAACCTTTCTTAAAGTTTTCCATTCCAAACCTGGTCAGAACTTTGTCAATGTAAGACTATTGAGACAAGCCTATTTTCTTTTTAACCCGATCTCGCAAAAGCTTGATCCCAAGAATATAGCTTGCTTCTCCGAGATCTTTCATCACAAATTTATTGAACAACCACCTTTTAACTGATGACAAAGCCTCTACATCATTACCACTGAGTAAGATGTCATCAACATATAAAATGAGAATCATGATGACATTACCCTATTTTTTCTTGTAAACGCAAGGTTCAAACACGTTTTGTTCAAAGCCAAATAATTTGACTGCCTGATCAAAACAAATGTTCCATGTGCGTGAAGCTTGCTTAAGTCCATAAATAGACCTATTCAACTTACACACACCGTCCTCACGACCTTTAACCACAAAACTGTTTGGTTGCCTCATGTAAATGTCTTATTTAAGATGGCCATTTAAAAATGCCGTCTTAACATCCATCTGCCATATCTCATAATCATAATGAGCACTAATGGCCAAAAAAATGCGAATAGATTTAAGCATTGCAACTGGTGAGAATGTATCCTCATAATCAATACCTTCACATTGAGTGAAGCCTTTGGCAACCAGTCTTTAAATGTCTTAACATTCTCATCCATTCCTCTCTTTCGTTTGTAGATCCACTTACAACCAATAGGCTGAACCCCACTAAGAAGTTCTACAATTTCCCAGACTTTGTTAGAATACTTAGATTCTAACTCTGATTTCATATCATCTTTCCAACGATTCGCATTTATATTGGTTAACGCTTCCGCATAGCTTACTGGGTTCGACTCATGCTTATCGGGGATGGCCTCATAGACCTCACCCAAAAGCATGAGTTTGTCGGGTTGGATGATAGTCCTCCCACTGCGCTAAAGGACCGGTGTAGGAATTGATGTACTAGATGATGGTAATTCAACATGGACTTCTTGTGTTTCATCATTCTCAGTATTTATATTAGGTGTGTCCATAGGGGGTATATCTGATGTGCCAACTATCTCCTCTAACACTATTTGGCTACTAGGTCTGTGGTTCATAATATAATCCTCCTCCAGGTAAGCAGCATGAGTGCTGATAATAACTTTATTGTCCCTAGGATTATAAAATAATCCACCTCTAGTGCCCTTAGGATAGCCAACAAATAAGCATGCATCTGATCTTGCTTCCAACTTGTCTGCTTGTTTCTTATGCACGTGTGCTGGACACCCCCATAGATGCATGTGATTTAAACTAGGTTTATGTCCAAACCACAGCTCATATGGCGTTACCGAAACAGACTTGGATGGAACACAGTTCAAGATGTACATCGCTGATTCTAAGGCTAATCCCCAAAATGATAGAGGTAATGTAACAAAACTCATCATAGATCTAACCATGTTGAGCTAAGTTCTGTTTCTCCTTTCTGCCACTCCATTCTGTTGAAGGCAGTCAGGTGTGGATAATTGGCGCACAATACCCTCATTGACCATATGATCCTTGAACTCCCCCAAGAGGTATTCACCTCCTTAATCAGATCGAAGTGTTTTAATAAGTTTACCTAATCTACGCTCTACTTCTGCCTGAAACTCAAAAAAATTTCCATAAGCTTTTGACTTGTGTCGCATTAGGTAAATATATCCAAAACGTGAATAATTATCAATGAAAGTGATGAAGTACTCAAACCCTCCTCTCGCTTGGGTGTTCATAGGACCACACACGTCTGTGTGCACCAACTCTAATTGTTCTTTGGCTCTATATCATTTGGCTAAGTAAGCCCTTCGAGTCATCTTTCCTTCAGTACAGGATTCACAAGTTGGCATAGGCTCCTCTGCCTCACTAGGTAATAAACCTTCTTTAACTAACCTTTGAATCCTATTTTGATTGATGTGACCCAATTATAGATGCCAATGATACAATGAGTTTGGAGAAACTGCTTTTCTTTTAACATTCAATCTAGATGAAGTTGCATTTAATTCATAATTTTGCATTTGATATGAGCTAGGAGTTAAAATATATAAACTATCTTTCAATGCACCAGAAGTTATAACACAACCATTTAATTTAATTAAAACATTTTTTCCAAAAGTAAAAATATAGTTTTTGCAAACCAACGAAGAAACTGAAATTAAATTGCGCCTTACATTTGGCGCATAAAGACAATCTTCTAAAATAAGACTCCTCCCACTATCAAACTGCATATGAACCACTCCCACTGCTTTAGCTTCCACCTTGGCATTAGATCCCATATGCAAGTATATCTCTCCTTCATTGAGGCTTCTGGACTCCTGGAATCCCTGCAATGAATTGCAAACATGATTAGTGGCTCCAGAATCTATGCACCAAGAATCTATAGATTCAACCACATTACATGCCTCAACAATAAATATAACTTTTCCTTTGCCTTGCGTGCCAAGTGTTGGGCAATTAGGTTTCCAGTGACCCGGTTGATTGCAATGGAAGCAGTTTCCTTTGCCTTCAACCCGCACTTTCTTTTTCCCCTTATCCTTTTAGATCACTTTGTTTAGCACAAGCACAGTTTGGACACCATCCTTCTTCTTTTTCTTACCCTTCCTCTAAGTCCTAGAAGTGGATGGTCCAACAGACCGAGTGTAGTTGATAGATGCACCCTTATTTTTTATTATCCCTTCAAAGGTTATCAACTCATTCAAAAGTTCAGCGAGTGAGTAATTAAGCTTATTCATAGAATAATTAACCCTAAAAGAGTTGAATGAGTCTGGCAATGAAGTGATAATAATGTCAACCTGAAGTTTACCATCCAAGTTGCATCCAAGGATCTCAAGTTCATTTAGAAAACCAATCATTTTTAAAGCATGATCCTGAACTGGAGTACCTTGGACCATCTTGGTGGTCATCAAGTTTGTCATCGCAGTTTGGCATGCACTCTTACCAACTTGCCCAAACATATCCTTGAGGTTAAGCATGATGTCTACAGAAGTGGAATAATGAAGATGTTGACTTTGGAGTACATTCGAGAGTGAAGCAAGATGGCGCACCTAGTTATCTCATCTGCTTTATTCCATTTCTTAAAAACTTCATGCTCCTCAGGAGGATCTTCAGGCAAAGGTGGAGAAGGTCGGGGAGTAGTAAGCACATAATTGAACCCCTCATATGTGAATACAATATCTAGTTGCCTTTTCCAATTGATATAATTAGGTCCAGTTAATTGATTTTCTTTTAGTTTGTTCGCAAGTGGACTAAATAGACTAGTCATGATAAATCTAAAAATAAAAGCATTCGTACAATAAATAAAATGAATAAAAATAATCATGCAAAATAAAATAATTAATTAATTGCGGGTCCTTTAACTACATTACATGAAAAATCGGACAATCAATATGCCAATAACTTATCCGGTTGGCGGAATTCATTATTACTTATTGACGAGAAAACTCATTATTTCCATATCTCTTTAGACAATGCCTTATCTATATATGAAATAATTCCTGATTATATTTAGCCTTTCTAAAATCACCTAGTATAGACCACTCCGTTGGGAAGCTAATACTATTGATTTGAGATTGAGTGTATAACGTAATTATCGCTCCAACGAAAAAATCAAATATTAAATATATTGCCATTATTAGCTTAGACTCTTTAAATCATGCGTAGGGCTTTATTTTTAAAGATCTAACTATAATAGATATTTTATAAATATATTTTCATGAGACAACCATTCTTGAAATCTAGACTCTTTAAATCATGCGTGGGGCCTTATTTTTAAAGATCTAATCACAATGGTTATAATAACGAAGGCCATGGGGTATTGTATAAAAATCCCCATTCCCACTAAAAATCCCTACTCCTACTCAATTCTATTCATGATTTAATGCATGTAAAACGCCTTATTTTAATCCAATTAAATTTAGAAAATATCTAGATTTTAAATGATTTACTAATATTTAATTTAAGGTATTCTGTTAAAATAATTTACAAAAATAATTTTTCGTTTCCCAATAAATGTTCTCAAATTAATTAGCAATCAAATCCAATTTATCTTCATAATTGAATTAATATAAATAAAGCTATTTAGATAAAAAATTATTGATCCAATGCATGAGCAATAATAATCAGTATTAAATTATTTCATGCATCATATAAATAATTAAAACACAAACAGAAGCAATTTAAATGGCCAATGGATTCAGTTTTTAGCATTTAAATATTATTCTTGCTATACGGGCATCTTTCAATAGTCTGTAAACACCTATAAGAAGCTGGTACGCATTAGGAGAAGCAAAACGATGCTTGGAAGGTGCTTGGAGGGCCCCACACCCGCTGGCACGAGCTTGGGGCATGCAGCAGGGCAAGGCACGCGCCCCCATGTGCTGGCACGCGCCTAGAGTGCGTTGCAGCGCATGGCATGCGCCGGTACGCGCCTCCACGCGCCTGCAAGCGCGTGGAGGGAAAAAGCTTTAGGCTGATGCGTGTTCCTCACGCGCCAGGCCCATCCTTGGTGCAATCCACCAGATTGCAGCCTCCTCCGATGCCTCTTCTCACCGCCGGTGATGCTCCGACCACCCGAAAAAACGCTGAAATATTCCAGAAAAATAGGAAAAAAATCCCAGAAAATTAAATTAAGCCTAAAAAAATTCCCGAAAAATTCCAGAAAATTACTGAAGCCTAATTTAACCCTTTTGAACCTTCTTGAAGTTTCATAGTATCCTTTGATGAAGATTACATAGCTTTAATAAATATTTACAATTAAAAAAAAAATTACATCATTGAACTTTCAAACGGCTAAATCAAAGCCTTAATTACATTCATCCAAAGATAAAATTACATTCAATATACCTATAAGCTTCTTCCATGGCCCAAACACACATCATCATCCATTCACAATTATACATACATCATCATGTATTAATCATACATCAACATAATAAATCATACATCAACATATATCAATAAATATATAATTTGGATCCATAAAGATGATTTTGATAAACACATGATCTCTAGTAATGAATTAAACCATACTCTGATACCACTGTTGGGAAACATGCAAGTATTAAAAAACTTTTCAGGGATTTGCATACATAGATCTTGATTCATTACATAGAGACAAGTTTTATGCAAAAAAATAAAAGATGATGTATCATTCAATTAATAGATTAAATACTTACATCAAAGGTCTGAGTAAACCTTTTAATCTTTCCTCTAAAGTGAATGTTCTCACTTATTGTAGATCCCTTAGCAAGATCATTTCTCCTTCTTCTTGATGATAATCTTCCTTTTAGGAATCACCAATATGCCTTGATCAATGACCTTGGAATCAAGGCTTGTGGTAGCCTCTTTTTGAAGAAAAAGCAAACCCTAAAAACTAGAGAGAGAAAATATATTCATTTTTCTTTTTCTAAAAGTCACACTTTAAAATATACATGGACTCATGTATATAGAGGCAAAATAAAAATAAGAAAAGGAAACAATAAATTATTCTCCATCTCTAATTCAAATTTCTCAATTCTAATATGACTCCAATATCAACTTGGGCTATGGGTGAGAATCCTTTGGGTTTACTATTTTCTTGACTACTATAAATTAATAATTGGTCCAGTTCATTAAACTATGGATCCAATTCAATTAATTCATAAATTAATTTCTACTCCACTAAAAGAAATTAATTGCACTCCAATTAAATAGTAAATAAATTCTAAGTCAATGTTGCACTTTGACCCCTCAATGCATAATTATTTATCAGATAATTAAAGCCATCAATCCTGGGGGTGAGCAAATAATCCGTCAATCAGTCAATCCGATCCATGTGGTTCGGTTCGGTTTTCAGATCTCATGGTTCGGTGATGATTTGAAAAATCTACAATCCAGTGTTCGTAGTTCGGTTAACGGATTGGACCTTGAAAAATCCGATCCGAACAGTTAACCGACCCGAACCGAACCGTTGCCAATCCGAATCGTTAGACAAACTGAACCAAACTGTTACTAAATAATATATTAATATTATATATATATATATATATATATATATATATATATACAATATAATGGTATATCATTTTTCTTTTTTTCTTTTCTTTTTTTCTCTTTATTCATTATTCTTTTAATGTTAACCTAACCCTAACTTAAACTCGCCTCTTTATTACGACATTACTCCAATCTCATTTCAGCCGCGCCTCCCACACTAACTCATCCTCTTCTCTTCACCCTCTTCGGTCTTCTCCTCTCGCCTCTGTGAGTCTGTGACATTCTTCGCCTCTCCCAATCTCTCGCCTCCCAATCTCTCGTCTCTTAATCCAACACCTCTCAACCATCGTTCACTAGATTCGAAGCAACAGCGACCTCTGCGTCTACCTCTTTTCCGGTGATGAAGAAAAAAACCATTAATTGAGTTTGTGAAGGTAAACAATCTTATCAGATTCATCTTTTTTGTCCAATTTTCTGCTTTCTATTTTCTTTTCAATTGCTCAATTTTGTATCTTGACCCAAAGATTAACACTCAAATAATTTCAATTTCTTAAAAAAAAAAACTGACCAGCCTCTTTTAGTTGTTATTAATCTCAGAGTTCATTTTCGACTAATTCGAATCCATTTCCCTGATTCCAACAATCTATGTGATTGAATCTACAGGCCTTCGGCATCTGTATGTATATATACACACACAAACGCGATCAGATCGAATCTGATTTGGTAGGCTAAATCAACGGTTTTGATGGCGTCAACAATGATCTCGAATGTTGTAGTGTGAGTCTATGAAGAAGAAAAAGAAGAAGAAGAGCCAAACCACCAAAGATCGAGCTCAAAACCCTAACAACAATCCGTGGAAATCTGTAATACCCCTAATTTTCAAAAGGATAAAATGGGAATTTAATTTTAATTTTTATTACATTTTTATTTAATTATGTGACTTATGTGTTTTGGTTTCTTAATTGATTAATGGTGAATTTATTTTATTATTTGCTTAATTGATTAAGGGTGTATTTATTTTAGTTTGATGGTTTAATTGAATTTTTTTTAATTTAATTGTTATTTAACTAGTGATGTTTTAATTAATGTGTATTTGGTAGCTTATATTTGGTAGATTATATTTGGTAGCTTATATAATTTGTTTGTGTCGTAGGGTTTTATTGTTTTAGGTAATTGTGGTCGCCGACTTGTATTTTTATTTAGGGTTTAGAATTAGGGTTTCGTGGAAGCCTATATATATACTGTATAATCCAACTTAGGGTTTAGCCGTATATATATATATATATATATATATATATATATATATATATGGTTGGTTGCGTCTGCAAGGGTTTTAGAACCCTTTTCTCCGTAACTGGAAGTAGAGAGAAAACATAGAGGGTTTGAGGGGAAACCCCAGAGGGATATTGGGAGGGCCAATTAGGCTTTCAGCTATGGACTGAAGGTGTACCACGGAGGAAGGAAGAGGTTGATTGTGAGATAGAACTGGAGCAGTAGGAGGGTTGCCGGTAGTCGTCAGTTCGTTGGAGAACTTAGAAACGACGTTGAAAGGTTTCAAACCGAAACTTAAAGGCAAGTTTCATTCTATCTCCTTCCTGTAAACTTGTGTTCTGTGCATTCTATATAGTCTCCAGGAAGTTAATTAAACTTTAAAACGGAATTTTGATGCATATTAACAGACTTTAAACTGTTCGTATGTTTAGTTAAACTGAAATTGTGTTTCTTGCATAAACTGTTTTGTTCGGTTTTAAATTTTTGTCAAGCAATGCTTGTTGATATTTGAGGAGTCTTTAGAATGGTTGGGACTTAATTGAACCCTAAGAACTTTAAAAAAAAACCTCTGGAGCAGAGGGTTGAACTTCGCCGGAAGCGAAGAAGACAAACAGAGGAAGCCTAAACTGTTTTGATTATGATTTATGTTTTTGTCAATTAATTCATACTGGAATTGGAGAAGTTTCTAGGATTGTTAGGACTTAAATTAAACCTTAAAAATCTTTAACAAAAGTAGGACAAAGGATTGGAACTTTGACAGAAGCGAAGAAGGTAAACAGAGGAAGCGAAAAAGGAAAAACGGAGGCTGGGTGAGTGGAGGTGGCTCCGCCCTTCAATGGAAGCGGCTCCATTGAAGTGGAGCTGGCTCCACAAGGTGTTGAGGTGGCTCCAAGGTGGGTGGACCCGGCTCAACCTAAAATTGGAGCCGGCTCTACCTTTTGTAATTGCCTAGAAATTGTTTTCGGGTAATTTTCTAAGTCCAAGGGTTTAAATGGAATTTATGGAAAATGTTGTGGGGTTTTAAATGTTTAAAATTAACTTGTTAAAGCCTTAAAATAGTTGGTTTATGCTAGGGTGCTAATCCTAAGGGGCATCATGAAATATAAACAAATAATAGGCATATTGTCAAGGAAGGAAGGAGAAAGGTGTAAATCGCTAGTTTGTTTAGCAACTTAAATGGACAGGTGTTAAATTATTTCTAGGATGTTATATAAATGATATGTATAATTTAATGAAGGCCAGAATGGTGGGTTTAGGATGTAGTTATAGACATCATGAACTTTAGGTACTAAATTGCGTGCTGTCAAGAGTTGAGGAAGTTTTCCTCGCTGGTTGTGTTTTAACTAATTTAAATGGATTAGTATAAAACACTGTTGGGATTTCATATAATGTGCAGTTTAGACTTCTGAGTGTCATTATACCATGCACAGGTTTTATAATTAGGGATTAAACGGATGTCATGGGATTTAAAGATTAATTTACATGCCGTTAAGGATTGAGAAGATTTTAAATGCTAGTCTTCGTTTTATCAATGCGAATGAACCAGTATGGAAGAATTGGTTGGGAATTCTAATATAATGTTGCTTAGTTTATAATTCTGATAATCATTATAACATGCTATGGATGTTAATTGTTGAACTGTATTAAATTTCTGTTCTGTCAATTATATAGAAATGGATGGTGTAAATTGTTTATTATTATTTTAATAATTTAAAAGGAGGATCTATGATTATAATCATATACTGGATGCATGACAGGATCTTAATACTATCTGATTTCAATTATGCTGGTTTTTGGATATACTTGATGTTCATTTGAGTGTGCATCATTTGTGCACCATATGTATTATATGCACCGGTATGGTACGATGGCATATCAGAGATGGATTAGATCAAAAAGCTAAGTCCTACCTCTTCATACGTAAGGAATGGATTAACTAAAATAGTTAAATCCTACATGGATGCATGTCCTGCCAACTAAAACAGTTGAACGACATAACGGATATTTGCTCTATATTTTTCTGCAGTAGGAATGATATGGATTTAATTGAAACATTTAAATCCTAAGTAAATGTCGTGTCTTGGCAATGAATAGTTGAGCGGCACTTCATTGGTTTTGGATGAAATTTATATATATATTTATGTTACCACGATATGAGTTTGAGTCTCAAGATCGATGGTTAGGGAGCGTATATGCATTGGGATGCATAACTGGCTATGATAGTTTGATGTGTGCCCTGCTAGGTTTGCTAGTCAGGTTGAGACTGGCCTGTAGTCCAGGGAAAGTCCTGTAGTGTGGATATATTTATATTTATGGACTATTTTTAGTTATTGCCGAGCTATCTAGGATGTATCTGTGTATCGGGTTTATGTATGGATTGTAGTAGGATGAAACTTGCATGTGGGCCTGACCCACTTTTATTTTTCAGGTGTTCGTCAGTACCAGGCTTAGAGCTTGATCGTGATGAAGCAGATACAATCACTCACTCTTCCGACTACATAGGATTTCCTTTCTTATTTTAGTTTTGAATTTTGGTTGTGTAATATTTGTTCATTTGGGATTATTAGGGGTCCACTGGATGGATTCCCGAGTTGTACGGATTGGAAGATGAAATTATATAAATTTATAACGCTTTTGGAGGATTTTCGTATTTTGAATTCTTCTCAGCTTTAATAGTTATTCCTTTATTTCTCTTTTGTTATTCTGTGTTCGTATATATACTTTAATTGTTTGGTATCCCTCGAATCTGTGCTCGGACTTGATCACCCGTGACTCTAGAATCGAGGGGTTTCACAAAATCGAACCGATCCGATCCGATCCGTTACTTCACGGATCGGTTTGGTTCGGATTGAACGCCCCCACGGATCGGTTCGGTTTCAATTTACACCAATTCGTGGGGACCGGTTCGGCTTGATCTTTAGCTCCAAACCGAACAGATCCGAGCCGTGATCAGGCCTAATCAATCCGACAACATAATTAATATAATTATTTTGTTACCTTTGATTATTTCTGCCTCGATCACAATAAAATATTTGTTTAACAAAAATAATAATTTACTAAATAAATATATATATATAACATTTTGTCTAAAACATACGAAGGCTTTCGAATTTAATTTGTGATCAACCATAATCAAAACAAAATAAATACAAATAACACTGATGCAAATATTGAGAATATAAACTTCTAACTATTAATTACATAACTACCCAAAGTGTCGATCTAAGGATCCCGAGGTATCCGCCGAACAAATCAAAGTAATTATTAATTAATAAAAGAATCTATACTTCTCTCATACTTGAGAGTCAAAAGCCATGATTGTGATAGAGAGCTATTGCATACGACAACTCTCGCAATATATCTCAATCTATCGTGGACTCGGTTCAAGTCTTAACTAATTAAATACTCATTCATAATTACCGACTTTGAACCATTTATGATTATTAATTTATAACTTAGTATTAATTGTCATTACATACATATATAAATATATCTTGTAATTAAGTGGACACAATCAATTCCATAATGAATCGAAAAATAATACATTCGATTCACCAATTGTATAATGCTTTAATAATAATATTCAAATAAGGAACCATGACTTTTACAATCCAAATAAGAATTTGCTATATTAGGGCACACATATCCCAACATATATTTCATATTGCAAAATTTGATAAGTTGATTATATAAAATTTGCTAATATATAGAACCAAAAATTGACAATTATTTGTGATAAACTCTATTCAGACCCTTTTTAGAATCATTACTTGAGTAGCAAAATGTTATAATATGTAGAAAGGACTTGTAAGTACTTAAAACTAAAAAATGCAAACACAACTAAAAAATAACTTTGAATCCACAAATGCTGTCGTCATTTCATTTAAAATACAATTACCATCGCTTTTAGTTTTAAATTTCCATAATGAGACAATGGATAGACAACTTTTAAAGAACCATATAATATAAGCTAATTATGTCATCAAGCATTATTAAACCACCACACATTATTAGTAAGTAGTGAACTAGAACTGAACTTCTTTTTCGGTCTAATCTTTTCTTCTTCTTCAATTTTTTATTTTTTATTCAATTTTTTATTTTTTATTTTTTTAAGATAAGAAATATTAAATGTTAGATTAGTAAATACAGAAAGTTAAAATTTATCATTCTAAAATTTACTGAGGACACTAATCAACTAAGTTATCGAGACAATTTCCTTTCTCGACCTAATCGAATCATATATTTAATATTTTATCAGTAAATTATTTTATGTAATGAAATCTTGTTATATTAAAATTAAAGGAAATATTCCAAAAACATCTCACCAAACTAACTATTATGCAAAATTGTCTCCAAAGAATGACAAGTGTGTAAAAAAAATAAAAAAAATAAATTAGTATATGTGTGTGTGTGTGTGTTGGGATCTTTGAAGTGTAATGTTAAAGAAGTCCAAGAAAATCTCACCAAACTAATTATGTCCCAAAAATATATCCCAAAGCTTGACACGTTTAGAACAAAATCATCAAAGGTAGTACATAGACCGCATGAGATGAATAATTGCTTTGATTGCTTTTGAATTTGGTCCACATTATATACTTTGATAGACAACCCAAAGTCTTGGGTGTCTATATAACTTACAAGTGAAGAAAGGAAGAGACAAATGTAGCACCACTTTGTCACCCTTTTTTAGGGTGATTCCAAATGGGTTCTTGTCATGAATCAAAAGAAGACATAGAGATTCTAATTAAATTTCTAATCAATACCTAACCCCTAGAGACAGCAAACCTGCCAAATTAACCCCATCAAAAATTAAAAAATAATAAATAATAATAAAAAAAATGTGTAATGCAATTTGGGTTTTGATATGGTATTATTAAGGAAGTATATCTTGGGTGTGTCAGGCACATCATGTCATCAATGTATCTAATTAATGACAATGCACTATTTAAAAATAATAAAAAATTACTATAAAACGATAATATGTTATATTTCATTGAGTAAACGCACTAATGACATGACGTGCTTGGTGTATCTAATATCTACTCCTCTCAAAGAGTATATTTGTCTTTTGATTCGTTGAAAATCAACCGGTTAAAAATGAATCACTTGAAATGAAAAATATAAGTGGCACTTAAATTTAACTAATATGCGGGGAATATTCATTGCACACAATAAGGGAAAAAGAGAAAAATAAAATTTTAAAAAATAAATAAAAGTTACCTTAGTTGCACATTATACGACTAATCTTCTTTAATTATTAATACTTTAATTGAAAGGTAATTAAAATTGGGGTGACATAAGCATCCTCTTTTGTTATGGGTTGATTGGATTACGTCTTTGATCACAACTTGTGGATTAATGTACCAATGTACCTTTCAAAAAAAAAAAAAATTGCGGATGAATGTGTTATATATATATATATATATATATATATGTTAAAGTCGTGAATCCATATTAATTATATTATAAACTAAAGTTCCTAACTTCTTTGCACTCAATCCAAAACCAATCAAGTTTAGTAAAGAAAAAGTGTATTATGCCTGCACTAGTTTGATTATTGAAAGAAAAATTAATTAGTTCCCATCTGTGATTGATTCTATGTCCATGACCACTTTGCTAAATTAATTAATTAAAAAATAATGGAATTAAGGTTTTAACTATTTAATTACAAGAATACCTTGATTAATGGACAAGTTTCAATCAGTGAGTGGCTACAGGATTTTGCATGCGGAACATAGTCAACCCAAAATCAATAGTGCTTGACCATTATTAGCCATGTTAAATTGATTTTATTCATGTTATGATCATATCATGCCCTTAGTTCCATAAGGACAAATATGTCTTTTCAAAACGCATTAATGATAGTAACATTCTTGTAGTGCTCTTTTTTATTTTATGGAGGATAATCTATGATTTAATCGCATGATACCACCCCCATGTATTTGTTTGTGGCTGCATTTATTTACAGCACAATTAATTAAATAATTCCACAGACTGCACTAATTGAAACTTCAATTCGTAAAGCAAAATTAACTAGTTAAAAGGCTTTTAAAACGCCGTGCAACCAACAAACTAATTAATACACGAAAAAGGCTTTAATTAAATCTGATAAACCAAACACTGACTAAAAGCTTTACAAGATCATAACTCTGGTTTTGCCAAAAACCACCCATTTTTTTTTTTTTTTTTTTTTTTTTTTCTCAGCAAACAAACAACCCTTTTTCAAAAATCACTAAAAAAACCCCACCAATTCTTAGCAGCTTTTAATTTACAGATCCCAGAGAGAGAGAGAGAGAGAGAGATTTGGTTGATCAAGTTTTAAAGATTAATCATGAGGTGGTTTTTATGATTGATTTAGTTGATTTATGATGGTGGGTGGTTTTGTTCGTCCATGGACGTAACAGTGTTATTACATGGCCATGCAGAGAGAGCAGCGAACTGTTGAAGTTGCCGGACTTGCAGAACTTGATGTAAGTCCCATAGTTTTCGCCGGAGGACCTCCGACTCCGACCGGAGCCGGTCGTTATCTCTCCCTACAAGGTGGCAATGTTGCGTAACCAAACGGAACCGGTTCGTCAGTTCCCGGTTCCCGATTCGTAGCCGGTTCACTTGGGTCCTCAAGTTCTCCAAATGTTTCTGTTTTCGCATCCGAGACCGCCTCGCCGACTCCCGATTCGATATCATCCGACGCCTCTTCCGCTCGTCAACAACAACGGAATCAACCCGGCTCGGGTCATCCGAACCGGAGCCACAATTTTTCTTGGGCCGGTTTGGGTCTGGGTCATCTGAACCGGAGCCACAAATTTTCTGGGGCAGGTTCAGTTCATCCGGACCGGAACATGAGTTCGAAGTAACCTGCTTCGGGCTCGAGTTGTCCGAACCGGAATTGGACATGACCGGTTCTTGGGGGGTTGGGGGAGAAAGTACCGGTTCAAGCTCATGTGGAAAGGCAAAAAGGGGTTCCTGGCATTCCCAAGGGGTAAAACCACCTTCGAAAGCCGGAAATGGGATTCCGAACAATCCGTCGGAGGCCGACAAGGCGGGAAAAGTGGACAACATGGCTGGAAAACCGCTAATTAGATAAAGAGGAAGGTAGGAGGAGGAAAGGGAAGAAATGAGAGGTAGGGGAGTGGTATTTATGGACCATGGAGGGACTAATAGTGGTGGTCCACTGAGGGGCATTTTGGTCATAAAGCATGTGTTTAGGGGCATTGCTTTTGAGTCAGGTGGCACTAATCTACTTTTTAAAGAGACATTGTGGGGGTGACATAATCAAATGGGTCCCTAATAAAGATGGGCCATTTTAGCTTAGTCATGAAGAAAACAAAAAAATGTGGGACCTAAGTTGACACGTGTCATAAACCCATTAGTTTAGCATGTGGAGCCAATAGTTTGGGAAGTTGCTTACATGGCCACGTCAGTTAGTCGGCTTCGCTTGGCGCGCCGATTAGGAATGTTGTGTTAGTCCTTATCATGGTTGATGACATCAGCATCAGAGTCGGCTTATGAGCCGTGAGTCGAATGATTTTTACTTGTTCTCTTTCCTTTAAACAGAATATAAATATTTTGATCTATGATAATTGATAAGAACAGAGGTAGTGACTTGTTTGTCCGTACCTAAATTTATAATTGAGCCATGAAAGCACCCCTTCACTTGTGAAAATTAACAAATATTAATAAAGAGGGTCAAGTGTTTAACAAAATTAATATTTTGAAACAAAATAATTTTTTTAAAAAATACGTGACATAAGTACTCACGTAGGATTAAGGTTAAAGGTCACACCACATATTCTAAAGACATTTATAACCTTCTTTGAGTGAGTAATTAGATAATTGAATTGTCAACTGATGTAAGATTACTCTTAGTATCTTAAACTTATCATCACTATAGTAAGCGGCATTATGAAAATGATTTGGAGTGACAACATGAATTGATTTAACTTATGAGAACGGCCACTTTGAACAAATAGTCGTGATCTTTGATTAACGAAAATATATTACACGGGTTGATATCCTTAATTTTTTATTTATTTTTAAATAAATGGTGTAACATGAATTAATTAAAGGTACATTAACACCCAATATAAGTGCTTTCATAACACACACACACTCACACACACACACATCTCTTTATATATGCTTGTATGATCCAAATATGGGCAGAGTTCTATACATGGTAATCTGTGAATGCATGGAGTCGTTATGAACTTTGAATTTGTGGAGTCTAGGGAATCTGTAGCTTTTGGTAGAATCATAATAATATGAAAATAAATAGTAAAGAAAATTAAGAAGACAACAAAAATAATAAAGTTAGATTAATTGATAACACATGGTTTGCATGAGGCCACATGTAAAAAGGGATTGCTCTATCTGTTCACAAAACATGGGTTAAAGTTTGCTTATATATTCTTTCTTCTTCTTTTGTATTTCCTCTTAATTATTAGTATCTCTCTCTCTCTCTCTCTATATATATATATATATATATATTTATATTTATATATATTAAAGGGTAAAGTGTTAAAAAAAAAAAAAAAAAAAAAAAAAAAAAAACATTGCTATATATAAATATGTAAATACTTCCCTGGGGTTCAAAAAAACTCTACATTTTCCGAACCGAGGAAATAAATATATTTTGTCAATTTAAAGACTAAAATACCTAAAATGCTCTTAAATCAAAATAAAGTAAAAAAAAAACACTTATTTCAATTTTTAAGGGTATTTTGAGACTTTTATAACATTTTGTTGTCAAAATTGATAATCAACAAATATTAGGGAGCAATTTACACATATTTTCAAATCTTAGGAAATTATATACGCGTACTTTAGTAGGGATGTTTCATTGCACATTTTTTTTATATAGCAAAGTGGCTTATTAACTATTTTTTTTTTTTCACTTTACCCAATATATAATATATAATTGAATAGATACATATGTTTGTCATTATGAAATTCATACATGTTTTATAATGTTTCTTAGATATATAGTTGGGAATATATTTTTTGGGTTAGATGTTTTTTTTTTTTTTTGGGAAATTGGGTTAGATGTTTGTAAAGCTGCAAAAGTCACGAAGTTGGTTGAGAGAGAGAAAAAGAGCTTTACATTTGATGATTTTTGTTGGAAGTAGACCTGATGTGAAGTATTGATACTTTACTTAAGACATGTTTTCACCACAGAAAAGATTTAAAGTAGTTAAAAGCTATAGCTACCATGTGATATTGATTGGTACAAATTGGAATCATTTCCCAAACTAGGTATTGTTTAAACTTTTGAATTGAATTATTGATGATTAAATTTGGTTAAAAGATAACCTCTCTCTCTGTATATATATATATGCATGGTTATCAGGTTCTGAAGGAAAAAAGATAAAGCAGTCAGAAGAATCATTTGAAGAGAAAAAGATGAGGAAAGAGAGATCACAACTAGTGTTCTCTATCAATTTTACCATATGAAAAAAGAGTTAGGCATATAATGGAACATCAAAAGTTAAATTCGTACACATTCACACACCTTTTGACATGGTTGAGTTCAATCTGATCTTACATGGTTTCTAGACCTTGAATTGCAACATCCAAATGCACTCATACGCCTCATCCTTAATCCCATATAAATACAGTCGGCCACGCGAATTTTTTTTTTTTCTCAAATTTTTTAAAAATCTTTTTTTTTTTTTTTTAACTTCTCATCTTATACGAAGTATTGTTTTTTATCACCCTTTACATCTCTTAACTTCTATTACAATTAATTTTGCTCGTTTGACCTGCGCATCACTAGGTCTCTGATCTAATTTTCCTTTCACGTACATTTTTATTTGTGATCTTATCTCCTCTAGTTACTTTACTTCGTGCTTTGGCTTTGACCCGAAGCAGAAACAATATTTCTATTTTAGAATGTGTTCAACACTATTTCAAAACTTATTTGGTGATGTAAATTTGCTGCAAGATTTTTGGAAATAAAAATATGAAAACATATTTGGTAAAAAGTGTTGCAAGTTTGAAAAAATGAATGGCTGGTTAAAAATGTCATTTTAGAAAGTTGTTTTTTTTTTTTTTTTTTTTTGAATAGTGTTTTGCTACCGTGCGGAAGCAAAACGAAAGCATCATTTTTCTGTTTTCGATTTTGGCGTCAATTTTGGAAGTGTTTCGATACTATTTAAATGACAGCAAATGTTACCAACCATGCTTCGTGTTTTTACTTCGTCACAGTATACTAGCAAAAATAAAAAATATGAAATAAAAGCATTAACCAAACAACCCTTGTATACTCAAATTTTTGACAAATATCAAGAATTCCTATCCTCATATTTGTATTTGGTATATATATATATATTTTTGCTGGAGTAGTTTTTGTGTGATTTGGGTGTTTTTTCCTAAGATTTTTATTTTTAAAATGGGAGTGAAGCCCAAAGGCTATAATTGAGTGAAGATAACATCAGCTCATCAGGAGCTTAAATGGGGCTAAAAAAACTTAGAAATGTGAGGAACCCTGTCCAAGACAAGCACACTGACCTCAGCCAGTGCAACCCAATGAGCAGGCCACAAAACAGAAAAACTTAAAGCCCATTGAATTTAATCAAAATTTATAAGATCAATAATATCTTAATAAGGTGGTCTAAGGATGCTAAAATGAATTACTAAAGTTGCAATTGCCATGTTACTTGTGTAGTTGGGTTGCTTCTCGGAGAGCTTGTATTTGAGCCTTACATCCTTCTCCTCCCCTCTAACCACTAATTCATAATATTCTTGCCATGAAAAAAAATGAAGAAAGAACTATTAAAGTTATTTTATTAAAAAAACAAATAATAATAATTATAATATAAGTATTCACATGAGGACTCGAACCCCTCTCCTCTCACCTTGGGAAAACGAGGTTATACTATTGAGCCAATGACCTAATATTCCGTCATCCGACTTATGTTCTTCATGTAACATTCAGACCGAATGACTATGAAATTATGTTGATACTTTCACATATTATGAGTAACGTTGGAGACATCTCTATTTTTCCACAGAAGAATCTTTAATATTACCATTGCTTAGCTTTCAATTTGGGCAAAAATGACACCCAAGGCCATTAACTACAATAAAAAGTTACTAAAATAAGATAACTACCATAAATCAGCTAATTTCGAGACAGATTGGACCTTTAACGAAACATTCTAAGCCTACATGATGAAATTTGGCTGAAAAGTAATGTATATCACAAGTCCCATTTGAATGTATTGTTGCGCTGATTTGGGCCGAGATGGGTCTCAATGTATTTAAATGGACTAGTTGAACTATAATAAGAAATGTGTTAACTCCTCCGTTTGACCTTCTGATACAAACCCTTCTACACGAGGTAAGGAACCTTATGAAAGTATTTTCATCCACAAAATTTGGACAAGTAGCATCTAAAAATTGACCCCAAGCTAGCATTTTGTTTCAATTCACTTCTTTTCTTAGAGTGCTCATGCACAAAGGCAATCTTATAGAAAATAGATTTTCTCCTTGCAATTTCAAACTGAAATCTATATTTAGACATAATCATGTATCATCTTTGTGTTTCATTGAATCTTAATTATCCAACTATGTCATGAATGGAAGATTTGAGAGATTCTTGCACTACAGAAGGACCCTTTATGTATCGAAAACTCAATTCATTCCTCATTTCAAGTCAACTTTCATATAAAATTGAACAATCTTTATATACATGAATATGAAGTTCTTTAGATAGTTTAAGATCCATTTTTTTTATTATTTTTATACTTGGAGGCTAATAACATATTAAGAACACAATAATATTCTGAATAAGTGTAATTCGGAATTTTTTCTTTTTTATTTTATTTTAGCAAACTAAGGAGAGGGGGATTTAAACACAGCCGAATACACCCGCTCGAAAAGCTTGGTGCTCTATTTACCAACTAGGCCACAGATCAAATTTAAATTTGTTCTTTTTATAGGTAGGTATAGCATAACAATATTTTAATTAATTTCACAATTACACTATTAGTCCATGTAGTTTAATGTAATATACCTAATAGTCACCACCAATCTTCTTCTCCACCCTGCAGATACTATTCTGTTTTTTGTCCCGCCGGAGACTATCCTTGTCGCAAATCGGTGGCCAGCTCTCAGCATCATCAGTAGAATCGCCTTTGGTGTCAATATGGATGCAAGAGCACCGCTCTAGAGACATGAAGAAGGCCATTACGACGGTGTTAACGAGCCATGTTGCCACCCCACCATCGCCCTTGTTGCACCCCAGCTCGCAACCGTTGGTCAACGGTTTATAATGAACCTTAGGCTCAGCCCTGCCATCTTTACAGGAGCACAAGTTGATGCAGCTTGTCGTAGTAGTAGTAGGAGCAGTATCCATAAATATGATGGATATGGAAGGTCCAAGGCAGAGATGGTACTTATAGGTCTTTGAGAGGTCTTAAGTAGTACTCTTTTTGTTATAAATTGTGATTCTTCGCATGTTTTGAGACATGAGTGAATAGGGACCAAACAAATTTGCAAAAGGGACAACATGATGTATGTGTATAATATTTTGTTTTGGAAGTTGCAACATATGTTTATGATACATGTATAAGTAGAATACTCCCAATTATCTAGTTATAACCTTCCCTCAATGAATTTTTTTTATTTTTTTAATAGTAATAAAAAATAGGATAAATTACACCGACACTCTTTCAAATTTGCTATAATGACAGTCATATATAAGTTGACCATTTTTTAAACAATAACACCTTTTGAGGCTTGATAAAGTTAACAAAGACACCCTCAATGGCCTGCCACATCTGACACATGAAAAATTGACCAACTTGACCTTTGACTTTTCAACCGTCTTGATATTTTTTAATAAAAATATTTTAAATATTAAGGTTTAATGTCGTCTTTTTGAATCTTGTAAGGCCTTGTTTGGATCATAATTCTGACCGGGGATGTCATTGTTCAAAAAATAGTTAACTTGTATATGACTGTCAATATATATGACAAATCTCAAAAAATGTCATTATAATTTACTCTAAAAAATAACATCTATATAACATATGTTAGATTTCTATATCTTCAAATACATATATAATACCTTTAAAGAAAAAAAAAAAAAAAAAATTAAGCAAACACACACCAACACACACCCATACCTTCACTAAAGCTCGAACACTTGACTTATTTTTTGGCTTGCACGCTTAAAAGTGCATTCTCGAAGCATTTTACCTTGTAAGTAACTATGTATATTTATTTCACACTCAAAACTTATATTTAAGTAAAGAGTTTAGATTAGGGGTTGTACAACAATTCAATGGTACGGTGTACAATTAATCACACATTGTGATTGTGGACAGTGCACACATGCAAGTGATAAAGGCGATTCAATACAGTACAACGCTTGTGGTGTTCGTAACATTGAAACCCATCATTTAAAGCATTATATACATTGAGAAATTATTTTAGGTTATTTTTGATAGATATGGAATTGAGATTGGTATGATCGGAGGAAATCAACTCAAAAAATTAAATTAAAATTTTCTCCAATTCTATCATTTTCAATTTCAACGCTCCAATTCTATGCTACCGGCCAGCGAAAATTAGAAATTTTTATGTGTGTATTAGAGAAAATTTGAAATTCTTATACATTGTGTATGCGTGTAATTATGAGTAACCTTGTCAATTATGATCGATGTGCCAAGCTTCCACAATTATAGCTGTGATCTCCATAATACAACTGTATTTTACACGCAAATGTGGGTCCTCAACTCATATACCATTTCGGAAAAGAAAAAAACACATCACTCATACACATACACTTCGAATTTATGCCTTTGCGGTAGGATTCTAGTCTAAATTCTTCAAGTAATCCTTTTAATTATACCCTTTTCCTAATATATATATATATATATATATATATATATATATATTAGGAAAAGGGTATAATTAAAAGGATTACTTGAAGAATTTAGACTAGAATCCTACCGCAAAGGCATAAATTCGAGCGTATACTAATGGGTTTCAAGCAATCCTTTGCCCATAAATTAACTAAAGAATCACTGAAACACAAAAGAAAAAGTTGCCAAGGTCATCACCAACCATGAGAATGCCGTTTCTAATTATTGTGGGTCCACTCTGCCCTATCTTGTAAAGTTGTAGAGAGAGAAGGAATGATTCATATCTAAATTATGTTAGTTAAGGTTATAATTAATTGTAATTGAAAGAAAATGTAACTTCAAAGAAAAAGAAAAGCAATACATGATTACGACAAATTTGGATGACGAACCTTATTTCTTGTATTTTGTACTTCCTCAGTGGAGAATCGTGACTTATAGTTAGTGTCATGTTTGGGTATTGTGAGTCACGATTTTTTAAACATAATATTTTTTATAGGACGAAGGAAGTATTAGTTAGTAATCCACTTAGTAGGACTTGAATGGGCCTAATCCGAGGAATTCAGACTCAAATTTTTATAAACATGGAAAAGATACTTGAATGGTTATATATTGTTTATGTAAAATAAAGTAAAATCGGATGATTTTTAGTACTATCACATTAACTCACTATAGCATGAACATGCACACGAGTACGCTACGACACGAATATGTCGCCACGTCAAATTTTTAAAAAGTAAGACACGGGTACGACTTGGATATGGTTATATATAAATTTGAAATTTTATTTATATACATATATTGAGTAATAATATTATAAGACTTTAATTCATTTCTAATTTTATATAATAGTTATAATGTCTTTTAAATCATATATACAATTATTTTACTATTTTGTTATAATAATATTTTAATTTTAAATGAACAAATGTTATTTTACTATTTTGTTATAATCATATTTTAATTTTTAATGAACAAATGTTATTTAGAGGGAGGGAGAAACGGGGAGATATGATGGGCCGCCCATGGCCATTTAGTGGGCCACCAAGTTTTTTATGCATAAATGAGGTCCAATCTCAAGTGCAAGCCATCATATCATACAATTAGGCTCATTAAATGCAGAAAGGTGGTGTTCATTACTGGGCTCAGAAGTTTGTGGAAATCTGAGGCCCAAGATCAACGTACTTTCAAGGTCCGGTTAGAAATCGTCCAAGTGGTCCATGATTGGTTTGGGCCAATATAATTTTCGTGCTCAATGGTTTATTTTTCACACTTCTGCCATTTTGGTACAATGGAATGAAAGGAAAAGAAAATGGAGGATGAGTACGGAAATAATAAGGTATGAATAGTAGTTTTTGTCTCTTAAAAATAATAACAAAATGAAAGGAAATGAATGAAAATGTTAGTATTTTTAACAAAATTTTGTTAATAGTAAATTTACTCTTACGTCTATAATGATTTGGAATTCATTAAAAAATAGTTTAATTTTTTTTTTGAAATATGATTACTATCATTTCTTTTCCATCATTACTCGAAGTTAACATCCTCTTATTTCTTTTCTTTTTATTTTCTTTCCTCTTTTGAGTCCCAACTAATATTATCTTTTTTCTTTTCCACTGTAACAAACATGGCATTCATGTGATGCTCTTTAAATAGAGTGTGAAAACAGTACAACATGAATTTGAGATCTCAGTGGTTCAGTGTTACGATTGAAAGGGAGAAAAAAAAATAAATTTCCTAGATCAGACGGTTAAAATATTATATTTGAACATCTAAAATTTAATAGGGCACTAATCCAGTATGCCTTCTTCCAGCCCATATGATTCGTGTGATGGGATGAAGCTATATATATATATATGGGGAAATTACAACTTCGCGACCAGACTTAAGATTAATTGCTTTAACAAGAACTTGGATGCAAAAGCATTAAAAATGAACCACGGTCTTTATATATGCATCAGTTTTCACTATTTTTTTTTCCTTTTATGCTTGTTCAAACTTTCTTGACGTACTCTTAATTTCTTGACCTTTTTGGCCATATGCACTGATACATTTTTGGAATTCAAAACTCCATCTGTTATTGAAAAAATTATTATTACGTATCATTTTTTGATTGACGGTCATATAATAATTTCTCTTTTTATTGGGACTCTCCAAACAGAGAAACAGTTCTCAACCTTCGATCATTTAAGTCCCTCCATTTTTTTTTTTTTTTTTTTTTTTTCATGTTGATTGTCTTGCTATGCCCATCCCTATGACAGCTACTTATGTCTCCTTTAACCTTGTGGTTCTTATATATATATATATATCATAAAGCTTAACAAAGAACATGTGATATAATAAAAGATTTGTGTAGCTCTTAAAGATGACTTCGTCAATCAACACACACTATTTTGAGTCCTTTGTGCTGGTGTGTACATGTTATGGTCAATATATTCCATATTTTTCGCTGAATTTAGTTAGAATCCAATACAAAGTGAAGGTGGGACAGTTGACATGAATTGAATCTACGCATTAATTTTCATTTAAAGTAGTGTAGTGATGACGGAGCCTTTTCAGCTAACTTGTGCCCTCATTCATTGAATTGAACGTGTATGACATCGTGAACATTCAATCTAAAGAAAAACGTCACATATTCTCCTTAAGACTAAGCGTGCAGATCTTAAAAAAGTTCAAAGAATTTATAATGGATTGTCACCCAAATCAAAGAATCACCCAATAAACATGACTTGAGCATCTGACTTAATTAGTTTATATATATAAATAAGCCTGTTGGGTTCTGAAAGTGATGATGAATATTCAATTATCATGTTTCTCACTTTGACTACGATTTTTCCAAAGAGTATTTAATGCTTTACATATATGTATATAAAGAAGAAAAAAACAATTAAGTTGGCAAGTAGAAGTGTTTGTTGGCTTCTATTGTGAAATAAGATCCCTAACATTCTCCTTCATCCGAATTTGTGGAATTGCAATGCTCTCGTTGCAAGATAAGGTCCCTTAATATTATATTCTATTCGAATTTGCAATGGCCATATTGCAGTTTGACCACTTGCCTACCTATCTCCCGGTAACAACCCGGACAAGCACTCGACCCTTCCTGTGGACACTTGGCATGGCACCATAAACTTAAACTACCTATTAACTAATAGTACTTGCTCGTTGTTTGGCCTGTAAAAGTGGCTAGTTCCAAGCATGTCAGAAACTGTTGTAGTTCCAAAGAGAGATCCAAACAGTATTCCAGATGAAAGATTGCAAGATCAGGCGACTATAATGAGGTCTGGAATGAACACCTCAGGATTCTTTTTGCCTTTGAAAAAGGACTTCGGGATTGTTAAGTAGATAGGGAGGATAGAACTACTTATGAAATTAATTGACTTGAATGTAAAATTATCTAATGTAAAGTAAAGTGCAGGACTTAGGCTAAACATATTGAAAATGCATTGCAATGAAAAAAGAGAATTTCTATTAAAATGTTATTGTAGTTGTGTTGTGTGTTGAACAGGCCTTCTAAGTTACAATATCATGCCCTATTTATAGAATTTAGTAATGGTAGCTTGCATGTAATCGCTTACTTCCTTGGCATGACTTTCCACTTGAATATAACCGCTTGCTTCCTAGGCTGCCATGTGTCCCATAACTTTCCAGTTACATGTCACAGCTCGCTTTCTTGGCTGCCATGTGTCCCATGACTTTTCACTTGCATGTAACCGCTCACTTCCTTGACTACTATGTGTCCCATAACTTTCCACTTGAATGTAACCACATGCTTTCTTAGCTGCTACGTGTCCCAAGGTGGTTACTTCACCAAATGGCTTTTTTAGATGAATCCACGTGTTGCTTTATGATTGCACCCACGTTCGCATATCACCCTTCCATTGGAATCGGATAACAACTTTCCATTAGAAAGTGACCGATGATTATGATGCAAATAGTTATAGTTGTAGTCCTTTTATTAAGCCACGTGTCCACCTTTGATTGGTTTTTAGCTAAAGTCTTTCGAAGATATTGATTTCCACTGGAACGTCGTAATACCTTTCTATTGGAATTGACTTGGACAATCCTTCCACTGGAAAGTGGCTGATAATCATAGTGTAAACAGAATTGATATATGGCAAGTCTTACGTAAAACTCGCCATGTGTCAACTAGTCATTGGCTGAAAATATCGGGTGTAAACACTCCCCCTTATATGTTATTCCCCCTTATATGTTCAGGGCCTTCCTTATTTAAATGTGGCGTGGGACAAAAACCCTCTAGACAAGCGCGTGTATCACTTAATGGCTTTTATTTTTGGATTTTTGGTGTTTTATTATTATTATTATTATTATTATTATTATTAAATGAATCAAGTTTTGTGACATAAACCTTCCCAAAAGAAAAAAAAAAAGTTTCATGACCTAATGATATTTCCTATTTTCAAAATATATATAAGATAAAAAGTAAATCTCTCCAAACGCGTGGTGGTAGTTTTTTGAAATGACCAAAAAAAAATAATAATAATAATAAAATAAAATGAAGTGATGAAATTCATTCTTTAAAGCAATGAAGTTCAAAATACAAAATCACATTGACTGGTAAATGAGTGAGATGAGTGTGTCATTGAATTTTAATTGCATGTCATCCTCTACTGGATAAGATTTGAATTATCATGAGAACCTAAACCTATACAGAAATGCAGAAGAAATTGTATAGCCAAGTCTCCATTGCCAAATTAACTAACAAGTATACATAAATATACATACATAATTGAGAGGCATTTTGTCTCAATGGTATAACCTCTCCATCTTAAAAATAAAAAATAAAAAAAAATGAAAAAATTCAAATCCCGACATAGACAAAAATGTATAGTTGTTTTACCATTGGAACAAGTCATACTTCACAGTATAAAGAAAAATAGTCCTTAGTCTGAAAGTTAAATATATTTTATTATTAATGTGAGTAGGAGATACATATTATTATTATGATGATGTAATCATAATTTTATTCTTTATTTAAATAAAATTTTAAAATATTATTATTTGATAGAGCGTGTGGAGTTACTAAAATATATATGGCTTGTCAAACAAGGTATTGCAGAATGAGACTTTCTACTCTACAGTCTAGTACACCTACCCCATTAGTCACGTGGTGTGACTACTAGTTATCCATTCAAATTGTGACACTTGTTTTTATCTGGTATTTGAAGCAGAAATTGTTAGATTGTTTCGGAATTGTTGGTTCGGCCAATAGTGCGTTGACACATAAATAAAAAATAGTAGATTAATATTGACATAAGGTCGCAATACTCACACTCATTGCAATACTCACACTCAAAACTTAAAGTGAATTGTCTAATTGAATTAATTGTTATTAAATATTTATGTTGAATACAAGTATGTAGAATTTCACTTTCTTATTTGTTACATATATTTTTGTCTATGTCGAGACTTGAAGTTTGTGGAAATCTGAGGCCCAAGATGAACATCCTTTCAAGGAGGTTAGAAATCGTCCAAGTGGTCCATGATTGGTTTGGGCCAATATAACTTTCGTGCTCAATGGTCCATGGTAACTTTTTCACACTTCTGCCATTTTGGTACGATAGAAATGAAAGGAAAAGAAAATGGAAGATGGGAAGATAACAAGGTATGAATAGTAAGTAGGAAATGAATGAAAATGTTAGTGTTTTTAATAAAAAAAATTTAATACCAAATTACCCTTACTTTTATAAAAGATAAAATCTAAAACAAAGAAGGTTATAATTGTAAATTCATTAATATAATTTCTTTTCTTTTCTTTTTTTAAATATAATTACTATGACTTTATTTCTTTTCCATCATTAATCGGAGTTAATATCATCTCATTTCCTTTCTTTTATTTTCTTCTCTCTCCTAAATCCTAACTAATGTTATTTATTTTCTTAGGCAAGGTTCAGTACTTCAGTCACTAAATTATAATTTGTGCTTCTTTTATGCTTGTTCACACTTTCTTGACAGCACTCTTAATTTCTTGGCCTTTTTGGCCATGAGCACAGATACATTTTCGGAATTTGAAACCATATATTTTCAAATCATGTAATAATTTCTCTTTTTATTGAGACTCTCCGAATTCATAGAGAAACAATTCTCAACCTTCAATCATCTAAGTCCCTCCATTTTTTTGCATGTTGATTGTCTTGCTATGCCCATCCCTGTGACGTCTATTTATGTCTCCTTTAACCTTGTGGTTCTTGTGTATATATATATATATATATATAGAGCTTATATGTACATATCATGAAGCTTAACAAAGAACATGTGATGTAATAAAAGAATTGTATAGCTCTTAAAAGATGACTTCGTGATTTCGTCGACCAACACACACTGTTTTGAGTCCTTTGTGCTGGTGTGTACATGTTATGGTCAATATATTCCATATTTTCCGCTGAATTTAGTAACAATCCAATACAAAGTGAAGGTGGGAAAGTTTAGTAACAATCCAATACAAAGTGAAGGTGGGAAAGTTGACATGAAATGAATCTATTCATTAATTTTTATTTAAAGTAGTGTTGTGATGATGGAGCCTTCTCAGCTAACTCGTGCCCTCATTCATTGAATTAAACGTATATGACATCGTGAGCATTTAATTTAAAGAATAATGTTCTCCTTAAGACTAAGAGTGCACATCTTAAAAAAGTTCAAAGGATTTATAATGGATTCTCACCCAAATAAAAAGAATCACCCCATGAACATGATTTCAGCATCTGACTTAATTTGTTACATATATATACATGCATATATAAGCTTGTAGGGTTCTGAAAGCTAGTGATGATGAATATTCAATTATAATGTTTCTCACTTTGACTGCGATTTTTTCAAAGAGTATACATATATATATATATAAATAAATAAATAAAAATAAAAAATTGGTAGGTAGAAGTATTTGTTGCCTTAGATCCCTAACATTCTCCTAGCCTCCATCTGAATTTGTACAGTCTCCTAACATTCTACTCTACTCGAATATGTTGCAATCTGACCACTTGCCTATCTATCTCCCGGTAACAATCTGAAGAAGCATTCGACCCTTCGTGTGGGCACTTGGCATGGCGCCATAAACTTAAACTACCTATTAACTAATATTGCCTACTCACCCTTGTATGTACAGGACCTTCCTTATTTAATTGTGGGACGAAGACGTTTTAGACAAGCACGCCTAAGATGTACACTTAAAGGCTTTAGTTTTTGGATTATTAGTGTTTTATTATTATTATTATTATTATTATTATTATTAAATGAATAAAATTTCGTGACCTAATGATATTTTCTATTTTCAAAATATATATAAGATAAAAAGTAAATCTCTCCAAACGCATGGTGGTAGTTTTTTGAAATGACAAAAAAATAATAAAATAAAATAAAGTTCAAAATACAAAATCACCTTGACTGGTAAATGAGTGAGATGACATATTTGTATGTCATTGAATTTTAATTGCATGTCAACCTCTACTGGATAGGATTTGAATTCCTTGTATTATTGTATCATCATGGGAACCTAAACCTATACAGAAATGCAGAAGAAATTGGGTGGCCAAGTCTGCATTGCCAAATTAACTGGCATGTATGCATAAACACACATAAGTACATAATCAAGAGCTATTTTGTATTGACGGTAAAACTTCTCCATCTTTAAAAAAAAAAATAAATAAATAAATAAAAATTTGAGCCCGAACCTGAACAAAAGTATATATTTACTTTACCATCTATAAAAACACACATACACACCCGCTCATTGTGGAATTTGGATTGGTTCTTTGGATCAACATGCAAAAGTGCAGTTTGCCCAAACCCACACTTTACCTACCGAAAGGGATAAACCAAAACAGCTTTTTGCTTTTGACCTTAATTACCCATAAAAGAATTGGCTTTTTGACTACACAAAAACCCATTACATAAACATGCATGTAATCGAATTCTTCCCAAATTAACATCCTTTTACTTTATTTTTATTTTATATATTTTTTTTCTTTTCTTTTCTTCTATTCAAGTCTATCCAAATAACCGATTACTCTACCCGATTACTTTTCCAGCCCTAAAATATATTTTATTGGAATCTCAAAAATCTCACATCAAGTACATCTCAGGGCTGCAAAAAATCTCGGTTAGAATAATCGGTCTTATAAATCACTTTTAAGTATCATTTTCCTAGTCGAGGCTTATTTCAAGTACACATTAATTATTTCTATATCTACGGTTGACACCAATTTGTTCTAAAGAAATCAGTTGCATACCACCAAAATTAACTAGAAATATTAATTTTTGTTGATTAATTTCTTTGATTATTCTTATAGTCGTGTTAGACTTACATTCTATACTGATGTGAAATGTAATGTACGTAGAAGGATCTATTAGAGTCTTTTTTTTTTTTCGGAAGGTGATCTATTAGAGTCTTACTGGCAAGTAGTACAAAGCAGAATATTATTATATAATTCAGCAAATCTAATGCGATCTTTGAATCATCCTAACCAACTTGTACCATACCAAATAAGTTTAGATTAGTGTCAACTTTAGCGTTTGACATTTGATAATATTAACTAATGACTTTAGGTGCAAATTTTTAATACTAGGTTACGTAGCTTAGTTGGAGATATGCTTGAGATGTACAACGCACGTGTTATGATTTTATTCCTTTAATTATTCGGTGGTAAAACATTTTAAACGTACTGATAGTTATATAATTATTAGTCATCAGTCGTCACCTACCGGGGGTAATGACTTAATGTAAGGGTAACAACAAACAAACACCACCATAAAGATTTGTAGCATTTTCTTGAAATTTGAGTAGATTATATAGAGATAAATCGATTCAGCGTTTATTACTTAAGTACTGTTTCATAAAACTGAAAATTAAATATTGAAAATTTCAAATATTGAATTTTAAGCGTTGAAACTTTAAACGCTGAATGTATTAATTTAAAAACCTGTATGATAACGTTTTAATTTTAAGCGCTCAATTTATTAAAAATTGTTTGTTATAGACAAAAGTTGAGGTCTGAAAGTTATACATATTACATTTTTGTCCTCAATATCCGATACTTATAACATTTTTATATTTATAATACAAAAATATTAATAAAACAACCACATTCCTTCAATGAAATAATAAATATGAAAATTTAAAATATATGAATTTTGTATTACATAATATTTATGTATGGTATCAAAAAGGGTGTTACAAAGATTAAAGAAAGTAAAATTTAAAATATATGAGTTTTGGATTGAATAATATTTAGGTAGGATAATGAAAATAATGTTACAAAGATTAAAGAAAATACTTAAAAACTTATTTAGGAATAAAATTCTATTATATAAATAATTGATTGAAATTTTACATGTATGGGGTTTGGATTACATAATATTTATATAGGTATGGTGTTGCAGAAATTAAAGAAAGTAAAATTTAAAATACATGTATTTTGAATTACATAATATTTATGTAGGGTATTGAAAAAGGTGTTACAAAAATTAAAAAAAGTGAAAAAGAATTCTTATCTAGGAACATAATTCTATTATATAAATAATGAAAATTTAAAGTATATAGGTTTTGGATATAAAAAAGAATGTTACAAAAGATTAAAGAAAGTAAAATTTAAAGTATATGGGTTTTGGATTACATGATAGGGTATTGAAAAGAGTGTTAAGAAAGTATGTGAAAGACAATTCTTCTTTGAGAATAGAATTTTATTATATAAATACTTACATAATATTTATGTAGGGTGTAAAAATAGTGTTAAAAATATTAAAGAAAGCATGTGAGAGAAGAATAGAATTCTATTTTATAAATAATTACATAATATTTATGTAGGTTATAAAAATGGTGTTAAAAATATTAAAGGAAGTACGTGAAATTGAATAAAATTCTGTTATATAAATAATTGTATTCTATAGTGAATCAATATGAATGGTAACCAAAAGGCTATATCCGTGTTTAAAATATATTAGGTAGAATTATGTTTTTTTATTTTTTTTAGAATTTGTTCCATGTAATTCATTTTTATTAGTAACAACAAGCAACAAAATATATATGAATCAATTTAAATGTAACAAAAAAGGCTATCTATCGTGTTTAAAATATTGCAGGTAAAATTGTATTTTTCACGAATTTGTTCCATCACTTTATTTTCAGACGCAGAGAGAAATCACAAAAAGAAGTCTAAAAAAATTGTAGAGAGGCTTAGAGAAATCGCAGAGAGAATTCCTAAAAGAGAGAACACGATTATATAAGGGTAGAGTAGTCATTAAAAAATTATTTTTTAAACTCAACCACTTACTGTTTTCTGTGATAAGCGATAAGTAACATTCCCAATGCTTAAAATTTTAGCCTATTTTAAACGGTACTTACCATATTAAGCAGTGTCCTAATATTTTATCAAACAAACTTATTTTTAAAAATCACTTACCGTGTTCTGCATTCAACGCTGAATTGAGAAATCAAAAAAGCCCTGGATCCTTTTTAAATTCATTAATCGGCAGTTGAAAAGTGATTGAGAAGTCAATAACACATTTATATAATAATAATAATATATTATAGCCAAATATTTGTTAATCTGAAAATTCACATAACCTGTGTATAATTTGTCCAAATCTAAGGAAGGGTCAGTGTAATTTACCTTATTGTCTTTTCATACAAGGAAGGGCAAATTTGTTATTTTATAAAATTTGATCACTAGGTCGATCTCCGAAAGAAAGCATTAGGAGTTGTGTTAAGCAGATGCCAAAGTAATAGAAGTTGAACAATCTATTTGTATGTAATTTGTGCAATTAAACTTCAGCAGAGATCAGTATAATTTATCCTTAAATATTTATTTGCTATTACTTTTACTTATGCCAACTTTGAATTGCCTAGTCTCTCATATTTTGAGACAACTCATTTTGATCGACTTATGGCCTACTTTGTACACGCGTTGTTTTTGTTTTAATCCGAAATAAAATAAGTATTTTGTTATATGATGTTTTGGGTAATAATTGAAAACATTTTTTTTTTTTTTTGAATGGCTAGTAATTGGAAACATATTTGATAATATCCACTATTTATTGCAAAAGTTTTGAAAGAATAAATATAAAAACATGTTTCGTAAAAAGTATTTCAAGTTTAATAAATATAATGGCTAGTTTAAAAAGATCATTTCAAAGTTTTTCAATTTTTCGTTTTTTGGTATTGTTTATTGCTATTGGGCAAAATTTGGTGCAATTCAAAACGTTTCCATATTGTACAAAACAAAATATTTTTTACTAAATGCATTTTTTTCATAGATCACTGTACTGGACAAAAACAAAAACACCAAAAATAAAACATGAATTTGCAAGTGTTTTAGATTTGTTAATTGCATAGTACCCACAGGTAATCTGAGCACTCTTGCCAGATTTTTCAAGCACCATTGAGATGCATTGGGCTTCATTTTCGTTGCAATTCTAAAGAGTTCAGCATGATAATGATTAAAATTGAAAATTTTGAATTGCATGATTTGGGTAAAAATGATTGCCCTGGAAATAGTAAAGAACACGGTTTGTTTTGATTGGTGATTTCATGGCGATTTCAACATTGTAAAGAAAACGTTAATCCAGATTCTGACTATAGGCACAATCCATTGATTGTAAAACCGAGTAAAGGAAGTCAACAGATATATAATACAGTAGTATATATCTTTCTCTATATATATACACACACACACACACATAAGTTCTGATCAAATTGAAACGGTTTTTGCGCCACCAGTTAATAATGGTAGAAATTTACCAACGGGTATGTTCTCTCTTCTACAAAAGGCAGGGTGAGGTTAATGGTGTGTTCGCTAGGAATGAAGGAAGATGTGTGGAAAGAGAAAGAGAAAGGAATGAATAAATTTCTTTTGTTAGGTAGAGATGGTAGACAACTGGACTGTTATAAAAGTTTTAAATAAAATATTATCATAAAAATTACATTACTATTCTCTATAAATTATAATAGTATAAATATTATTGAATAAAATGGTAAAAACAATTAAAACTTTCTCTTTCATTCTCTCTACAAACATAGTAAATTAATGAACTTGTTCTCTTTTTTTCTATCCAACCGAACAAAAAAAGGAAATACATAATTCTGGAAATACACAATTCTTCCCTTGGGGATGTCTTGTCCATCCCTTCTTAATTCTCTCCCTTCCAACCAAAATTTTCTTTCCTACCTAAGAAAGCATAAAAGTTTCGACAGGGATGATAATATTGTAGGTTTGCGTATATGTTGCTTTTAACTTTTTTTAAATAATAATAATGCAAGAAAATTCTATTTTGTTTGATTTTAGGATTAAGGAAGAAGAAATGTAAGAAAGAGATAAAAACATTATTTAGTAGCTTAGTTGGCAAAGCACCCAGCTCCCCAAAGGAATGTGCTCAGGGAGTGGAACATATAAATGAGGGAAGGAAGAGAGGAGGTGATCCAAAATAGAAAGAGATTGCCTTAACAATATTTTACTAATTCATCTTTGGATGACTTTATTTATTTATTCATTGACAAGAAAAACACATCCACTATACCCTTTTGGGGATTCCAACTCTCACCATCCCCTTTGAGAAATAGATAAAATATCATTAGACCACAAGGTCCAGGGTGTCTCTGAAATATTTGGACAAAGTAACTTGGTAGATAATTGAAAGTTAAAAATACTATATATATAAGTCAAGGAATACCAATAATTATTACATTGTCCCGGATAGATTATTAGTCAACAAGTAAGTAAATGCGTCACATTTGTATCGATTTTGTTTAGCGTTTTGCTTATGCATTGACTATTAATTATCCCGATGCATGTAATAATTTATAGAAAAATGCCCCATCTTTCTTTTCTTCCTCTGTATCTTACTTTCTTCCAACCGAACAATATAATCCTCATTCCTTCATTTGGTCCGTCTTTCATTCCAATCAAACAAAATTAGAGAGAGAAGTTTTGAACAAACGGTTATTGTGCCACCAATTTAGTTATGCACGAAATTTTCAACCTGAAGGATTAAAATCTATCCTTACAATATATATATATATATATATATATATATATATATATATTTATTTATTTATAGGAGTGAATCCCATTTTTGACATTTCATGATGATCTAATTTGTTCGGGACGATAAAAACAAGAACATTTGTGAATTTTTCTAATCCATTCTAGAATGTTGCCATTTGACTTCTGGACCGAAAGGGATAAACCAGACAGAAAGAGATGATGCAGATTGTGAGCTAAGAGAATGGAGATGTGGAATGTATACAAGTACTCACACATTGTCTTCACAACTTAATTCCACTAATCTCATTATTGTGTTCAAATTAAACATGCCATGAATGGAGGCACATTGGTAATAATTAGCTAACATAAATTGGCTTCTTCTAAACCAATAAAAAAGCAGGAATCAGGATTCTCCGTATGTCACGTTGATAATGCAATAATCACGTAAATGTGTTATATTTTTTATATAATTTTTTTTTTTTAAAGTTGTTATTGTTGGGATTTATATGCCTTGCCATAGCGAATTTCCATTTAGATTAAAGTGACATATGTTTCTAATATATCTGAAATATTTATACTTTATATAATTGGTGAATTCAATTTATTGTGTTTCGATTCATTAAAGAATTGATAGTGTCCACTTGATTACAAGAGATATTTATATATATATGTGATGACGATTAATACATGAATATAAATAATAATCATAAATAGTTCATAGTCGGTAATTATGGATGGATTCATTATTAACTAAGACTTGAACTAGATTCACGTTAGATTAAGATATATTGCGAGAGTCGTTATATACAATTACTCCCTATCACCGTCATGACATTTGACTCTTAAGTATGAGAGAAGTGTAGACTCTTTTATTAATTAGTAATTACTTTGATTTGTTCAGCAAATTCTTCAGAATCCATAGACCGGTACTTTGGGTAATTATGTAATTAATAGTTAGTGGATTATATTTTCAATATTTGCATTATTGCTACTTGTAATTATTTTGTATTGATTATGGTTAATCACAAAGCAAATTCGAAGACCTTACTGTGATACCCCTCGATTCTAGAGCCACGGGTGATCAAGTCCGAGCACAGAATACAAGGGATATCAAACAATTAATATTTAAACAAACATTGGAACACAAGATGAATTAAAAAGAAACAGATAAGCTGAAAGGAAAACTAAATAATAAATTCTTATTTAAAAATCCTCAAATAAATAATGATTAAAATTCCATAATAAAATCCTCCAATCTTCTGATACCAGTAATTAATTAAACTACAACTCGGGAATCCATACTGTGGACCCCTAATAATATCCTAACTGACATAACTGAATCGAAAAAATAATAAGTTACTAATGAAGAAGAGTCCTATGTAGAATCGGAAGAATGAATGGCTGTCTCTGCTCGGCACGAACAATCTCTAAGACTGGAACTGACGAACACCTGAAAAATAATGGTGGGTCAGGCCCACATACAAGTTCTAATCTACTACATCCCAAAACAGAGACCCGATACACGTACACATCCTAATTAATTCAACAATAACTAAATAGTCCATATATAGATATATACACACACTAAAGGAACCTCACTAGACTATAGAGTTGTCTCAACCTGAATAGTAGGCAACATGCAAAACGCACATATAGTGGGCATGAGTACCTAGACCTACCAGGGTACACAACTACGCTATATCTAGCTACACATCCCTGGCAATATACGCACCCTAACCACTGATCCTGAGACTCAAGCTCATATCATGGTGTATAATTATATATTTAAAATCCGTCCTATCCAACCATCAAAAATAAACTATCCAATTATTATTTCAATACTATATCATCCAACTATTCCGTTGACCTGACACGACTAAGTAGGACTTAACACTATGGTTAATCCGTTCCCTTATTAAAAATAGGTAGGACTTAACTCGTAAGTTAATCCGTCCCTAATATGCCCCCATCCCATAATGGTGCATTAATCCATAACATATCCAAATAACAGTTTCCAATCCAAAGATAATGTAAATATATATATATATTTACATCTAATAAACCAAATAAATATGATATAAATCTTATACACGTCCTTTGCATTTATTTCAGCAAAAATATCAATTCTAATTAGCATGCATTTAATTTACATCACAAGAATTTAACATGCATCTCAATTAAATTGTACATCCCCATGTACTCATTAAATTAATTTAAATCTAAACAATTGATTAAACTAATTTAATCCAACAATATTTAATTAATTTATCCTTTCTAAAATTAATTAAATTCCATACTTAGCATGTAC
The DNA here is from genome assembly GCF_030987335.1 of Cornus florida. Lineage (NCBI taxonomy): Eukaryota > Viridiplantae > Streptophyta > Magnoliopsida > Cornales > Cornaceae > Cornus > Cornus florida. Next base: position 34,890,398 of record NW_026775577.1, on the reverse strand, counting down.
ACTTAAAACATGCATTCCAACTCTTAATGAATCTAATTAAATTAAATAAATATTTAATTCAGATTCATCAATCAAAAATATATTAATTTAATATTATAACATTAATGAATATATATATATATATATATATTTAAAAACTGTTTAATGCATAACTAATTATTATTATTATTTTCCATGAATACAAGATTTATTCCTACCCACCTAACCAAAAATTAAATTTCAATTAAAATTAACAAGCTAATGCATTATTAAAAGAAAACGAAATTTAAATTTACAAAGCAAACTCACGCGTCATTTAGAGGAGAACGAAATTTACACTAGAAAGCACACTGATGCATCATTATAAGAGAAGGAAATTTAAATTAGAAAAGTAAACTGCTGCATCATTATTTAAAGCCTTTGACTTCACATCCCTTCCTTCTCGTTCGGCGTGCTTAGTTTATGCAAAACGAATTCTATTTGTGGTAACAAACTGATTCATTCTTTTAAGCCATTATTCATGCAAACAAATTCATGTTTAAAAAAAAATACTAATAATGACACCACCAACAAACCATACCCAGTTCCGTAAAGAGTTAAATTCATCACAAATTCATTACTAAAACACACGAACTGTAGCTTCCAAAGTAATCTAATCAATTTATTTAAAGAATCTAGAATTAATCGAGCATGCATAGGGTACGAATCAAAGGAGAAGAGTTAGAAAAGAACTTGCCTTTAGGGATTAGATAAAAACCCTAACCTCCTTCTTCCTTTTCTCTTCCTTCCTCTTCCTTCTTTCTCTCTCTAAAATATAGTACGTACTATATTTTCTAACCTCTTTCACAACCCTATAATTATATATTTATAGTCAAATAAAATAACACTAATCCTTTTCCCAATCCAAGGCAAACTAATAATAAAAATAAAATAAAATCTAAATACTAAAAAGGTAACTAAAATATATGGTACGTATAATCTATGTGTAATCCTTTTTATATGTAATATATAAATATATATGACTTTCCTTATATATATATATATATTTATTTATTTATTAAATATACATATACATGGGTAATTATCCGTACCCATTAAACCCCTTATCCAAGTAGTCCATGGAGCCCAATTAGTTGGTCCATTACTACTATCCATATCCAATTCCCTAAAAATATTAAAATAAAAATAAAATAAAACAATTAAATTCCTAAATAAATACACATCATCACACACAATTTCATTTAAACAATTAAATCAATTAACACATTTAACAAATAATTAAATCAATTAAACAAGTAAACAATTAGCCAAGAAATCAACTAAATAATTAAATGTAATTAAAATAATTTGTTTAAAAAATACCGAGACTATCCTTTTAAAATCAGGGGTATTACATTCTTCCCCCCTAACAAAAGGAATTCCGTCCTCGGAATTCGCCCTTACCTTCTTCCATTATATCTGGAAACTGTGAGCGAATGACATCCTCTTGCTCCCAAGTAGACTCAGCCTCATTATGGTGACTCCACTGGACACGCACTAACGATATGACTTTATTGCGAAGAACATGATCCTTACGGTCTATAATGCGACACGGTGGCTCCACATAAGTTGCATCCGGTTGCAACTCAATCTCACCCACATCTATGTGCTGATACCTATCCTCATCGCGCAGAAATTTCCGCAACATGGAAACATGAAACACGTTGTGGATGCGATCCAAATGATCCGGAAGTGCCAACCGATAAGCTACAGCTCCCACGCAATCGGTAATCATGAATGGACCCACAAACCGTGGTGATAACTTCCCTTTCTTTCCAAAGCGCATTAAACCTTTCATAGGAGACACTTTGAGTAGAACCTGATCCCCAACCTGAAACTCCAAAACACGAGTACGACGATCCGCATAACTCTTCTGCCTATTCTGGGCAGTGCGCATGCGATCCCTAATAAGAGCAATTTTCTCAAAAGTATCCTTAATGAACTCAGGACCCAAAAAACGACTCTCGCCAACCTCCATCCAACAAACAGGAGATCTACATGGTCGTCCATATAATGCCTCAAACGGTGCCATACCAATAGTCTTCTGAAAACTATTGTTATATGCGAACTCCACAAGTGACAAATACTCCTCCCAATGGCCCTTAAAGTCAAGGACACAAGAACGAAGCATATCCTCCATTTCGTGTGTATTTAGACAAAATGATTTTCTATATATTTATTTATTTAAATTATTATTTTTGTCAAACAAATGTTTTATTATGATCAAGCCGTAAATAATCAAAGGCACCAAAATAAATATATTAATTTAGTAGTCGGATTGATGATTTTATTTATCCGATAACTAATTATGCATAGAAGGGTCACTTAAAAAACAGTTATGTTGTATGTAAAACAGTTTATGTTGTATGTAAAACAGTTACTAATTATGCATATATTAATTTAGTAGTTGGATTGATTGTACGTAAAACAGTTATGTTGCACTTAAAAAAGTAATGTATATGGTTGTATGCATTTGGCTTAAAGTGCTATAACTAGGTGGTACATGAAAAAACAAACAAAAATTTATATACACAAAGAGTTGTGTTATTCAGTGGCAGTTCTCGCAAGCTCAGTCTTTGAATCATGTGAATTTCAGAATGGTGGTGCTAAATATTCTTGCCTTAGAGAACTTATAACGTCACCAGCTCAATCTTTAAATCATGTGAATTATGCCAAGTCCTTACTTGTCAAAAAATTTGATACATTAGCACCATCTGCTGCAATGGGTTTTCATTGTTGACTCAAATGGCTATGGGAAATTAATGATGAAATCTTGTAATTTATTACACCCATTATGATTTTTAAGACGATCAGTAAAAATAATTTACTTAGGTGTAGGTCAAGCAATTTACTGTGATGATCACTGTGTTGATTGGAAGCAATTCAATATACTGAGATCTCATAGATGATGTGATATATATAATTCTCTCTAGCAGTTGTTAGTTTCACTAATTTATTTGACTAAAAGCATTTGATACCCACCAAAAAAAAATAAATAAATAAGTAGTGCCAAACTACAAGTTACGACAAGTGGATATGGCCCACATTTTGGCACTATTCAAGAACTAGTAGTCTCAAATTTCAAAACCACCTCTGTCTCTCTCTCTCTCTCTCGCTCGCTCGCTCCAAGTGGTTTCTTCTTTTCCATATTTATTTTAAAAACTTTTACATATTTATAACTTGTTTAATTATATAGGCTAGCTGCAACATCAAAGTCTCCATTTCACTCTTTCAAGTTCACACCCCTATTAGTCATTTCTCTTCCCTTGTCCTCCCCTATATAAATTCACATACCGGAGTCCTTACTCTCATTCTTAACCACCTATATTTCAAGAAAGCAATAAGGATGTCTAAAGTTACCTCCCTCATCATGATAGTCCTCCTCTTTTGCTTCACCCTATCCTACGCAGCCCGGCCTGAGCCAACAAAGCTCCCTGAGGTCACCCCAGCAAACACTCAACGCGTAAGTTCAAAACTTATGTCGGTTTATGATTGACAGAGGATGCTATGATTTTCTATTCCTTAGATGCATTGAATAAGATTAGCGTTTTCGAATTTTTGTGTTAAATTTTTTATTTTATTTTTTTCTTCAGGTTGTTGAAGCTCAGAAGTTTGAGGTGGCGGATGAGAGCTGTGAAGGAGATGGGGATGAAGAGTGCTTAATGAGAAGGACTTTGGCTGCTCATATTGACTATATTTATACACAAAAGCAGAAGCCATAGATTTTTTATTTATATTTAAATGTTTATTTTCTTTTTGGTTTGTAAGATATGTTCTGTTTGGCTGTGGGTTATTTACTAGTTGGTTTTCACTGGATTACCAATCTTGTTATCATTGTGAGGTTTATCAGATGAGATGAACTGTGTTGGATTTTGAATATCTTTGTTTTAAGTTTTGAACAAAAATATATTATGTAGTTCATTTTGAATATATGTGTGTGTGTGTGTGTGTGTATATATATATATATATATATCCTTGCCTGTCCCTTTGTACTAGGAGTACACAAAAGAACCGTAGAACCTGAACTAAACCGGAACCGGAACCGAAATTCCGATTCTCACGGTTCCGGTTCCGGTTTCGGTTCCTAAAATGAAGAACCGATAAGTTTCGGTTCGGTTCTGGTTCCAATCTCACGGTTCGGTTCTGGAACCGGAACCGAAATATATCTATATATATATATATATATATATATATATATTTGATTATATATATTTTTTTTACTTTTAGGGCAAATCATTTCAGCCGCAACAACCGCCTCCATCTCTATTCTCTCGACTTTGAACTTGCCCTCTCTCTCAGATCTCTCACTCTCTCAGTCTCAGTATATATATGTATTTGATTATATTTTTTTTACTTTTAGGGCAAATCATTTTAGCCGCAGCAACCGCCTCCCTCTCTATTCTCTCAACTCTGAACTTGCCCTCTCTCAGAGATCTCTCACTCTCTCAGTCTCAGTCCTCGCCTTCTCTAAATCTCTGAGATTCTCTCTCTCTCCTTTGGCTCTTCACTTTGAAAAAGCAAACCCTAATCAAGCTATCTGAGCAAACAAAAGGTAAAAGATGATGCTGAGAGTTGCGGGTAGGAGGTTAACATCTCTCTCATGGAGGTCCACCGTCCACCCAGACATCATCGGCCTTCGTCAACGGAAATCCAATCAACGGCTCTGATTCGCCATCATCCGATTTCAGCTGGTCCACCTCCCAACTCCCCTACACATTTTCTGTCTCTTCCCAATTTCTAGATCAAATCAGAGGTCAACCCTCTCACCTTTGTTGCTCTCTCTCTCGTCTTTTAGATCTAGGGCTCATATCTTTTTGCCTAGTATGCATTTGTTCAGATTGTTCATGGCTTTAGGTTTTCTTTTCTCCATTTGATTGTTAATGTTAGCAAGATATAAAGGAAAAAAGCCAAACAAACGGTTCTCATGGAACCAAACCGGTTTCGATTCGGTTCCATATTAAACGGTTCCGATTCCGGTTCTAACCGGAACCGTAAGGAACTGAACCGTGTGCACCCCTACTTTGTACGAATTTCTTTTTGTTTTCTGTTTGTGCGTGTGTGTTTTACTGTGGGAAGATAAGTTAATATTGAACTATTAATCCTTAGCAGAGTGATATCACCAAGTTCTTTTTGGATTTTTAGTTCTTATAGATATGATGACAAGAGAACAAATTAGTAATGATAATAATGAATAAATAAAAAAAACTGCTTCTAGGGTCCTACATTATTATTAGTAGTATAATGTTGTTGTTACTTATTTTAAACAAACAATCAAATTTCATTAACCTGGAGAAAAAAAATAAAATTGCAGTCAATTAGGATTAAAGAAATGGATTGACTATAAAAATCTTAATTAATTATGATTTCATTTTATAATGAGTAAAATGCTTTAAAAAAATTAAAAACCTTGTTATATAAAGAATGTGTAAATACTATTCCGGTATTTCAAAAATCGACTCCATATATGTTTCAAATTGAACAAATAAGAACATTTGTCAATTTAAATATTTACATATCTAAAATACCCTTAGGGTGTGTTTAGTTGCATAGAATTGGAGCCTTGAAATGGGATTTGTGAAATTTTTTCTTAAATTCCACCAATTCTAATTCAAAAGCTCCAATTCCATGCAGCCGAATATACCCTTAAGACAAAGTAAATATAAAAACGCTTATTTCAGTTTTTAAGGGTATATTAAGATTATTTTAGGAGGAGGTTATTTAAAAAAAAAAAAAAAAAAAAAAAAATTGTCAAATTGACCATCAACAAATATTAGGAGGCAATTTGTGAATATTTTCAAATTATAAAAATTTATATACACAAACTAAATAGCATATAGGTGTTTTTTGCACTTTTTTTTTTTTTTTTTTTTGCCACTTTACCCTTTTATAATTAATATATACATACTCATATTATAAGTTACCAGAAATAGTGAAAATTCAAGGATAGAAAACCTTCTAGTGGAAGTAGGAGAAGCCTAATAATCTCCTCAGTTATTAATAATTATCATAATTCAATGAATTTAAAATACCAAAGTAGTGTAGTTTAGTAGTACCTCTTCACTTTCACAACGGAAGAGCGTCCGTTCAAGTCTTCACAGATGACTAAATAATTTTCCAAGCATCACCAATCTCTTTAAACCTTTGCCTCTTTATCGGTCTCTATTTCAACTTTCAGTATTCTCTAGTGTCCACGTCCATCATAAACCATAACAGCCTTATATATTGATTACAACAATGATTAGAATTCGAGTCTGCTACCCACAAGTCGAAAGTGGTTGAAGCTGCAACCCTGCCAAGCATTTTTAATATATCCCATCTTATTTTTCTATAAGATTTTTTAAAAATTGTAATTTCCACTATTCCGTTCTTTATTAAACTCCCTCTTTTCTATACCATGGCTATGTATATATGTATGGGTTTGTGAAAAATAGAGTTACGCGGGGTATGGAACCAGTTAGTTGATTCTAATTATGATTAACTCCTTTAATGACCTAGATCTGATTATTAGGTCAACTTGCTCAATTTATGATTGGTTAAATTATATGACCAATTTAAATATCCACAATCACAAATATAAATACTGTAAAGTAAAGCAAGTAACAGTTTAGAGAGATTGCACCAGGATTTTAACAAGAAAACCCCAGTTAATAAAATACGTCAACTGTTTACATGAGAAAAATCTGGTAGATTATTCAGTCCAAAGTAAACCGATCCACTATATTTGAAACAAAGTACACCGAACTTTGACTCTGGCTCACACCCTATCATTCTACCAAACACCAATTGCTGACAATCCTCTGACTTTGCGACTCCCCGTCCAATAGCAACTTGACCTCAGACTTATGCTTGATATTTGTAGAAGAGTAGCAGGTAGATCAGACAACACTCCTCGAATGCCCCAACCCTTTTAAAGTGTAATCATTTTTTCTTCTGTTCTTCAAGATCTGAACTTGATGTAGAAGAATTAAATCATGCTCTTTATACGGAATATCTGAATATTCAATATAGCTCCGATTCTGATGAGATAGAGAATAACACCACTAAATCACTCATTAATATATGTGTGTGCCATCATTAATAAATTCAGAATAATCAGATTTGATTTTCTGAATTTCCTCTCTCTAAAAAGCTTTCTCAAAATATAAAATTGATTTTCCCAAAAGCCGTAAATAAACCAATGTATATGACATGTTTATATAGAGTATAGAATAACCTAATCCCTCTAAAAATAAGGAAAAATTCGAGCATAGGATTTGGTACAATTCTAGACCAACTAGGAATTAAACAATTCAGGATAAGGAAACTGAAAGTTGTATAGTGAATAGGACACCTTGAACAGGTTTAGAGGGGCTGAACCGGTTCAAGATTGGCAGAAACTTTTTGAAGCCAATCTTGACATCTTGAACCGGTTCAGAGGGGTTGAACTGGTTCAAGTTTGGCAGACTTAAATTCCTTGGTCCATTCAGCCTAAAAACATTCTACGGAAACTTATAAAAAATATGGAAAGTGGAGAATGTGTCCTAACCTGTTTAAAATCCTTTCTAAGATGTTGTTCTTACCTTTTGCTTCAAATGATCTTTAATCATGGTAAGTTTGAACAACTTCCCAGTTCTGTAGTCACTATCGAACTTGATAACATGCAGAACAAATAATTTGAATTATAACTCGACATAGACTTGTTTAGATCACGGAATTAGCCAATTACAAAATATATATCTCACAATCTCCCCCTTTGGCAATTTCGTGACAAAACCCTAAAAACAATTCAGTAATCTATCCAAACAAGAAAGTAAATTACAATGATTGTTAAAGGAAATAAACCTTCTTGAACCTCATGAAGTTTTAACATATGTAGCAACCTATAATCTGCACATTAGCTCAAACACAACTACCCGTGAAGCTTAATCAAGACAATAAACACAGGCATAAAAATAACAAATTTTAATGCCGAAATATTAACGCAAATGTAAACATATGCAATGATAACAATGGTTCTTCTCCCCCTTAATGCAAAAAGTTCTCTCCCCCTGAATGATAAGACTTTAAATTTATCTCCCTCTTTTTGTCACAAATTAACAAGGGTCACAAGGAAGAAAAATCCTAGAAGTAGGAAGCAACCAACCATATAAATCTTGTAAATTGAACCCAATGAGAATGTAGACTCCACATGATTATATGTATTAACAGAAATAACCAAGATCAATTCTATGAAGTTCCACAAACTTAGTAAGTGTAGTAAAATCACCACCAAGTTCCAAAAACATATGATTTGTCAATTGTTCAGATTTCAGATAATAAATCAATGATATCACATATCCTTAGAAATCAAACAATCAACATGTGCAAAAGACATTTTTTTTTTTAATCTCTCTTTGTGCTCCATTTTTCTTTTTGCACATTAGTAGCTTTCACGCTTATGGGCAACCAACTCTTTCCCTTATTCCCATTTGTTTTGAGTCAAGGTAACTTTCGAAAAAATCCCAAAGGTAGCCTTTTCCATCTCACCATTTTCAAAACAGCAAATATTTTTCTTTCTTTTTTAAAAACTTTTTCATTCCAAGCTGTTTTTCCAATTTTCTTTTCTTTTCACTCTTTTAGTCTAAAACACATAAATCAAGTTTAAATTCCAAGATAATGATCAAGCATATCAATATTATCTGTGACCAAAACAATGATATATCAAGTAAATGTACTCTCACTGATTCGTTTACTATACAAAATAAGTAAGCAAAACCAATTTCATCAATTCATAGCAATTGTATGCTTTCCACAAATACTCCATGTGTCATTAAATTCCTTGTATTCAACATACTCAATCAATATGGTTTGCTTAACTTCCCAAAAACATAATCTAGACTCTCAAGATATGCATAAAATCCTTTTTAGACTATATCCTTACAATGCATCTAATCAAGACAACAGACACCAATAGATTTCCTAAAATGAGAAAACTTTGCAGTATCTAATGATTTAGTGAGAATATCAGCCAAATTTGATCAATATGCAATTTTTCCAAAGACGCGACATTTTGTTCAACAAGTTCCCTAAGAAAGTGATGTCGAATGTCAATGTGCTTAATCCTAGAATGCAAAACTGGATTCTTTGAAATATTAATTGTACTAGTATTATCACAAAAGATAGCAATAGTACCTTGATCAACTCCATAATCCAGAAGCATCTTGTAATGACCCGGTCATTTTCTCCTTTTCCTTTTTCCTCAGGATTTTACGGATGAATTTTTTTTTTCGTTAAAATTTCCTTTCTGAGTTCAGTTTCTCGTCGCTTAGTGTCATCTCGAGTGCTCGGAAATGGTTTTTGAGACTCTTTCCTTTGGATTGACAACTTCCTTTGAGAACCGAGTCATTTCCACATTTTTCGTTTTTCTACACTATTCGCTTTTCGTCCTTTTCCTTGTTTTATCCTTTTCCCTATTTTGTCTTTTCCCCGTTTGTCACTTGGTTGACATAACCTCACTCCTTGTGTTTAGATTTGGTTTTTGACTTCACGTATCTTCATTCTAAGTGGTTTCCACGAAATACGTATCTTTACTTTTGTAAAAAAGTACTCTAGTTGCTCCCGGTGTCCATAGGGGCATGGATGCAAAATTCTTTGGAATTATTTTCTTTTCTTGGGGTATTTTTCGTAAATATCTTTTGAAGATATTTTATTTCAGGAGTTTTTAAGAAAATATTTTTGGAAGATATTTTCATTCTGGGCCATTAGTGCAGTTTTCACTTTTTGGATGGGCCATTGTGCAATTAATGAAAGTTATTCCTAAAATGCCTCATTTAGATCCTGGATCCTCGTACGGGATTTATTTTCACTTTTCATCGAGTCGTGTACTCATGGAATTTCCTTCTGGTCGTTTTTTGGCTCCGGTTGCCGCCGAACTTGTTTGGGGCATATCTCTTTGTTCAGAACTCGGTTTTTGACACTATTTCTTTCGTTATTCATATTTTCTCATTTTCAATCTTTTTTGTTCATGGAGTTTTTTCGTTTGAGCACGTCTGCTCAAATTTTACTTTTCTGGACCTAGCGGGACTCGTTCGGCGCACTTTTTGAGATTTTCTATAAATAGGGGGACTTAAAATTAAAAAGTCATCTTCTCCCCTCTCCATGCACGACCAGAACCTGCTATGGCAGCCCAAGGGGGCTGCCACCCTTCTTCTTTCATTTGAACCTTCTTCCCTTTGTTAAAAAGTCGAAGTGCCTTCGCGTTTTGTGTTTGTCTTGACCATGCGCATCTTTCCCCTTTATTAGAACCCGTTTTTGGCCAAATTTTGAGTTTGGGTTTGAAGTCAAGTTGTGATTTTGATGGGGCTTCTTAGGGGTTCATGTAGATCGTGTTGTCCCCGACAAAACCCCGCGGTATCGTTGGATTCTGAATACTTTTTTTTCGGTGGGCTTTTGAGATTTTCATCTCAAATCGAGGTAGGGGATGTTTTAGGATTATATTAATGTTGTATTGATTGTTATATGAGCACAAACAACTTGTGAGCATGCCTTGTTCAAGTTATAGAATTTAATTTAATTATTTTCTTTGTTTAAGATTTAATTCTCATGATGCTAGGCAACTCAGAATTAAATTGTGGCATGCTAGAAATTTAAGCCTTGGTATGGTGGTTGATATATATTAAATTGGGGTTATTTGAATAAGAATTGCAAATTTTATTTAATATTTATCTTTTGTGAAAGTTTAATTCACTTAATTGTATCAAGTATGGAATCAACTTGTAATGTGATATTAAAGTAGGCCTTGGTGAGTTCTTTAACATATATTAAATTGAAGATATTTAGATATGTTTGAAAATCTAAAGAAAATTAATTAATTAGCTTAATTAATTTTATTTTTAAGTGTTGTAGTCACTTAAATTGATTTTGGGTATAATATATGTGAAGACTATGCTATATCCTTTAACATATATTAATTTGAGTTTATTTAGGATTAATATGAAATCTAGAGACTTTTCATGTTAGGTTGAAAATCCCTTTTAATGTAGTAAAATTAATTACCTTGTGGGCATATTACTAATTGGATGTAGAATTAGTACTTGAGGCCTCTTAAAATGGTAATTGGACTTAGCATGATATAGAATATCATTGACTTATAAAGCTTGTTTAAATATATGTTGTGCAGGTATATAGCTTGTTAGAATATTACAATTGTTTACCTTGAAAGTTTGTTACTAAATTGAAGCTTATTTAGTACTTGTGGCTTAGGATAGTAATGTGACTCAATTGTTGTAAAATATTCTTACTTTGTGTATAATTGCATATTGGAGACTTGACATGTCATATGCTATTTAGACTTGAATCATTAGACATGGTTTATGTGGATTCAACCTTATTTGTGCATGGAAGATTGTTTTATACATTATTGATTTTGATATAAGTTTGGTATAACTTATTGATTTTAGTATAAGTTTTGAACTTATTGATTTTGGGAAGTTTGTAGGACATATTTCACGTGATGGCTATGGTTTGGCTCTAGTACGGAGACAAGAGTCTTCTAAGTCATAAGTGCGCACTAGGTAGTACCTTGTGAGTCGTAATTGCCAGGAATAACTTATGCATATGCGCACTAGGTAGTGCCTTGTGGGTCGTAATTGCCCGAAAACACTTGCTTGGTCTAGCGACCGCATGTCCTAGTCTTTCCACTATTTAATTTTGCATTCAATTTCAAGTTGTTAATCATGGATTACTTGTAGCTTGAGAATTGATGCTTGCTTTGGATATTTGAATTCTATTTAGTATACTTGAACTTGTATACTTGCTCCGTGAGTTTAAATTTCATTTAGTATGCTTATGCCGTGTATACTTGTTTTAGGCGTATCTCTTTTAGCTTAGTATACTTGTGTTCGTATACTTGATTTACGAGATTTCCATATAAAATGTATACTTGTGTACATATGCTTAGACATTGCATGACTTATCTTAATATGGTTTAGTATACTTGGAAATGAATGCTTGTATGTTGTGTGGCATGTTTTAACAATGCTTAGTATACTTGAGCATGTATCCTTATGTGCCGTTGTTCACTTTAAATTGCATGAGTAGCTTAGGATGATCCCTGAGTTTCATTTTGAAATAGACGTTAGGTGGCATGAGCCCTTTGACATGTTTCACCTTAAGGTGATATGATTGTAAAACGCTAGGTCGATGCATGCTCATCTCCTACGAGTAACTTTATGTTACTCACCCACGTAGTGGGGACATTTTTCAAGTACAGGGACCTTGATTTGGGATGCACACTATGCCATGGAAGTTTCGTAGACTTGAAGTATCATTTTCATGAAAATGTTGGCTTGAAATGCCATTGTAGCCTTATTTGTCAAAATGTGTAGATTTGATTCCAATTATGTAATGTATACATAAGTACGTTCTTTACAATGTATTTGACATGTATGAGATGAGGCCATAGGCCAATGACATCTAATTTGTACCTTATGTAACTTTTAACTTCATGAAATATTATGAAAATATTAAAAAATGCTAAGTCATTGGCTCACCATGTTTGCATCGGGTGTGAGAATTTCATTTTTATTCTTCCATATGGTCTTATTAATCATGTTTGAAGTATGGCCAAGGGCCAAATGGTAATTTGACTCCATTTGATATTTTTGGATTTCAAATTTTCCATTTCAAGTCCATTTTTCTCATTTTTTGCCGTCGGGGGGTCAAATTTTGAGTCGGGGCTTCTCGGGAGCCACGGACCATTCCCGTACACTTAGAATCATTTATTACACTTGTGTGCACATTCGTTTCAACCTAGAAATGCATTTAAGGCCAAATGCATACTTGGTGCAAAGTTGCATTTTTTGAGTTTTTGACCCTTTACTGAACTAGGGGCATTTTGGGCATCTTACAATGTGTTTTTTTCATTTTCTTCCGCGTGCCGGGTAGAAAACTCGATTTCGAGATGGATTTCTTTTTTGTGTTTTTCCAGAAAATGTCATCTTCATGCCCGTTTTTGCTCTCAGTTCTGGACAGCAGAACTTCCTTTTAGCTTCAACAACTTTTTTGGACCCTCTTGACCTATGTTGTTCAAGGGGCATTTTAGGGACTTTACAACATTTTTTTTGGGTTTCTTTCATAAAGCTGGGTAGAAAACGTGATTTTAAGGGGGGTTTCTTCTTCGTGTTTTTCCAGAAAAACTTATTTAAGGATCCGTTTTTAGCCTTAGTTCCGAGAAAAAAATTCAAATGGTGCTTGTTGTCAAAACACTATTCCTGCCTAGATTTTTGAACTCGGAAAGTTGATATTTTTTTTGAAACTTTGAGGCTTCATATCTTATTCGTCCCGACTCCAAATCAAGTGATTTTTGAGTCTAAATTTATTAGTTTTTGTTGGTCTATACAACGGTATACACGGTTGCATCCAATTCTATCTGAAAAGACCATTTTAGCCCTTGTCAAATACCTTTGCCGCCCTGATTATAAACACAAAAGTTGGTTTTTTTTTGAAACTTTGACGTTTCATATCTTCTTCATCTGGACTCCGAATCAAGTGATTCTTGAGTCTAGATTCATTAATTTTTCCTTGTCTATCTAATGGTCTGATCAGTTGCATCTAGTTTTGTCTGAAAAGACCATTTTACCCCTTATAAAGTACCCTTGCCGCACTAATTTTTAACCCGGAAAGTTTGATTTTTATGGAACTTTGGAGTTTCATATCTTCTTCATCCAGTCTCTGAATCAAGTGATTTTTGGGTCTAATTTGATTAATTTTTTGCTATCTTTCTAGTGGTGTGCTTGGTAGCACCCGATTTTGTATTTTCAATAATGACCATTTTGCCCTTGGGGGCCTGTTCGGTCTTTTTCTGATCATTCATTTCCGCATCAGTTCTCCTTAAGTTCCACGACCTCATGGAAGGCCACTTTGACGTCTTAGAATCTTATTTTCTACTTTCGCTTCTGCATTCGGATCCGTTATCGGGTCAATCTTCGGTTCATCACAGGACGCACTGGCTTAAAAAACCACGGTCGTCACACATCTGTTTCATCCAAAACAATTGTGTGCAACAATTTTCAGCAGCAATGTATTCAACCTCACAAGATGATAAAGATATGCAATTTTGCTTCTTGCTGTACCATGAAACAAGACTAATACCAATATAAAAATAACCACCTGAAATACTCTTTCTATCATCCTTGTTACCAGCCTAATCAACATCAGTATAGTCTGCAATTTCAGAGTTAGATTTAGAAGAATATCGCAATCCATAATTTAATGTACTATTGACATAACGAATAATGCGCTTGATTACAAGAATGTGTTGTTCTCTAGGATCAGCTTGATACCTATCACAAACACATACACTAAATGAAATATCTGTACTAGTTGTTGCCAAATACAACAAGCTACCAATCATACTCCTATACAAGAAATGATCAACCTTGTTAGGATCAGAGTCTCTATCTAATTTGGATAAAGTACTTATAGGAGTTTGAACGTGCTTTGAATCTTTCATACCAAATTTTTTAACTAACTCATTTACATATTTTGATTGAGATATGAAAATTCCATCATCAAGTTGTTTCACTTGGAGACCTAGAAAGAAAGTCAGTTCACCAACCATGCTCATTTTAAAAGTATTACTCATATCTTTAGAAAAATTATAAACAAGGTTATCACATGTAGCACTAAAAATAATATCATCCACATATATTTAAGCAACAAAAAAATCTTTTCCTTTCCTAAAAATGAACAATGTTTTATCAGTTCCTCCTCTTCTGAAGCCCTTATGCATTAGATAAAAAGTTAACTTCTCATACCATGCTCTAGGTGCTTACTTTAAACCATAAAGTGTCTTTTTAAGATAAAACACAAAATCACGATTATGTGGATCAATGAAACCTTTTGGTTGTGCTACATAAACTTCTTCCTGCAAAATACCATTTATAAAAGCACTTTTCATATTCATTTGAAACAATTTGAATTTAAAGTGACATGCAAGAGCAAAAAGAAGTCGAATAGACTCAAGTCTAGCATCAGGTGCAAAAGTCTTATCAAAATCAATTCCTTCAACTTGAGTGTATCCTTGTGCAACTAATCTACCTTTATTTCTCATCACAAGACCATGTTCATCAAGTTTATTTTTAAAGATCCATCTGGTCCCTATGATATTAACATCACTAGGTTGAGGCACTAATTCCCAAACATCATTATTCACAAATTAAAGCAATTCTTCTTGCATAGCCATAAGCCAATCAGAACTTTGAAGAGTTTCATCAACATTCTTAAGTTCAAACTAAGCCATGTGACATAAGTGTCCTATGTCATCTACAAGGTATGAATGTCATATATGATCATGGACTGTACTTTTAATACCATGCTGATCCCATGGACCTATCACTTTGTCATCTGGATGACTTGATCGAACTCTAGAACTACTAGATGTGGGAATATCTAAAGATGGTGCAAGATTTCATATAGGTTCATCAGGGGTGACCTCTAATTCCTTATCCTCATCTTCTTCAACCTCTTCACCTTCTCCACCTAAATTCTCAACTCTTTCTTCCTCGTGAATTGTAGATTCTTTCATTTCTCCTACAATTTCAAAATTAGTTTATTCTTCATCAAGTTGAGAAAATGTTATCTTAGATTTTATAACATCAAAAACAACATTTATAGACTCCATAACCACTTTGGTTCTAAGATTAAAAACCCTATAAGCCTGACTGGTTTGTGAATAACCCAAAAACACACATTCATCACTTCTAGAGTCAAATTTTCTGAAGTGTTCCCTATCTCTAAGGATATAACATTTACTTCCAAAGACTCTAAAGTATTTAACAGTGGGCTTTCTATCTTACCATAATTCATATGAAGTCATGTTAGTGCTAAGCCTAAGATAAACTCTATTTAGGATGTGACAAGCAGTGCGTACTGATTCAGCCCAAAAGTGACTTGCAATTTTATTCTCATGAAGCATAATACGTGCCTTACCTGCAATTGTCCTATTTTTCCTTTCCACTACACCATTCTGTTATGGTCTTTTAAGTGCTGAAAATTCATGCTTAATGCCATTCTTATCACAATATTCAATAAACTCCTTAGGTTCGAATTCACCCCCATTATTGCTTCTAATTCGATTAATTTGATATCCCTTCTTATTTTGAATAAATTGGCAAATAAACCTGAAATTTACAAAAGTATCAGATTTTTCTCTCAAATATGCAACAAAAGTAAATCTAAAAAAATCATCAACCATAACAAACATATATCTTTTTCCTCCAATACTATCAGGTGTTATGTGACTCATCAAATCCATATGAATCAATTCTAAAGGTCGAGAAGTGACTTGATGAATAAGTCTTTTATGTGACACTCTAGTTTGTTTTCCTAATTGACATGGACCACATATTTCATTCTTAGGCATCTTTAATTTAGGCAAACCTCGAACAAGATTATTGTTAGACAAATTTACTACATCATTTAAATTCGCATATCCAAGTCTTTTATGCCATAAAATAGCCTCATTAGTAACTGCAGAAAAATACATTAGTGAAGGATCTGAAAATACAATATAACAATTATTAGAAGTTCTAGTTCCTTTCAAGATGCATTCACCTTTTTCATTAGTTACAAAACACCCTTGTTGAGTAAAATTGACTTGAAACTCCTCGTCACGAATTTGACTAATACTCGACAGATTAGCAGCTTAACCTTTAACATATAGAATATTTTTTAACTCTCCAATTCCTGGAAATTTGATCTTACCTATATCACTTACACTTGATGCATTACCATCACCAAAAATAATAGTTCCAATTGTGTATTCCTTAAAAATGGTAAACAATGTTCTATCCCCTATCATATGCCTAGAGCAACCACTATCAAAGTACCAACCATATGGACCAAGTGCTCTAAGTGCCGTGTGCATGGATGTAACGACCCACTCCACCACATGGTATGATATTGTCCGCTTTGGGCCTGAGCCCGCACGGTTTTGCTCTTGGGCTTTACCCCAAAAGGTCTCATACTAATTGGAGATGACATACTTACATATAAGCACTTCACCTTTCCTCTACTGAGGCGATGTGGGACTTATGCACCCATAGCTCGCCAGTGTGGTAGCCTGACAGTGTCTTTCGCACCCGCCCACGGCACACTCGCCCAAAAGTCATCACAATCCACCCCCTTGGAGGCCCGACGTCCTCGTCGGCACACTTCCGGTTGAGTCAGGCTCTGATACCATTTGTAACGACTCACTCCACTACATGGTATGATATTGTCCGCTTTGAGCCTGAAACCATACGGTTTTGCTCTTGGGCTTCACCCCAAAAGGCCTCATACCAATTGGAGATAACACACTTACATATAAGCACTTCACCTTTCCTTCTCCCAGGCGATGTGGGACTTATGCACCCGTAGCTCGCCATTGTGGTAGCCTGTTAGTGTCTCTCGCACTCGTCCGTCCAAGGGGGGTGGATTGTAATGGGGTCGACGGGGACGTCGGGCATCCAAGGGGGGTGGATTGTGATGACCTTGTGGGTGGGTGTGCCGTGGATGGGTGTGAGAGACACTGACAGGCTACCACACTGGCGAGTTACGGGTGCACAAGTCCCACATCACCTGGGAGAGGGAAAGGTGAAGTGCTTATATGTAAGTATGTCATCTCCAATTGGTTTGAGGCCTTTTGGGATAAAGCCCAAGAGCAAAACTGTGCGGGCTCAAGCCCAAAGCGGACAATATCATACCATGTGGTGAAGTGGGTCATTACAATGGCAAAGCATTTAAAATTATCTTTCTTTACCCAAACAATTTTATATTCATTATGTAATGATTTCCCTATTTTTCTAGACAAGTGTCACAAGGCTCAACAGTCCTAATCCTCTTTTTCCTCAAATTTGAACTCTCTAGATTTTTCAATTTCTTCCCTAATTCAATTTTTCTTTTCTGACACTTATACTTGATATGCCCTTTTTTACCACAAAAATGATATGTTGAAATAAGTTTGGAAGAACTAGAAATAACACAAGGCTTGGTTTCAACTTTCATGAAAACATCTTTAGATTTTTGAAAATACAAATCCTTTGAAGTTGATGCCAAATCTTTGTTACTCCTAATATTTCAACCACTCCTTTCAAATTATCAATTTTCAAGTGTCAAACTCAACTTTCTGAAAAGACTGTTTTGATTTAACAAATTTACTACTCAAATTATCAATTTTAAGTTCCAGTGATTTATTAAACAAATTTACCTGCCTAAGCTTCTTTTCTAGAAAATCAATTTTATGAAGAAGATTCAACTTCTTATGGCCAATTTCTTCCAAATTTTTATTAGAGACAGAAAACTCTAACTTATAAATATCTCTATCAATTTGCACAAGATTCAATTTCTCTAATAAAATTTCAAAATCCTTTTTGAACTTAGACAATTCAATTTGTATGCTTGTGATAGAATCAAAAACAGGAGGTAAAGGTAACACATCAACGGATGAATTTTCAGACATGATGCAAAAATCAGCAATTAATCAACAACTATGATCAACTTAGTATATCGAGTTACCCGCTCTGATACCAAATTGTGAAAATAGAGTTACGTAGGGTACGAAACCAGTTAATTGATTTTAATTATGATTCAATGACCTAGATCTGATTATTAGGTCAACTTGCTCAATTTATGGTTAGTTAAATTATATGACCAATTTAAATATCCATAATTACAAATATAAATACTGTAAAGTAAAGCAAGTAAAAGTTTAGAGAGATTGCACCAGGATTTTAGCGAGGCCCAGTTGATAAAATACGTCAACTGTTTGTATGGGAAAAACCTCGTGGACTATTCAATCCAAAGTAAACCGATCCACTATGTTTGAAACAAAGTACACCGAACTTTGACTCTAGCTCACACCATATCATTCTACCGAACACCAATTGTTGACAATCCTCTGGCTTTGCGACTCCCCGTCCAACAACATCTTGACCTCAGGCTTCTGCTTGATATTTGTAGAAGAGTAGCAGGTATATCAGACAACATTCCTCCAATGCTCCAACCATTTCAAAGTGTGATTACTTTTACTTTTGTTCTTCAAGATATGAACTCGATATAGAAGAATTAAATCCTGCTCTTCATATGGAAAATCTGACTATTTAATATAGCTCCGATTCCGATGAGATAGAGAACAACACTACTAAATCACTCATTAATATATGTGTGTGCTCTCATTAATAAATTCAGAATAATCAAATTTGATTTTCTAAATTTCTTCTCTCTAAAAAGCTTTCTCAAAGTATAAAATTAATTTTCCATAAAGTCATAAATAAAGCAATGTATATGACATGGTTTATATAAAGTATACAATGCCCTAATCCCTCTAAAAATAAGGAAAAATTTGTGCATAGGATTTGGAACAATTCTAGACCAACTAGGAAACAATTCAGGATAAGGAAACTGAAAGTTGTATAGTGAACAGGACACCTTGAACTGGTTCAGAGGGATTGAACCGGTTTAAGTTTGGTAGACTTGAATTTCTTGATCCATTCAGCCTAAAAACATTATACGGAAACTTTTGAAAAATATAAAAAGTGTAGAATGTGTCCTAACCTGTTTAGAACCCTTCCTTAGATGTTGTTCTTACCTTTTGCTTCAAATGATTTTCAATCATTATAAGTTTGAACAACTTCCCAGTTCTGTAGTCGCTATCGAACTTGATAACTTGCAGAACAAGTAATTTGAATTACAACTCGACATGGACTTGTTTTGATCAAGAAATTAGCCAATTACAAAATATATATGTGGAGGGAAAGATCTCCCTAGTAATAAGAATCAGCCACGTCATTAAAGTAAATCGAAATCCAAATTCTTCTCCAAATCAACCCATCAAAGCCCGATCTCGGTGAAGCCAAAGTAAAGTTACTGTTGACCCAAGGTTATTCATATTAACCTCTTGATTCGTGGGCCGGCCCATTCATATCCAAGTCCAGTTCAAATTAATCAAAGTCTTTTTACTTAAGGATTCTTCATATAAGGAAGTTCTACATAAGAAAAGACTTGCATGGAAAGAATTATGGTGTGGCTCGGGGCGTTAACCCAAACCCACAGTTTGTGCACCAAAAGATAATGGTGTAGAACTATGATGAATGTGGCCAAGTTTTACATTTAGAAATTGCCACTACTACCTTTCACTAAAAATATAGTTAGGGCAAGTAGGGATCGTCCCAAGGGATTGGTAGGTCGTACTAGGTTGAGGAATCAAGATTAAGGTCAGGAGGTCGAGTAATCAAAAGATTGGTTAGTGGTTGAATTACACTAAGACGCAATTTATAGGCAATTAAATGTAATGGAGGAAAATAAGAGAAAGATCTTGGGGTTTAGAAATCACCACTAAGCATAGCTTTTCTACACCATTAATAAATAATTAATGAGGGGAAAAACATGTATTGCAATATAGTGTGTGTGTGTGGTTGTTTCAACAAGCATGGATGACAAATTAAACATATATTATCTAAACAATAAGGTGGATAGCACAACATATCAAATTAAGCCATTAATCATTTCTTTAAGCTCACAATCCAAACACATCACAAGGTTAGAGATATATATTACTTGCTTTCATAAGTATGGAACATCAAACAACATGCATGGATTGTCCTCCTATTTAACACCTAAACTACAACTACACTACAATTAAGCTAATGACATGAAATTAAACTAAGGGAGAGGTACAATCCATCAAGAAATGAGTATGAACCATCAAATAAACCACAAAAACATTCCATTAAGCACTATGTCTTGACAATCTCTAGATCTATAGCATTAATACACATAGACATGCATCAATAACATAAGAAATAGAGATAAACACATGAACATCTATTCTAGCATACATAGACATATGGATAGAATGAAATGATCAATTAGAAGCATTAAACCACATAAATCATTGAATAAACAAGATCTATATATATATATATATATAAGTGTCAAAACACGTATCACAATACAAATCCCCTCAAAAATACATAAATCAAGATCTAAAAAGTATGCTTAGGGCTAACTCTAGCACCAAGGGGATGTCTAGCCACTCATGGATGGTGTCCTCCAACCCTCAAGGGCTAACTCCATGGTAGAGATTGCTCCTCTTCTTGGTTGATGGAAGAACTCCAAGCTTGTATCTCTAGCCTCCTCCTTTCTTTTCTTCCTTACTAAGAATATGAAAATTGTGCCTCATCTCTATTCTAAAGTATATCAAGTATCTCTCAAAAAGTGGCTCATATTCCTTGTATAGGTAGGTCAAATATCACCCCAAATGAGCTGGGCTCATACACCAATATTCCTTCCAATGATTGGATATGAGACAACTTTTAATGAGCTAGAATTTGGATTTTCTCTGGATTTGGGGAGTTCGATCGATCGATCGAACTTGTGGTGAGATCGATCGAACATGGCTGAGATCTATCGAATTTAAGTTGGATCAATCCTCTATAGCAGCACCTTTTTTTGGATAAAAACAAATCTGAGATATTTTGAAGATATTTTTGGGAAAGAGACAAATGTGGTAGGTAGGGTGATACAAATAGATAAGATGGAATCTTTTTGATCGATCGGAAGAAAGTTGGATCGATCGAACTTTGTGGGATCTTTGGATAAGGACAAAAGAGCTTGGATCCATCTTTGAATGCTGAGATCGATGAACTTTCGATGGATTGAATATATTCTTAGATCGATCGAACTTACTGAATTTCTACCACTTGCTTCATTTTGCTCCCACTTTGCTCTTTTCTTTGATTCATCTCAAGATTGCTTCAATTATGCTCTTATTTAGCTGAGTTAGCTTATTTTGGGGATAAATACCTGAAAATGAAAATAATACGAAATTAATCTAAAATGGGAAAATAAGATAGATAAAGGTCCTAGAATACCTAAGCTTAAGGGGTTTAAATGCGCACTTTTCAGCGCTCATCACACCCCCAAACTTAAATATTGCTAGTCCCTAGCAATGAACTAGAAAGTAAAGGAATGAAATAAACAACTATACAACTATGAACTAGAAAGCAATAAATGGATAATGCCACTTTCGTAGGGAATACGATTACATTTAGCATATGCAACAAGCCTTTTAAACCCCCAGGTTACCCCTAGTGGACGAGTAAAGTCTTGTAAGGGTTTCCAGAATGATACCTATAAACATTAAGCTCATTCTTTCAAAAGAGGCACCAATATTGCAAACAAGCATTGGGAGAAAACTACCTCAAGTATGCAATTTTTCAACCTTTTCTAAGCAATCTCTCAAAATCTCAACATCAAGCAAACAAGTATGGTCTTCCACAGATCAAGAAAATGATCACGCAAATCAAAACAACTCTAGAATCCTTTTTGAGTGGACCGGCATCAAGTATATTGCTATCTTAGCCAAATAAAGAAATGATCACATCCTTATCCTCAAACTAGCACACAAATCTAGTACCGATCATCAAGACAAAAAGTTGACCTTTTATTAAAAGCTTTATTGTTCTAGGTGCGCTTATTCTTTTCAGTCGAATTTTTTTTTTTTTTTTTTTAGGATTAAAGATGGAAGCATGGTACAATGTGTTGATCTATTAAGCTTTCTAGGGATCCATGAGGTCTAGCATTAGGTCAATGACTCCCAAACCAGACGGCTTTAGGGCACTAGGTGTTCAAACACCCCTAAGGACTTACAAGCTCAAATCAAGAAAACCTCCATCTAATCATTTCTCACTTCTCACCTTTTGGGAGAAGTCCTCACTTTTTATTGATTTTGTAACCTTTTTTTTTTTTTTTTTTTGGATACATTTATTAACCTAGAGTTTGGGCCCTCCACTTTTCGGCGCGAGAAGTGCTTGATGAGGCTAGAATCTCGGCTACTTAGTGAAAAGGGGTTGTTAGCCACCTTTATCAAGAATGAAAGCTTTCATTGCACTACTAGCCCAATTGAGATATAACCAATTCAATAATCAACAAAGCATGTACCCCACAAATGAATGCTAGTGTGTGCATGTGCTAGTTAGAATCCTAGAGTGAATCTCAAAACAATCACAAAATCAGCATGATGTGGACCACAAGTGCAAGCAAGATATCAATTTTTCAAAAAATTTACCCCTAAATGGCATCCACAAGGCATACAAGGAGTATTAGATTCTCAAGTCAAGCAATTTTTAAATTTTAAACAATATAGTCCTCAAAAGATTAAAATCATCGCTAACATGGATCTCTGATCTCAATCATGCAATTAAAGCTCAACTTAAGTATAATGCAACAAAGACACCTTACCCCCAAACTTAAACCGCACATTGTCCTCAATGTGCAATGAGAACAATGAAAATGATGGAAAGAGTATACTATGATGGCAAAGACATGAAGCCCGACAGTAATCCAATTCGAAAGACGTCTCTCCTAAACTTAGAATCAACAGCATACTTGAATAATCACACTAGCAAACTCACATCAAATATCAAATGGGATAAGATAAGTAAATCAAGCATTCTAAGGCAATATAGCACAAGATGAAAGAAAGATATGAGATCAAGCCCAATAGAAAATATGAAAGTACCATGACTACACATAAGGGCATGATGGTGAATTTTTTTTTTTTTTTTTTTTTTTTTTTTTTTAATAAACAAAATGAAATTTAAGAGAGTATGAACAATGATTGCTAAGTTTAACGTCTCTAGCTAGACGTAATGCTGCTTTGAATAAATAAGCTTGAAATCCAAAAAGGGAAGAAAAAGGTCAAACCAAAGATGCTCAGATCGTTCAAGTTCAGATCGATCTAAAAAAAAATTCGATCGATCGAACATGCATGAACCTACAGATATGTTCGAACGATGAGACAGAGAGGTTTTTGGATGCAGGTTCAAAATTTTTCTAAGTGTTGAGACTGCAGATCGATCCAAGATGAAGTTGGATCGATCGAAGAACTGAAGATTGATCTAGGAACAAGTTCGAACGATGGGACAGTGAGCTGAAATATGCAGGTTTTCTTCGAATGATTAGACAGAGAGCTGATTGGATGCAGGCATGATATTCGATCGATCGAACAGGTAAAAACTCTTCCATTTTGCATTACATCCCTAGATGTCTTCATACACAGGGTTTATTAGATGCGCAGCTTCCAAATGTCTTTAGAAGACCTGTCCCTCAATGTAAGGTTTTAATCTCTGTCTATTAACCTTGAAAATGTTCCCTTTTTTCAAATTTTGAATTTCAACCGCCCCATGCGGTGCAACAGAGATGACTTTATAAGGACCCTCCCATTTGGTTCTCAACTTCCTCGGAAAGAGTTTCAATCTAAAGTTAAAGAGCCAAACTTTTTGACCGGGTTTAAAAGACTTCTTCACAATATGCTTATCATGAAAATCTTTAGTTCTCTCTTTGTAAACTTTGGCATTATCATAAGTATTATGTCTCAACTCTTCCAACTCACTCAATTGTAATAACCGGTTCTCTCCAGCTTTATCAAGGTTAAGATTGAACTTTTTAACCGCCCACAAGGCTTTATGTTCCAACTCAACCGGAAGATGGCAAGGCTTTCCATATACAAGTCTATAAGGAGACATGCCAATGGGAGTCTTATATGCCGTCCGGTAAGCCCACAAAGCATCATTTAACTTCCGTGACCAATCTTTCCGAGTGGTGTTAACCGTTTTCTCAAGAATATGCTTAATTTCCCAGTTAGACACTTCTACTTGCCCACTTGTTTGAGGGTGGTTTGAAGTGGCAACTTTATGAGTAGCGGAGTACTTAAGAAATAAATGCCTTAAGAATTGGTTACAAAAATGCTTTTCTCCGTCACTTATCATAGCCCTAGGCATACCAAAACGAGCAAAGATATTGGATTTGATGAATTGAATAACCACAGAATGGTCATTTGTTTTGGTAGCACATGTTTCCACCCACTTGGAAACATAATCAACGACAATGAGAATATATTAAAAATCTTAAGACATAGGAAATGGACCCATAAAATCAATGCCCCATATGTCAAAGATTTCTACAAGAAGGATATTGGTCAGGGGCATCATATCTCTCCTCTACATTGATCCCATCTTTTGACATCTCTCACACGACTAACAAAAGTTGTAAACATCTCTATGGATGATGGGCCAAAAGAGCCCACTTTGAAGAACCTTCAAGGTGGTCTTCTTTGCACTAAAATGCCCACCATATGCAAGCGTGTGACAAAACACAAGAACACTTGGAATTTCGCTCTCCGGAATGCATCTCCTCACAATTTGATCCGGACAATAACGGTACAAGACAGGGTCTTCCCAATAATAATTCCAGATGTTGGCAAAGAAATGATTTTTCTTATTCTTTGACTAAGAAGTTGGAAGCTTGCCAATTGCCAAATAATTTACAATGTCGGCAAACCAAGGCATTTGCCCATTGGAGATTTGAAAAAGTTGTTCATCTGGAAAAGAGTCATGAATAGGTGGGCTAGGGGAAGGTTCTATCAATAACCTTAAAAGATGATCGGCAACCACATTTTTGGTGACTTTCTTGTCCTTGATTTCAAAATTGAACTCATGAAGAAGCAAAATCCACCTAATCAATCTAGGCTTTGTTTCCTTCTTTGTCAAAAGATGTCTCAAGGCAGCATGATCAGAGTAGACAACAACCTTAGACCCAAAGAGATAGGACCAAAATTTATCAAGGGCATATACTATGGCAAATAACTCTTTCTCGGTAGTGGAGTAGTTCAGTTGAGCTCCCGAGAAAGTTTTGCTTGTATAGTATATAGCACATGGAAGCTTTCATACTCTTTGTCCCAAAACTGCTCCCATGGCATAATCTGAAACATCACACATTATTTCAAACGGTAATGACCAATTGGGAGGCTGCATGATAGAAGCGGATGATAATATGTCACGTAATTTATGGAAAGCGTCAAGGCATGCTTGATCAAAGACACAAGGAGTTTCCTTGGCGAGAAGATTGCACAAGGGTCTAGCAATTTTGCTAAAATCTTTGATGAAACGGCGATAGAAGCCGGCATGACCTAGAAAGGAGCGAACTTCTCTCACCGTAGAAGGTGGAGGTAATTCAGAAATGAGCTCAACTTTCACTTTATCCACCTCAATTCCTCTTTTTGAGATGACGTGACCCAAAATAATACCTTTTTGAACCATAAAATGGCTCTTTTCCCAACTAAGAACAAGGTTTGTTTCACGACATCTTTTAAGTACCAAGTTTTGATTCTTGAGGCATGCATAAAATGAAGACCCAAAGAAAGAAAAATCATCCATAAAGACCTTTAGATATTCTTCCACCATATCCGAGAAAATTGACATTATACACCTTTGAAATGTGGCAGGAGCATTGCACAAACCAAATGGCATCCGTCTATAAGCAAATGTGCCGAAGGGATAAGTAAATGTGGTTTTCTCTTGGTCTAAGGGGTCAAGGGCTACTTGATTGTAACCCGAATAGCCATCAAGAAAGCAATAGAATTGTTGCCCGGCCAATCTCTGTAGGATTTTGTCAATAAATGGCAAAGGGAAGTGATCTTTCCTAGTGGCGGTATTCAATTTTCAGTAATCAATGCATACTCGCCATGAATTGGCGGTACGCTTAGAAATTGCCTCACCTTTTGCGTTTTCAACCACTGTAATTCTCGATTTCTTAGGAACTACTTGAGTTGGACTCACCCATTTGCTATCAGAGATTGGATAAATAATACCAACATCTAAAAGCTTAACCACCTCTTTCTTAACCACTGTTTTCATGTTTGGATTAAGTCTCCTTTGGGCATCTCTAAAAGGTTTTGCATCCTCTTCCATAAGTATGCGATGCATGCAAATAGAAGGATCAATTCCCTTAAGATCCGCCACACTCCATCTAATGGCTTCTTTGTTCTCTGTAAGCACATTTAAGAGCACATCTTCTTGGTCCTTTTCAAGACTTGAAGAGATGATGACCAGAAGAGTGTCTTTTGGGCCTAGGAATGCATACTTGAGATTGGAAGGTAGAGTTTTAAGCTCAAGAATTGGTGGAAAGACTAGAGATGGGACTGGTGGAGTGCTAGAGAGTGGAGGAAAAGGTTCTAGTGGAGTTTTCCAAGGTGGAAAATCCAAGCTTGCAACAGATTCCATGAGATTGCTTACTTCATTTATCGATTTTTCATCATCAAACCCACAATTGCCATACATTTCAAGAAGACAAGAAGCAAGAGGATCATCGGATAGGAGAGATGAAATGTTATCCTCAATTGGTTGTTTCATAACTATGGTTAGAATTGATTCTTCAACAACCTGATCCAACACATCTATAAGACAACACTCGTTTTCATCAATAGGATGTTGACTTGCATTGAAAACATTAAGATTGACCATCATATTACCAAAAGAAAGGTCCATAACCCCGGATCTACAATTAATGGTTGCATTTGTGGTGGCAAGAAATGGTCTTCCCAAGATAATTGGGATGTGGTTGGTAGGATTGGTAACCGGTTCGGTGTCAAGAACTACAAAATCAACCGGGAAGTAGAACTTATCAACTTTGATGAGAATGTCCTCAACCATGCCCTTAGGTGTTTTGACGGATCTATCGGCCAATTGAAGCACCACCGAAGTTGGCTTCAACTCATTCAAACCTAGTTGGACATACACGGAGTAAGGAATCAAATTAACATTCGCTCCTTAGTCAAGAAGAGCTCTAAGAACTTCATGGTTTCTAATCACACAAGAAATGGTCGGAGCAGCGGGATCTTTGAACTTAGGTGGAGTGTTATGTTGAATGATGGAGCTTACTTGCTCCGTGAGAAACATTTTTTTAGGGCTTTGTCCCTTGCTCTTCCTCTTTTGTGTGCAAAGATCTTTTAAAAATTTTGCACAAGGCGGAATTTGCTTAATTGCATCCAAGAGAGGAAGATTTATGTTGACTTGCTTAAAAATTTTCATCATGTCATGAATTTTTCCTTCTTGCCTCCCAAAAGGCGAGTCTCTTTTAAAGCATAAGGGAAGGGAGCTTTTGGCTCATAGGACCTTGCAACTAAAGGAATTGATGAAGAAGCTTGAGAATTTTGACTAGGGACATTTTTATTCAAGGAAGTAGGAGTAAGATTGGAAAGGGGATAGGTGACAACTTTTGGTTGGACCGGTTCACTATCTTCCTTTGGTTGTTCAACCCTATTGTGAACTTGTCTACCACTTCTCAAAGTGGTGATGGCTTACACTTATGCCTGGGAAGAACACCCCGATGTGGAGTCTGCTTCCACAAAATGTTAAGCTTTTGGGTTCCTTTCGGGTTGACTAGGTAATCTACCCACTTCTCTTGCATTCAATGCGTTAGCTATGGTCCTAATTTGGGATTCAAGCTTTGATATGGATTGAGAATGGGAATGCAACAAATTAGTGTTCATTTCTAAACTACCCAAAGCTACCAAAACTTTATCTTTGAATGTAGGATTGCTAGAAGGTGCATGAGGATGATGAGAACAAACTTGGGAATCATACATTTGAGGATGTGAGAAGTGATTCATTCTTTGGTGATGAGAAGAAGAAACAAATCCTTGAGAACTTCCATTCCTTTTATAAGTTGGAATGTATTTGCTTCAAAAAATTTTAGCTTGATAAGGACTTGAGTTTTCATTCCACATTGGGACATATGCACTTGAATAAGGATAAGCAAATGTAGCATTGACTTGTTCAAAATGTTCATTAAACACATGTTCATGGGGGCAATTGGAAGTAGTATGTAGAACACTTGAGCATGTCATGCAAGGCTCACAAGGATGAGAAACATGATGAAGAGAAGATGAGTTGATAGCCGGTCTTTGACTCAACAAGAATTAATCGAGTTTTTTTAGAAAGAGTCTTAACTTCAGCAACAATTTCTTTTGATTCTTCAATTTGACACACTTTTACATTTTTCTCCTTTTTATTAGAATCATAGTCAAACCGAGAAGTGTGATATTTGTGCAAAGAGATTTCACTCATTTTCTCAAAAAGGTGCCAAATATCATCTTCATGTTTTCCAAAATATGAGCCTCCACATGATGTATCAACTATGTCCTTATGCATGTTGGATAGGCTTTCATAGAAATATTG
Organism: Cornus florida; assembly: GCF_030987335.1. NCBI lineage: Eukaryota > Viridiplantae > Streptophyta > Magnoliopsida > Cornales > Cornaceae > Cornus > Cornus florida. The sequence continues at coordinate 34,861,365 of NW_026775577.1, read as the reverse complement.
GATGACTTGCCATTTTAGAATACCATAATGTAGACATTTTCTTAGCAAGTCATTCAATCTCTCCCAAGCCTCATGCAACAACTCCCCTTCCCTTTGAGAAAATTCTCTGATCGAAGCTCGCATTACATTGGTCAAGCTTACGGGGTAAATTTTTTTTAAAAACTCATTTTGCATTTGCATCCAAGATGATATTGAATTTGCCCCCAAAGTGTTGAACCAATGCTTTGTTTTGTTTTTGAGTGTGAAAGGGAAGAGATGTAGTCTAAAAACTTCTTCCGGGACATTCATGTACTTCACAGTGGAGTATATTTCTAGAAATTCATTGAGATGTTTATATGGTTTCTCACCATCTAAGCCAAAAATTAGTGGACACATTTGAATGGTCTCGGTCTTAATTTCATATTGATTGGCCTCAAAATTAGGAAGTATGATGCAAGTTGGTGCATGGTATTCATGAAGATTATAATGATCATGAAAAATCATTGGAGGAATTGGAGCTTGAATTCCAGGAGGAAATTGATTGAAAGGAGGATGCTCTATGAAGTTTGGGTCTAAATAACCAAGATGACCCTCTAGATTTTCCATTGGTTGTGATGGGGTTGGTTAAGACAGCATGAAATTCAAGGAACAACAACAATGAAAACAACTAAGCAAACACTTCACCCCCACAACAAATTAATCAACAAATCTCCACATTCAATGATCCCATACTCCCATGCTATGAACAATATGTAAGGAAAAATAAATTGACTCCACGTGGGCTCACGATTTATCTAAGAATTGAAATACAAGCCTCTACACGAGCTGACGATTTAACTAGAGATTGAGTTAAGAAAGAGCTCACAAAGGGTCCTCTAGCACTTCAATTCAATTTTCAATTTTAGCCTTGCAATTTTTTTTAGATATTTAGCCTTTTCCTTTGCTTTGCTTAGCTCCTTGCTTGAAATGCTCCTTTACTCACCTTCTTTTCAATGCACCTAGTCAAACAAGAACCAACACAATAAGTAACCAAAATGAAAACAAAGTAAAGACACGATCAAAAGAGAACTAATTCCTAATTGATTCCACAAATACGACGTTACCTTCAATCAATCCCCAGCAACGGCGCTAAGAACTTGGTGTGGCTTGGGGTGTCAACCCAAACCCATAGTTTGTGCACCAAAAGATAATGGTGTAGAGTTCTGATGAATGTGGTCAAGTTTTACATTTAGAAATTGCCACTACTACCTTTCATTAAAAATATAGTTAGGGCAAGTAAGGATCGTCCCAAGATATTGGTGGGTCATACTAGGTTGAGGAATCAAGATTAGGGTTAGTAGGTCGAGTGATCAAAAGATTAGTTGGTGGTTGAATTACACTAAGATGCAATTTAAACTAAAGTAGGCAATTAAATATAACGGAGAGAAAATAAGAAAGAGATCTTGGGGTTTAGAGATCACCACTAAGCATAGCTTTTCTACACCCTTAATAAATTATTAATGAGGGGAAAAACATGTAGTATAACATAGTGTGTGTGTGTGGTTGTTTCAACAAGCATGGTTGATAAATTAAGCATATATTGTCTAAGCAACATGGTGGATAGCATAATATATCAAATTAAGTCATTAATCCTTTCTTTAAGCTCACAATCCAAACACATCACAAGGTTAGAGATATATATTACTTGCTTTCATAAGTATGGAACATCAAACAACAAGCATGAATTATCTTCCTATTTAACACCTAAACTACAACTACACTACAATTAAGCTAATGACATAAAATTAAACTAATTAAACTAAGGGAAATGTACAATCCATCAAGAAATGAGTATGAACAATCAAATAAACCACAAGAACATTTCATTAAGCACTATGTCTTGACAATCTCCAGATTTATAGCATTAATACACATAGACATGCATCAATAACATAAAAAATAGAGATAAACACGTGAATATCTATTCTAGCATACATAGACATATGGATAGAATGAAATGATCAATTAGAAGCATTAAACCACATAAATCATTGAATAAACAAGATATATATATATATATATATATATATATATATATATATATAAGTGTCAAAACACGTATCACAATATAAATCCCCTCAAAAATACATAAATCAAGATGTAAAAAGCATGCTCAGGGCTAACTTTAGCCCCAAGAGGATGTCTAGCCACTCATGGATGGTGTCCTCTAACCCTCAAGGGCTAACTCCGTGGTAGAGATTGCTCCTTGTCTTGGTTGATGGAAGAACTCCAAGCTTGTGTCTCTAGCCTCCTCTTTTCTTTTCTTCCTTACAAAGAATATGAAAATTGTACCCCCTCTCTATTCTAAAGTATATCAAGTATCTCTCAAAAAGTGACTCACATTCCTTATATAGGTAGGTCAAATATCACCCCAAATGATCTGGGCTCGTACACCAATATTTCTTCCAATGATTGAATATGAGACGACTTTTAATGAGTTGAAATTTGGATTTTCTCGGGATTTTGAGAGTTCGATCGATCGAACTTGTGGTGAGATCGATCGAACATGGCTGAGATCTATCGAATTTAAGTTGGATCGATCCTCTATGGCGGCGCCTTTTTTTGGATAAAAATAAATCTGAGATATTTTAAATATATTTTTGGGAAAGAGACAAATGTGGTAGGTATGGTGATACAAGTGGATAAAATGGAATCTTTTCGATCGATCGAAAGAAAGTTGCATCGATCAAACTTTGTGGGATATTTGGATAAGGACAAAAGAGCTTAGATCCATCTTGGAATGCTGAGATCGATGAACTTTCGATCGATCGAATATATTCTAGGATTGATCGAACTTGTTAAATTTTCACCACTTGCTTCCTTTTGCTCCCACTTTGCTCCTTTCTTTGATTCATCTCAAGATTGCTTCAATTATGCTTTTATTTAGCTGAGTTAGCTTATTTTGGGGATAAGTACCTGGAAATGGAAATAATACAAAATCAATCTAAAGCGAGAAAATAAGATAGATAAAGGTCTTAGAATACCTAGACTTAAGGGGTTTAAATGCGCACTTTTCAGCGCTCATCAAATTACAAAAAGAAATAACTCTATAGGAAAAGAATTGTATATGGAATTAATTGAAGGGCAAACAGGGCGAATCCTGCCATAATTCCATCATTTTTCTGTATATAATGTGATACCCCTTGATTCTAGAGCCACGGGTGATCAAGTCCGAGCACAGATCAAAGGGATACCAGACAATTAATATGTAAGTGAACACAGAATACAAAAGCATAATAGGAATTAAATAATAAACGCTGAAAAATATTCTAAATATTACAAATCCTCACAATTATAAACGAATATAATTTAAAATTTCCAATCCGTACAACTCGGGAATCCATCTAGTGAACCCCTATTAAAAAATCCCAAACTGAAAAGGAATAACTGAACTACAAGAAGCAGTCCTACATAAGCAAAAGAATAAGTGACTGTATCTACTCTGCACGATCAAGCTCTAACCCTGGAACTGACAAGCACCTAAAAAATAAGAGTGGGTCAGGCCCACATGCAAGTTTTATCCTACTACAATCCATATAGAAACCCGATACGCAGATACATCCTAAATAGCTCAACAATAACTAAAGTAGTCCATATAAATATAAATACACACTATAGGACACTCACTAGACTATAGTGTAGTCTCAGCCTGAATAGAAGGTAACATGCAAATCGCACGTAACGTGGTCATGTATACCTAGACCTACCAGGGAACAACAACTATGTCCAGTTATCCATCCAAGGCGATATACGCACCCTAACTATAATCCTGAGACTCAAGCTCATATCACGGCACCATAAAGATATATATATATATAAAAGTCCATTCAAGGTATGTCATTCAAATATTTAATGACCTGATATATATATAAGTAGGACTTAACTTTTATAGTTAATCCATCTTATTACAGAATAGGCAAAACTTAGTGTTTTGAACTAATCCATCCCCAAAATAGGTAGGTCTTAGTGTTTTGAATTAAGCCATCCCTAATATGCCACCGTCCCATACCGGTGTATATACATATATATAAGTAGGATAACTTTTATAGTTAATCCAACTTATTCCAAAATAGGTAGGACTTTATGTTTTGAATTAATCCGTCCCTAGTATGCCACCGTCCTATACCGGTGCATACCCACACAACAAATCCAACAATTGGCAAAATAGAACAAGAAGTTTATCAATTATAATCCAGAACAATATAATAATAATCAAAATCATTACTGAGCATATTATAATGAAATTCTTAAACGTAAATTTCATAAAAATCCATAAATCCAACCATTGATGAAATCTAAACAATTAAAACATCAATTAACTCCATATAAGTATACTGCAGTTTGAGATAGTCAGTTATGCTTATTACAGTGCTTAACCATGATTAATACTATTTAATCATATATAGACAAATTGCAAGAATTATAGGAAGCAATTAAATCCTTCAATCAGTCTTTAAATTGATGCGGTTTATAATATATTTAAAAACATCAATTTAATCCAATCTAAGCACAGCTATTTTCAGATAATCCCTTACACTTATAACACTATTGGAATGTGATTAAGTATTATTAAATCATATACGAAAGATTTGCTAAGTTTCAGTAAGCAAATAAATTAACCAAACAGTATTCCACTTGTAAGGTTTTCTTTCACTTTATGTTGCTCCATTCCTTAATACATTATTGTAATAATGTTTCCCAATATTTTTATAGGTCCATAACAGCTATTTACAACATTCAGTGCAGTTTAAACAGCTTAAGAATACCCCATACAGCCCAAACAAAACCTTAAAAACAGTTTATACGCGTTTCTGGGCGAGAGCAGGCTCTCACAAGTCGAGAGCCTATTCCAAAACAATGGGAGCCGGCTCCCCACCCTTGGGAGCTGGCTCCCTCCATGTGGGAGCCGGCTCTTGCCTTGAGGGAGCTGGATTCCTCCTTTTGGGAGCCTGCACTTTCTCCCTTAAGAGCCGTCGTCCGTTTTCCTTTGTCTTCTTCGCCTCTGGCGATACTCAGAGCCTCTGTAATATTTTTATTACTTATTCTTGGGTACAATCAATGTCCCAAATTATTTATAAAACATCTATATGCATCAACGACATCAATTAAACAAAGCTTACAATTAATGACAGCAGGATTTAGTTAGAAACTTTAAGAAATCTCAAACCAGTTTAATTCAACAAAATTAAATATAGTTTAAACATGCATAAAAGATATGTTTTAGCATTAATGTAAACCCAGGAGTCTACCTAGGCATGCACAGAACACAGGTTTAAGGGAAGGAGTTAGAATAAAAACTTGCCTGTGAGACTTTGAATAAAAATCTCAACACCGTCTTCCTAGATTTTTCCGGCGAGTTCTGATTACCGTCAAGCCTCCTATTACTCCAGCTCTAACCCAACAATCAACCTCTACCTTCCTCCTTGGTCCAACTTTTAATCGACGGCCGAAACCCCCTAACTCTTTCTCTCTGTTTTCCTCTCAAAACTCTCTATATCACGTCGCCTCCACTATTACGTGATTAGGGGTCTAAAACCCTTGGCAGATTCATACAAGTATATATATAGGCCAGTAATTTTACCCTAATTTTAATCATATTAAGAGACGAAAATTTAAAAGAGAAATAAAACTAGTCGGCCAAAAACTTAATTATTTAAACAGAATATAAAGCCCTAATTAAACATTTAACGAAAACAAACAATTAAATTTCCACATTAGCATACATTAATGAAAACAAATAATTTAACTAAATAAAAATAATTAAACAAATAATTCAATTTAAATAAAAACATCAATAATTAAATTAAATAAAAACCACAACTAAACAAACAGGCAAATAAACAAATAAGCCAATAAAATGCAATAAAACATTAATTAAAATGCCGAGACTATCCTTTTAAAATTAGGAGTATAACATATAAATAGAGGCGTAGACCTCCAATAAAGATCATCGAGTGGTGTGGTGTCGTGTCGATGCACCAAATTGCAATAAAAAGTGTGACCAAGTTTAAATTTATAAAGTACCACTACTACCTCTAACTACTAATATAGTTAAGGTGAGTAGGGATCGTCCCAAGGGATTGGGGGCAATGTTAATATAGAAACAAGGTTGGATTAGTAGGTCGAGTGATCAAAAGGTATTTTTATTGGTTAATTAAACTACAATATAAATAAATTCAATACAAGGCAATTGAAACAAATAAAGGGGTAGAGAACAAGAGTGAGAGGTCTTGGGAACTAGAGGTCACCACTAAACATCACCATTCTAGACACTCAATATTATAGTCATCCAACCCTCAAGGGCCATCTCTATGGTAGGAATGATCTTCTTCTTGATGGAAACCCTAGATGAATGGAAGAACTCCCAAATAGTGTATGTCTCTTTAATCTCTAGCCTCCTCTCCAATATAGTATATGATATCTATAGATGATGTAAAAATGGCTCAAAATCCTTATATAGGTAGCTTAAGTGTTACACCCAATGGTCAGGTCTCTTGCACTAGGGTCCTTTCAATGATTGTACCACGAGCCATCTTTTAATGAACTAGACTCTGTTTTATTTCGGACTTGAAGAGGTTGGATCGATCGAATTCAGATGAGATCGATTGAACTCTGGCCAGATCAATCGAAGTAAAGCCAGATCAATCAATCATTGGCGGCGCCTTTTTGGAATAAGACAAATCTGAAATATTTTTAGGATATTTTGGAGAAAAGACAAAAGTGGTAGGTAGGGATAAAATCAAGGAAGTTTGATCGATCTGAATAAAGTTGGATCGATCAAAGATGAAAATTCTTGAGGATAAGGACAAGGGGTTTGATCTATCTTAGTGAGGCTGGATCGATCACTGTGAGATCGATCGAAAATATGTCTAATCGATCGAAGCTTGCTGTTTTCCACCACTTTGCTTCCACTTTGCTCCATTCTTCCATTTAGCTTGAGATTGCTTCTTTTATGCTCTAATTTGGCTAAATTGACTTATTTTTGGGAAAAACACCTGAAAATGGTAATAACATGAAATTAATCTAAAACGAAAAAATAAGATAGATAAAGGTCCTAAAATACTCGAGCTTAAGGGGTTTAAATGCGCACTTTTCAACGCTCATCACACCCCAAACTTAAATATTGCTAGTCCCTAACAATGAACTACTAAGTAAAGGAATGAAATGAACATTTATACAACTATGAACTAGAAAGCAATAAATGGATAACACCACTTTTATAGGGAACACGATTGTATTTAGCATATGCAACAAGCCTTTTAAACCCCTAGGTTACCCCTAGTGGGCAAGTGAAGTCTCGTGAGGGTTTCCAGAAATGATACCCACAAACATTGAGCTCTTTCTCACTAATGAGGCACTAATATACAAAACAAGTATTGGGAGAAAACTACCTCAAGTATGTAATTTTTCAACCCTTTCAAAGCAATCTCCCAAAATTTCAACATCAAGCAAACAAGTATGGTCCTCTACACATCAAGAAAATGATCATGTAAATCAAAACAACACTAGAATCCTTTTTGAGTGGACCGGCATCAAATATGTTGCTATCTAAGCCAACTAAAGAAATGATCACATCCTTACCCTTAAACTAGCACACAAATCTAGTACCGATCATCAAGACAAAGAGTGGACATTTTATTAAAGCTTTATTCATCTAGGTGCGCTTATTCCTTTCACTCAATTTTTTTTTTTTTTTTCCTTTCTAATCCTAAGGATCAAAGATGGAAGCATAGTGCAATGTGTTGATCTATTAAGCTTTCTAGCAATCCATGAGGTCGAGCGTTAGGTCAATGACTCCCAAACCAGACGGCTTTAGGGCATTAGGTGTTCAAACACCCCTAAAGACTTACAAGCTCAAATCAACTAGGCTACAAATCAAAACAACCTCCATCTAATCATTTCCCACTTCTAACATTTTGGGAGAAGTACTCACTTTTTTATTTGCTTTTGCAACTTCTTTTTTTTTTTTTTTTTTTTTTTTTCCAACATGTTTAATTATTAACCTAGAGTTTGGGCCCTCTACCTTTCGGCGTGAGAAATTCAGTGCTTGATGAGGCTAGAATCCCGGTTACTCAATGAAAAGGGTTTGTTATCCACCTTTATCAAGAATGAAAGCTTTCAATGCACTACTAGCCCAATTGGGATATAACCAATTCAATAATCAACAAAGTATGTACCCCACAAATGAATGCTAGTTTGCGCCTGTGCTAGTGTAGAATCCTAGAGTGAATCTTAAAATAATCACAAAATCAGAATGATGTGGACCAAAAGTGCAAGTAAGATATCAATTATTCAAAAAATTTACTCCTAAATGGCATCCACAAGGCATACAAGGAATATTGGACTCTCAAGTCAAGCAATTTTTAAATTTTAAGCAATATAGTCCTCAAGAGATCAAAATCATAGCTAGTCATGGACCAATCATAGAAAATCTCTCAAATACACAAGTCATGCTCAAAATTTTGAATTGAAAGTAAATACTGCAAATAACACCCATTACCCCCAAACTTAAATGGCACAGTGTCCTTAATGTGCAAAGAGAATAAAGGAAAGAGTATACCAGTGCAACTAAGGTAAAGAATGGCCAGGACACAAATATCCGAAGTGGGTGGTACAACCCCCCCAAACTTAGGATTGACTGTGGTCCTGAAAAGATGGCACTGGGATAAACGCTGATCAGACAACAAAAGGAATAATAACAATGCATAGTGGACATGCAAGTGTAAATAGGATAATAAATGAACTGAAGAAAGAGGTATAAGGATGGTCCTGAAAAATTTTGGGCAGCACTCTCTCATTGAAGTCACTGGGATGCACCTGATAATGGAGTCAATCACAGATAAATATATCAATATAAGAACCTGACATCCAAAAATATCATGTATATGATAAAAAAAAATAAAAAATAGTACAAGGTATAACACAGGATCCGGGCCAATAGACTGACCACAAAAATAATAGTGTTAATGTCAAAGTATCACAAATATATATAAAATAAGGGAAGAGAGATAGAGATTAAGTAGAGGAAGTCAGGCGAGAGGGGCGTGATCCTCGGATATCTCTGGAAATACCCTGCAGCGCAGTCAATATGTCTGAGTGGAGAGTAGTCACATCTGCTCGAAGAGAGACAACCGCATCCTTCAAGGTCTGGATACGCTCTCTTAGGCTAGGTGTTTGGACTGGAGTGTCAGGGATGACTGAATCATAAAACTAAGGTACTTCCTGACTCGGCTCCTGAGAATGTAATGGCAACCCTGCCGGAGAGTGATATAGTGACTCTATTGGAAGCTCTCGTTCCAAGTTTATATCTAAATGTGCGTCCACAGCCACCAGTGCGTCTGCTGGATCATCTGCCGCTGTTGCTGCCTGCTCCGCCATTTCTGCTAACTCTGCCTCTGCAGCCTCCTCAGCTGCTAAGATAGCTTCCTACTCTAAACTCTTTATAAGTGCATTGTAGCTCTTATTCCAATCCTTCTTGCCATAGTGGCAAGCCTCTGACTCAGTATGCTCCGCCGCATGAAAAGGATAATGCTGGTCTCGGAGGATCTGGGTAATAAGATGTCCGAAGGGGAGGAAAGTGGCTCGCCCAGGCTTGGTCTTGTTAGTGTAGCTCGCATACAATCTCATCATAACACTCCAGTAGAGTGTAGGAACTAGAAAACCAATGGCCAGTGTAGAAGGCATAGAGAGCAGCAAGAAAATCTGAACGCTTGGATCTTATGGCCCGTCATAAATACATTTCGGTACAGAATCGAATCGAAGAACCATAAATCATAGGGCAAATAAGTTCAGGTGGCCAATGTCTCACCATCACTGTAATGGCCAGTCAGACCAACGGCCATAACTGCGTTAAATGGCCTCCGGAGGATAGGATAATAAAGGTAGGGAGGGCAGACATATGGACATCAAGAAGATGTGGCCAAAGTCTGAACAGTGATACGGATGAGATGGCCATCAATAATAGTCCGCAACTCCGATAGATTACTCAGGGCCAGTCAGAGGTTCTGGTAGAACAACTGGATGAGCCGCGGGTAAACCGGGTAGGTCACTGAGGCCAAAATAGCTGAGATGCCACGGCGATCAATATCATCAAAAGCTTCCCTAGTCAGAATTGACCAGGAGAAGAAAGTAATGTTGAAGACAGATTCATGCAGCACCTAAAGGTGTGAATATCTCCTGATAGGTCTATCTCGAACCTGGCTGGGCAGTGCTGGTGGTGGTGAAGGAGGTGGTGAAAGCTCAGCCTCATCGGCCGATTAAAAAGATGAAGATGCAGAAGTAAAAGAAGAAGAGAGCTCAAACTGAGCTGGAGCTGGCTCCTCATGCTCCTTTGGCTCCTCTACACACTGTCGCACTCAACACTCATACTGCCGGCGGGCAACAGTCTTGACTCGGGCCATGGTCTGCAAAAGAAAGAAATACTTGCAACTGTAGTCAGTATAGAAAATAGTATAGGAGATATAGAATTGAAAGCACACAAATAGAAACATGTTTGTCAGGTAAGATAGATAACTCAGAATAATCAACATGAGTCTATGCAAGTGATAATGCAGCCAGGTATATACATTAAATGTCCAGATATGTGAAGTATGCTAAACAATATAAGTATGAAATGCATCCAATGTGGAAAACACAGGTATTGGTCATAAATAAACTAGGATGAACACTATGGAGGGTACAAGGGTATGAATATACAAAACATTGAATTTAGATCGATCTAGAAAAAGATGAGATCGATCCAAGTTGGATCGATCAGGACATGGTGAGATCAATCTTGCTCAGATCGATCTGAGAACAATGTGATCGATCGAACTCTGCAAAAATACGAAAAGTCACAGATCTATGATGTGGACAACACGGGGGGTACCCGAGCAAGCTTGTGGGTTCCTTTACACTTCAACAAGTCACAAATAGTCACTTAACTAGGCACATGACCCCCTAAATCGAAATTGGAATGAAATATATATATATATAAATGTATACATATATACATATACTTCATCAACTCAAAACTGGAAACAAATAAACATGGAGAACTTAGATCTAATCATGGAAATCATGGAGATTAATAGAGTAATGCTCGGAAATGGAAAATAGGAACCAAAACTTACCCAAAATGAAGAGAAAAATGGAGACCGAGAGATGAAGGATGAGATCTGAAGCAAGGAAGAGTTTGGAAGCTTATAGAAGGTCGCTGGAGGTGGGAGAGATGATGAACAGTGGTAGGAGAGAGGTAGGGTCTGAGATCGATGGTGAAATTGATCCAAATAACCCTTAGGTCATATTTTTAAAATCAATCTCCGACATGTTCGATCGATCACTAGGAAATTAGTTCGATCGAGCTCAGATCGATCATGAAGGAACTTAGATCGATCGAATCCACAAAACGACACAATATTTTTAAAAAATTTTGAATTTTTGAAAATAAAACAAATTTCAAAATAAAAATATTTTTGGATTTTTTTTTAAAAAAATTAAAATTAAAAATAAAATTAAAAAAGAAGTCAAAGACAATAGGAAGCATTCAGATTAATCGAATATAGATTGATCAAAGCTCGATCGATCTAATAGGTGAAAACCTGCAGACATGTTCGATCAATACACAGAGAGGTGATTTTTCAAGACTTCAAAATTTTTTCTAAGTATGGAATGAAGATCGATCCACGGGAAAATTAGATCAATCTTGGAATTTCAGATCGATCGAAAATGAAGTTCGCACGATATATTGAGAGCTGAAATATGCAGAAAATTTTCATACGATGGGACAGAGAGATGATTAGATGCAGAGATGATGTTTGACTGATCTGGCTTCTTCTTAGATCGATCAAATAGACACTAAATGTCAAATTCAAAACTAAAAGTGCAATCATTCTCAATCAAAGTCCTTAACAATGTGTATGAACTCAGAACATATCTAGATGACGCAAGAAATGAAAGGTAAAATAAAAATGAGGGAGGAATAGGGTTGTAAACCCTACGAAGCACTAGTGTTTAACGTCTTTAGTAAGACGTAGGGCTCTTTTAGCCCAGATTAAAAATCTTGTTGTGCATCCCCTCCTTGACGGGGTGAAAGGCACTTTGAATCCCACCCAACAAATTGTTCCCTAAAGAACTTGTAGGATTTGAATCAAATGAGATTGATGGTCCTTTGTCTATGCAATTCTTGGGCTTCCATGCCCTTGGAACACTAGGTTTGCACATATTTTTCTTTGAACTTTTTTTGGTAAGTAAACCATAGGAATGTTCAACATCAAGTAAAGACTCAACCTTATTAAGTTTATTTTCAATAAATTTTTCAACAACACAAACCTCTTCATGTTCAATAATATTCAACTTCACTTTCATGTGGCCAAATGAGATTTTCATTATCCCCGTCCTACAATTGATGTTGGCATTTGTGGTTGCCAAGAAAGGACGGTAAAGGATAACGGGAATTTGGCTTTTGGGATTCGGAACCTGTTTCGTGTCAATGACAATGAAATCAACGGGGAAGAATAACTTATCAATCTTAATCAAAACATCCTCAATAATACCCTGGGGCTTTTTGATAGATCGGTCGGCAAGTTGCAAAACTACTGACGTAGGTTTCAAGTCTCCTAAGCCCAATTTAACATATGCCGAATACGGAAGAAGGTTAACACTTGTTCCTAAATCTAAAAGAGCCCGATTAATGTCATGGTCACCAATGATGCAAGAAGTAGTAGGTAAACCGGGGTCTTTAAATTTTGGGAGCGTGTTGTGTTGCAAAAGCTCATTTGCTCAGACAAGTCCACTTTCTTTGGTGCTTGGCTTTTATTCTTCCTCTTTTGGGTGCAAAGATCTTTCAAGAACTTGGCATAAGCTGAAATTTGTTTGATTGCATCTAAAAGTGGAAGATTAATCTTCACTTGCCTAAACACTTCAATTATTTCATTCACTTTGGTTTTTTGCTTTTCAAAAGAAATGGATCATTTCAAGACATCCGGAAATGGAGCCTTTGGCTCAAAAACCTTTTCAAAATCATTTGTCATAACATTTTCAACACACGAATTCTTCAAACCACTGTTTAAATTATTTTTCAAATCATTTTTAACCATTTTCTCAACAAGATGATCATGCACATGCAATGAAGGATGAATAGAATATGAAACGGGACGAGTGTCAACTTTTGGTTGCACCGGTTCACTCTCTTCATTTTGGACACCAACTTGGTTGTCAACAATTTTTCCACCCCTCAAGGTTGTCACAGCATTAATATGTTCAATTGTGTAACCTTATTGGTTTCTACAACAAATTGTTGCTTTGGTGGGGCATTTAGAGACATCTTCCTTTTCTCTCTAGCATTTAAAGTACTAGCTATTTGCCCAACTTGGGTTTCTAGCTTAGCAATGGATTGAGAATGGGAATGAAGCAATTGAGTGTTTGCCTCTAGAGTACCCAAAGCGGTCAACACTTTCTACTCAAAAGCGGGACTCATAAAATTTCCTTGAGAATAAGATGATTGATTAGGAAAATGAGAATTAGAAAATTGGTTTCCATGTGATGATTGAAACGAAGATTTATAACCTTGGGAACCTTGGCTTTGCATTGGAGGTGGAACATACTTTCCTTGAAAACCACCTTGGGGAGGGTTTGAGCCTTCCCCTTGGCTTTTCCAAGAGAAGTTTAGATAGTTCCTCCACCCGGGATTATAGTGTGAGCCATAGGGATTATTCCTTTGATTGACAAATGCAGCATTAACTTGTTCATGATGCTCACTTTACGCATGTCCATGGGGACAATTGGAAGTAGAATGTAAGACATTAGAACAAGTCATACAAGATTCATTAGATGAATGATGAACATGATTAGGGGAGGAAGACACTTGATTTGACGAATTGTGGTTGACCAAAAATTGATCAAACCTTTGAGTTAAGGATTTCACCTCGGCGGCTATGTCATTGGAATTGTCAACTTGATATAAGCCGACATTCTTCCTTCCACCTAGAATTCTACCATTTTTAGAGGACAAAGATCTATGCAAGGAATTTTCACTCATACTTTCATACAATTGCCAAACATCATTTTCATGTTTATCAAGGTAAAAACCACCCATAGATGCATCTACCATTTCTTTTTTATTATCCGGCAAACTTTCAAAAAAGTATTGGACTAATTGCCACTTAGGAATGTTATGATGTGGACACTTCCTAAGCAAATCATTAAATCTTTCCCATACCTCATAAAATAATTCCCCTTCCCCTTAAGAAAATTCATGAATAAAAGTTCTCATAGCATTGGTCTTTGATACCAGGTAGTACTTTTTCAAGAATTCTTGTTGCATTTCTGCCCAAGAAGTTATCGAAAAAGGCCTAAGATTGTTGAACCAATATTTTGCTTTGTCTTTAAGGGTAAAAGGAAAAAGTTTGAGTCTTAACACGTCTTCCAGCATGTCCGTGTATTTCACGGTGGAACACACTTCAAGAAATTCATCTAAATGCTTGTACGGTTCTTCACTTGGAAGTCCAAAATAGTTAGGAAGCATTTGAATAGTTTGCGGTTTAATCTTATAGTTATGTGTTCTAAATGGGGGCAATTGAATGCATATAGGTAGATTGTATTCATTTGAAACATAATGATCACGCAAAGTAATAGGAGGATTCATAACCGGTGGTGCTAAACAAACACCGTGATTAACTTGAACCATGGGAGGTTGTGGAGCAAAAATTGGCCGAGGCATTCCCAATGGAATTTGGCCTTGTTGTTATGGTGGAATGAATGGTCTAGGCATGCCTAATGATAGTTGAATGTTGTTATGATACACGCCTTGTTGGTCTATGTGACCAAAGTCCTCTACATGGTCGTCATGTTGCTCGTCCATTGATGAAATGGAGTGATGAGAACTACCTCTTCCACTATAATTACAAACAACTGATTCAAGATGGAAATCAAGTGGGACAAAGGTAGGATTTAATGACCTACGACCATGCATGCAATAACAAAACAAATAACATGTAATCAATCAAATAGCAATCACTTCGCCCCCACAACAAATCAATCAACGAACATCATCCACATACATTGATCCCATACTCCCATGCTTTCAACAATATGCAAGGAAAATTAAATTGCCGCCACGCGGGCTCACGATCTATCAAAGAAATGAAAAACTTGCCACTATGCGGGCTGACAATTTAACTAGAGATTGAGTTAGAACGATCTCGCAAAGGGTTCTTAAGCAACTTCAATTCATTTTACAATTTTTGCTTAGCTTGCAATTTTTAGATTTTATCCTTTTTATGCTTAGCTTAGCTCTTTGCTTTTCAATTCTCCTTTGCTTGACTTCTTTGCTCAATTCACCTAACTAATCAAGAACAAACACAATACGTAACTAAAGTAAAATAAAGTAAAAACATGATCAAAAGAGTACTAATTCCTAATTGTTTCCAAAACACGGCGTTGCTAAATCAATCCACGGCAACGGCGCCAGAACTTGGTGTGGTGTCGTGTCGATCCACCAAATTGCAATGAAAAGTGTGGCCAAGTTTAAATTTATAAAGTGCCACTACTACCTCTAACTACTAATATAATTGTGGTGAGTAGGGATCATCCTAATGGATTAGGGGCAATGTTAATATGGAAACAAGGTTGGATTAGTAGGTAGAGTGATAAAAATGTGTTTTGATTGGTTAATTAAACTACAATGTAAATAAATTCAACACAAGGCAATTAAAACAAATAAAGGGGTAGAGAACAAGAGTGAAAGGTCTTGGGAACTAGAGGTCACCACTAAACATTACCATTCTAGACACTCAATGTTGTAGTCATCCAACCCTCAAGGGCCATCTCCATGATAGGAATGATCTTCTTCTTGATGGAAACCCTAGATGAATGGAAGAACTCCCAAATAGTGTATGTCTCTCTAATCTCTAGCCTCATCTCCAAGATAGTATATAATATCTATGGTGTTCTATGAGATATGATGTAAAAATGGCTCAAAATCCTTATATAGGTAGCTCAAGTGTCACACCCAATGGTCAGGTCTAGTGCACTAGGGTCCTTTCAATGATTGCACTGTGAGCCATCTTTTAATGAGCTTGACTCTGTTTTATTTCGGACTTGAGGAGGTTCGATCGATCGAATTCAGATGAGATCAATCGAACTCTAGCCAGATCAATCGAAGTAAGGCCAGATCGATCAATCCTTAGCGGTGCCTTTTTAGAATAAAACAAATCCAAGATATTTTGGGAAAAAGACAAAAGTGGTAGGTGGGGATAAGATCAAGGAAGTACAATCAATCTGAATAAAGTTGGATCGATTGAAGATGGAAATTCTTGAGGATAAGGACAAGGGGTTTGATCCATCATGGTGAGGCTGGATCGATCACTGTGAGATCAATTGAAAATATGTCTGATCGATCGAAACTTGCTGTTTTCCACCACTTTGCTTCCACTTTGCTTCTTCTATTTAGCTTGAGATTGCTTCTTTTATGCTCTAATTTCGCTCAATTAACTTATTTTGGGGATAAGCATCTTAAAAGGGTAATAATATGAAATTAATCTAAAACGGGAAAATAAGATAGATAAAGGTCCTAGAATACTCGAGCTTAAGGGGTTTAAATACGCACTTTTCAGCGCTCATCAACAAGCATTACAAGTTTTTCTCTAAATTATTCTTGTTAATTGTTCTTTTATTTTGAGTGAGTTATATCTATTCTTTTGACTTTTTAGTTAAATAAATTATTTGCACCTATACTTTCGTGCCGTCTGTGGGAATCATGTAAAAATATATTCCGACGAGTGAATTAAAATCTTTTATACTTTTACGATCTGGGATGTCAATCGGAGGAGCCGCAGCCGCAGTCGATCAACAGATGGAACTAATGCAAAAGATGCGAGAAGAGTTCTTGCAACAGTTCGAGACCCTTCATTAAGAAAATGAGGCTAGTACGGCTCAGATTGCATTGCTCGAGTAGAAAAACGATGCTCTCCAGACAGCCATGGCACAGATAGCACCACAGCCACCACCAGGCAATGTAGCAGGCACTCCCCCCAACCACAATATTCCTCCTGTTGACAAAGCTCAAGCTAACGAGATTTGGCAAGAGCAGAGGACGAGAATCAAGGCAGTAGCTTCGGACAACCACCCTCATCGCGTACAAGATGAACAGGCCAAATCCAGCCGCAAACTCACAGTGTGGATAAATGGCGTTCAGGATGGTATACATGAGATCTTTGATGAGAGGAAGCTCCTTAGGATTCAGACGCCAGTCGAGATGGCCAGGGAGCATAAGGCCTCTTTGGTGAAGACTCCATTCACTGATCAGATATACCACGTCGACAAACCTAAAAAATTCACCATGCCAGCTTTCACTTAGTTCGATGGCACAAGAGATCCCTCCTGTCACCTCAATCACTACTCTCAAAAAATGGCTTTGGATAACCACAACGACGCATTCATGTGCAAAGTTTTCCTAACTAGTCTGACGGGAGCTGCACTAGAATGGTTCGAGAATAGGCCACATAAGTCCATCCTAAACTATGAAACTTTGTGCACCATGTTCCTAGCACAGTACTGCGGTAACAGGAAGTAGAAAAAGACTATCGCTAGTCTATTCACTATAAGACAGAAGAGAGGTGAAACATTACAGGATTTCATGTCTAGGTACAACATGGAGGCCTCGGAGATAGCAGATTGTCACCCTGAGACTGCTGTAGAAGCATTTAAGATCAGCATGATCCAGGGGACTAAATTTCATACCTCTTTAGTCAAATACTCCCATCCTGATATGCAAACTCTTAATGCTAGGGCACAAGTTTACATTCGGCTTGAATAGAATGTAGCTCATCGAGCACAACATGCCACCCTCATCACGGTAGAAAATATGCCTCGAGAAAAAGCTTCGAGTTCGAAAAGTCAAAGAAATTAGTATGCCTCAGCACCAGTTGCTCAGCTACCTGAGAAAAGACAGAAGACTGAGGAGAGAATAATACCTCTTCGTACCATATTGGCTTGATTATTCCAGGAGAACAAAGTAAGGTTTGCAGTCCCTCAGCCAATGCAGCAACCCTTGAAGCAGAGGGACAAAAGCAAACACTGCACATACCACAGGGATTATAAGCATACAACCAATGACTGTAGATCCCTTCGGCGACAGATAGAAAACATGATAGCTAAAGGAGACCTAGCATATTATCTCAGGCCAAAAGAGCATACAAGGCCGAGGGAAGTTAATCCTCGGAAGGTAAAAGGTAATCAAGTGAAGGTCATTCATGCAATCCATGAGAAATCAGAGGAGGACCAAGAGTTAGAAGAGGTGTACCACTCTAGACTGAGGGTTGTCCATAAGCTACGAAAGTTATCCTTAGTAAATACGATCACTTCGGGCAGTATCAGTATCAGATTCGGAAATGGAGACTTATCCAAAGTGCAGCTTCCCCATGATAATTCACTCGTTATTAGTCTTCTGGTAGCAAACTGGATGATTAAAAGAGTCCTGATAGACCCTGGCAGCAGTACTAATATTATAACTAAGGCATCCTTTGAGCAGTTAGAGATCCCATCGTCGTCAATTCGAGCTACATCTAGTCCCTTGATGGGGTTCGATGGAACGAGAGTGAACCCTATTGGGGTAATCGATTTATCAGTCACTGCTGCAAAAAGGATACTGAAAGAAAACTTTATTTTGACATAAATTCATCCCTCCTACAATCTCATCTTGGGAAGAGGTTGGATTCACCGAATGAATGGAGTGTTGTCTATTCTACATCAGGTGATGCGATACTTATCTCCAGATGGAAAAGAAGTCATTAACCTATAGGGAGATCAGGTTGCTGCAAAAGAGTGTTACATGTTGACACTGAAGGAAGTAAAGAAAGGAGTAAAGGTATCCAAATCAGATGCAACCCTTGAGGGTGTTGCTAATTAACAATTATAGAGCCTTCTGCCTAAGTATTCAGAAGTGGAAAAGCCCACCGAGGAATCTCTTGAAGCTGTAGAAGTTATCATTAAAAACTCACATAAAATCACTTATATAGGTTCTTCCTCCTCAGCCGAAAAGAGGAATGTGTTAATTGATGTCATCCAAAGAAATGTAGATACGTTCGCCTGGATCCATTCAGATATGCCAGGGATCAACCCTTCAGTATCATGCAATAACCTAAAAGTGGATCCTTCATACAGACCAATCAAACGAAAACATAGGAGGTTCACTCTAGAGAGAAACCGAATCATTACTGAAGAAATAAACAAGTTGCTTCAAGTAGGCTTCATCAGGGAAATGTATTATCCACAGTGGCTTTCGAATGTAGTTGTGGTTCAGAAGAAAAATGGCAAGTGGAGGGTATGTATAGATTTCACCAATCTAAACAAAGCTTGTCCCAAAGATAGCTTTCCGCTACCAAAAATAGATCAAATGGTGGATGCTACCACAGGCTATGAGAGACTAACATTCCTTGATGCATACTCAGGATACAATCAAATTCCCATGAATCCAGAGGATGAAAAAAAAACATCCTTCATCAGAGAGAAGGGAACTTATTATTACAAAGTTATGCCTTTCGCACTTAAGAATGCCGGGGCAACTTACCAACGCCTTGTCAACAAGATCTTCGATAAGATGCTGGGCAAGAAAGTTGAGGCTTATATCAATGACATAGTGGTCAAAAGTGAGAGGAAGGAAGATCACCCTAAGCACCTTCAAGAAGTCTTTAACACTCTAAAAAAATATAAAATGAGGTTGAATCCCTCAAAATGCTCATTTACAGTTTTTTCAAGACAATTCCTCGGCCACATTGTCAACAAAAAAGGGATAGAGGTAAGCCCGGCTCAGGCCCAAGCCCTTGTACAGAATCAGGAGCCGAAAACTCGCAGAGAAGTGCAGATTCTAACTGGCAGAATAGCAACTCCCAGTCGCTTCATATCTCGATTGTCTGATAAGTGCAAACCTTTCTTTGATGTTATACGCTCAAAGAACAGAGATATATGGGGACTTCAATAGCAAGAAGATCTTTCTAGACTAAAGTATTACTTGACTAAACCCCTTATTTTGTGTGCCCTAAAGCCTAAAGAAGTCCTCGTCATGTATTTAGCAATTTTCGACATAGCCACAAGTGCAATTCTGATCCGAGAAGAAGAAGGGAACTAGTATCCAGTCTGCTACACAAGTAAGACAATGACTGATGCCGAAACAAGATATAGCAAGGCAGAGAATATCATACTAGCCTTAGTATATGCAAAGAGAAAGCTTCAGCACTACTTCGAATCTCACCGCATAGTAGTTCTCACAAATTATCCCATGCGAGCAATCCTCTCTAAACCAGATTTGTTAGGAAGAATTACAAAATGGTCGATCGAGCTTAGTTCTTTTGATATAGCCTACGAGTCGAAGGTGTTACACAAAGGACAAGCCATGGACGATTTCCTTCTAGAGTATGAAAACAAGCCTAAAGAGCTAGAACTCCCAGAACCACAGTGGAAACTCCATGTTGATGATTCCTCAAACTTAGCTAGTGCAAGGGCAGGGATCACCATTACAACTCCAGAAGGAACGAAGTTGTAGCAGTCAATCCATTTGGATTTTCCCGCCACCAACAATGAAACCCAGTATGAAGCCCTGTTAGCTGGGCTTCGACTGGCAAACCAACTCCAGGTAAAGTGTCTAAAGGTTTTTAGTGACTCACAACTCATTATAAATCAAGTAACAGGAAAGTATCAACCAAAGGAAGATAGAATGAAGTCGTATAAGGAAGCTATCGAAAGTGCTATGCGTGGATTCGATCAAATCAAATTTCACCAAGTACCAAGAGAAAAGAATTCTAAAGTAGATAGACTAGCTGCAATGGCTTCTTCCTCGGACGAGGATTTGATCCGAATCGTGCCTATTGACACCGCGGAAGAGCCCAGTTTAGGTCCTCAACTGCCAGTAATGGTAATTCCAAAGATTCCAATAGAGTCGAGCTGGATGGATCCACTGGAAAGCTATCTCAAAAACGGAATCCTTCCAGATTAGAAGGATGAAGCCAGGAAAATAAGGTTTGCGGCCTCCAAATACTCCATCATTAATAACCAATTATGCCAAAAGTCATTCTCAGGCCCGTATTTGAAATATTTAACTCCCACGGAGTCACTCAAGGTATTAAAGCAGGTACATGATGGGGATTGCGGCAACCACTACGGCGGAAGATCCTTCGCCCATAAAGTTTAACTCAAGGGTATTTCTGGCCATACTTGGCTAGAAACGCTGAGGAATATGCCCGGAGGTATGATAAATATAATACCCCTAATTTTAAAAAGGACTTAATTGGAATTTAATTATTCTATTTTAGGTGCTTATTTGTCTATGTGTTTGTAACGACCCAATTATTTGCCTTCCTTTCCTTTTTCCTGAAATTTTACGAATGAAATTTTTTCGTTTAATTGTCCTTTCTAAACTCTGTTTCTTATCACTTAGTATCGTCTCGAGTGCTTGGAAATGATTTCTGAGACTCTTTTTCGTAGATTGACAACTTTCTTTGAGGACCGAGTCATTTTTGCACTTTCACTTTTCGGACACTATACGCTATTTCGTCTTTTCCCTATTCTGTCTTATCTCCGTTTGTCAGTTTTTGGCATAACCTCACTTTTCATGCTCGGAGTTAGTTTTTGACTTCACGTGTCTTCATCTTCAGTGGTTTCCTCGAAATACGTATCTTTACTTTTGCAAGAAAGTACTTTGGTTGCTCCCGGTGTCTATAGGGGCATAGATGCACAATTCTTTATAGTCTTTTTCATTTCTTGGGGTGTTTTTCGTAAATATCTTTTGAAGATATTTTATTTTAGGGGCATTTAAGAAAATATCTTTTGGAAGATATTTTCATTCTGGGGCAGTTTCACAGTTAACCCTTTTTGTAGGGGCCATTGTGCAATTAACGAAAGTTATCGCAAATGTCTCGTCTGGAGTCTGGATCCTCGTACGGGATTCATTTTCACATTTCATCGAGTCATGGACTCTTAAAATTTCCTTCTGGTCGTTTTCCCCAATTTTAGGGATTTTTTGCCCCGGTTGCCGCCGAACTTGTTTGGGGTATATCTCTCTGCACGGGACTCATTTTTTGATTCCATTTCTTCCGTTGTTCATATTTTCTCATTTTGAATCTTTTTTGTTCACGGGGTTTTGCCGTTTGAGCGCTTTTGCTCAAAATCCACTTTTCCAGACCCGGCGAAGCCCTTTCGGGGCAGTTTTTGAGACTTACTATAAATAGAACACTTAAAGAAGAAAAATCAGATTTTGATCATCTTCCCCACCTTTCTTAGCCGAATCTCCTAACAGCCATGGCTGCCACATTCTCTCTCCTCCTTTAGTCCACTTTTCCTTGGTAGAAATCCTTCGGCCTTAGCACTTATTGCTTCCCTCGACGTGCTCTACCCTTTACCCTTATTAGAATCCATTTTCGACGATTTTTTGAGTTCGAGTTTGGAGTCAAGTTGAGATTTTCATGGGGCTTCTTGCGGATTCTTGTTCACGGTATTGTCCCCGACAAAACCTCTCGGTATCGTCAAATTTGGAGCACTTTTATTTTGGTGGGCCTTTGAGATTTCATCTCAAACTGAGGTAGGGGATGTTCTAGGTTTAAATTCTTGTTATATAGCATGCTTGTGATGCTTATACAACTTGTTGGCATGATTAAATATAAAACCTAGAGATTTTATTATTTATTTTTCTGTTACGGGATCTAATTTTCCCGGTTGCTCATGACTTGGTTTGAACATGTAGCATGATTTTATATTGCTCCTTGATATGCTCATTGTCGTGTATTAAAATTGGAACATTTGAATAAGTATTAAAGATTTTATTTAATATTTATCTTAGGTGAAAGATTAATTCACATGGCCTTAACTAGCTTGAAATTAATATGTGTTAGCATAGTATATTAGGCCTTAGCATGCTCTTCAACATAGTTGAATTTGAAACTAATTGGAGGTGTTTTGAAAGTTAGTAATTATTAATTAATTTGATTAATTAATTTGCCCCGAGTGTACTATTCACTCTATTTAAATTACGACTTGATATTCTTGACTTATATGCCATATAGCTTCACATATATTTGATTTAGAATATTCGGTTAGGTTTTCAAACCATTTATTTAATTAAATTCCTTATTTAAGATTTAATCCTCATGGTGATATACAACTTGGAATTGAATTGTGGCATGCTAGAAAATTAAGCTTAGGTATAGTTGTTTACATATATTAAATTGGGATTAATTGCATGAGAATTGTAACTTCTAATTTATATTTAACTTTAGTGAAAGTTTAATTCACATGGTCGTAAATTGAATGAAATAAACTTGTAATGTGATATTACATTAGTCCTTGGCATGTTCTCTAAGATATGTTAAATTGAGAGCATTTGGTTAAGTTTGAAAATCTAGAGATTTTAATTAAAAAAATTAATTAAAATCTATTTCGTGGTCCCATTAGCTTAATTAAGGTTTTAACTTGATATTTGTATTGGCCATGACTTGTTTATTATATATATTAATTTGGGACTATTTGAAGTTGTTTTAGAACCTTGGGATTTAAATTAGCATGATTTAATTAAAGTTCTACCTTATTGTTCTAACAACCTAATTGAGTTTTAGAATGGATATAGGTGATGACCTTGCCATGTCCTTTAACATATGTTAAATTGAGGTTAATTGGAATTGAATCAGAATCTATAGAATTTAATTGTATTTATCTATTTAAATTCTATCAATTTGCTCCATGATCTAGTTGTATTTTAGAAGTGGTTTCTATATTCAAATTATGGACTTAGACTTGTTGTATATTCATTTGGTTATGCTTTGAACATTGGATAACATAGTTGTTATGTTTGTACTCATAAGAATATATTTTCCTTATTGAATATATTGTTGCCTTGTGTAATGATTTGTACATTTTGTATTTAACATCTTTCATGCATAGCGTGTAACGAATCGCACACTGAAGATTCGACATTCATCATATCATATTAGTTGTGGATTTAGAGGATGTATTGTATAGGTTTCCAAATTTAGTTGTGCTTAGTAGATAGTTAATTATCTTACATATTCCTATTGATATATGCATTGTTGCACAACTTGTTGATTTTGGAAACTTGGGGATGTCGTTGTTTGACTATGGCTAGGACGTGGTTCTAGTACGAGGGATAGTCCCTCTATATAATCTAGTGCGCACGTAGGGAGGTTACCCATGGGCTAGTAACCCTAAAGTAACTATGTTGTCGGTCTGACCCGGCGTGACGTCCAAGTATCCACTTTGTTTGATTTCACATTTTATTTTTAAGTTGATAACTAGATGATGTTGTAACTTGTTGTTCCTTATTTGTCATTCCATTTTAAGTTACATGATGTTAACTTTGCGAAATTGTGCTTTATGCGTTGTATTGGAAGTTCCAATATTGGTTAAATTGCATCGATATTGAAAATTGTGTTTTGACATTCTAACAAAGCTTAGGATTGATCCCATTAATTCATTTAGAACTTGAACGTTAGGTGGCATGAACCACTATTGTTATTTTGTGCTTTACATTCTAAGTTGATGGCTTTGAGAACTTATACCTTGTTGCATTGTATAACATGCTCTTTTGTTGTTGAATTGCATGGATAATGTGATTCTTGTTAACTTGTATTCAAATATGCTTTTGTCATGTTATATGGATTACTCTAGACCTAGTTCAATTGTATTGAAAATGCAATTCATGTTAATCTATGCTCAAGCATTCTTCTTGTCGTGTTCTTTGGATTATCCCAACCATGATTCGTTTCATACACGTATGTATATCATGATTCTTGTTGCTTAGACTCTAAGGTAGCTTAGGATGCTCCCCGAGTCTCACTTGGACATAGACGTTAGGTGGCATGAGCCCCTTTAACATGTTTCACCTTAAGGTGATAAAATTGTAAAATGCTAGGTCGATGCATGCTCATTTCCTATGAGTAGCTTTATGTTACTCACCCACGTAGTGGGGACATTTTTCAGGTATGAAGACTTGGTTCGCGGTGCTCATTGCTCCTTGGATGGCTTATAGTTTTTAAGTTTCCATTTTATGCAAGTGTTAGCATAAAATGCCTCTTTGTAACCTTATGTATCAAAATATGTATTATTTGATTCCATATATGTAGTGTGTACATGAGTACACTCTTTACAATGTATTTGATATGTGTGAGAGGAGGCCGGAGGCCAATGACCATTATATTGTATTTTATGTACTTTTTAACTTCATGAAATATTATGAAAATCTTGAAAAATCGCAAGTCAATGCTTCACCATGGTTGCATCGGGTGTGGGAATTTTATTCTCATTCTTTCATAGGATCTTATTAATCTTGTATGAAGTGTCGCCAAGGGCCAAATGGTCATTTCACTCCATTTTATGTTTTTGGATTCCATGTTTTCCATTCCACGTTCATTTTTGCCTTTTTGCCCGTTGGGGGGTCAGATTTTGCTTCGGCTATATTTTTAAGCCATGAACCATTGTAGCGAATCTAAATAGATAAGTTATGTTTGCGTGCATGGTCGTTTCTGGGCAAAACCTCATCGTTTGTGTTTTGAGCCTTCTACGAACTCATTTTGCACTTTTGTTGCATATTCTGATATAAGGGCATTCTAGACTTTTTACTGTGGTTTTATTTTCTTCTTTCAATGTGGTTGAATAGAAAACGTGATTTTGGGGGAGGGGGGGGTTTCTTCTTTGTGTTTTTCCAGAAAATGCCATCTTGATACCGGAAATCGATCGCAAAGTTCAGCTTTTGTTTTTCAATTTAGCAGTTTTTTGGACCCTTTGGACTAGTTTTCTTGGGAGGGCATTTTGGAAATTTTAAATTGCATATTTTTTAATTTTTTTTGTGAGTCATGTAAAAAACTCAATTTTGAGGGGGTTTCTTCTTTGTATTTTTTCAGAAAATGTCATCTAGGACCTCAAAATTTCATTTTTTTCCAAAAAAACCACTGTTGCCAGGATTTCTTGCTGCCCATTCTGCCCCCTTCACATCTAAATGGTTAGATGGGGTTTCGTAACCGGTTACATGTGCATGGGCAGTGTCTTGGTCGAGTTTTTTGGTCTCCTAACCGGTTAGGAAGGCTTGGTAACCGGTTAGATGACCTAGGGTTTGCACTTTTTGACCGTTTTGCCCTTTCTTCTTCTGTTAGCCATATCTCCTTCATCTGGACTCCAAATCAAGTGATTCTTGAGTCTAAATTCATTAATTTTTCGTTGTCTTTATAATGGTGTGCTCAGTGGCACCCACTTTTAAGCTATAAATGACGTTTTTGCCCCTAGGTCCATTCTTGTTCATTTTTGAAACGCTTCTTCTGCATTTGTTTCCTTCGGGTTCCGTAACCTCATTGAGTGTCACATTGGTGTCTTAGAGACACGTTGTATCTCTAGAGACCGTTGTTTCATCTTTTGCTTTCGCATTCTAGATCCAGTTCGGTTCATCACATGACACACTAGGTTGAAAAATCCAGTGTCATCATAGTGTTTGGTTGCCTGTTTATTTTAATAAATTAATTGATTGTTTGTTTTAATTGAATTGTTTATTTTTTATGTGTTTGGTTGCCTGTTTATGTTAATCAATTGATTGATTATTTGTTTTAATTGAATTGTTTGTTTCATGGTTAATTTAATTGTATTTTATTTTTTTAAATTGGATTAAATTAGTTTTAATTGTTTAAATATTTTGTTAGTTTATTTAAATGAGTTAATTAGGTTATTAGTGTTTTTAATTATAATGTTAAAAATAGGGTTTTAGTCTTTTATGACTCACGTATTAGCCGACTAAACTAGGAGTTAATTATGTTTTCCATCTCTGATTAGAATTGGACCTAGGTTTTTATTAGTGCCTATAAATATAGTGTTATACGTCTTCAAAAGGGTTGGAAAAACCCTATGCACGTACAGTGTTATAGAGAGAAACAGAGAGGGAATTGGAGAGATAGCAGCTAGGGTTTCGGTTGTGGCTTAAAGGACGGACCTAGGAGGAGGGAAGGTTGAGCAATAGGAGATTGACAGTGAACGGACGTTGTCAGAAAGCTTAGGAAGACGGCGACGAGGTCTTGATTCAAAACTACACAGGCAAGTTTTATTCTTTCTCTCTCTCCTTGACCTGTGTTTTGTGCATGCCTAGATGATCTTTAAGATTTTAATCAGACATTAAATAACTCTTGTATGCTTATTAGATCATATTAAATTAGAGTTACACTGAATACATGTCGAAAATTTAATCTGTTTCTTCTTACCAATGATTATCTCTTATGTGTTCTACATTTATATTAATAATGCAAACTGTAATTTTTATCAGTACTGGGATAATTTGGACATAGATTGAACTCCTAGGAACCCTAATAAAAAATTACAGAGTTGATTATACATGCTGGAGACAGAGACGAAAGAGTAGAATAGGAGGAAATAGGTTACGATTCTCTACGAGAGAAAGAGCCGGCTCCAGGGATTGAGGAAGCCGGCTCCCTAGACCACAGAGCCAGCTCCCAAGGTGTGGGAGCTGGCTCCCAATGGTTGGGAGCAGGCTCTCAACAGGACGTGGTTTAAGGGTTTGTTTTGGGTTTTTGAAGTTCCTAGACTGTTTTGGGTGGTTTGTAAGGACTCTAAACATTAGATTATACTGTATTAGAACCCACATTGCATAATTAAAGTCTTTATGTTAACGGATTTAACAGTAGGGAAGTTTAAACAATCTTGTATGCTGTTAACGGATAGAAATGATTAAATTATTTATTTTTGTTTTAACAATTTAATGGACTGTAGCATGGACTCTAAACATGCTATTATGCTGTATTAGAACCTACACGGCAGAATTAATGTTTTTATGCGAAATGGATTTAACAGTAGGGAAGGTTAAACATTCTTGCATACTGTTAACAGATAGGAAGGATTAAATTGTTTAATTTTGTTTTAACAATTTAATGGACTGTAGTATGACTTATAAATCTTATTTTGGATGCATAATGGGATCATTTAATTATTAGATTTGATTTATGCTTATTCTGGATTCTAATTGCTGAGATATTAAACTATGTTCTACAATTACATAGATAAATGTTTTGGATTCTAATTGCTGAACTATTAAACTTTGTTATATCAATTATATGGATTACTGTTGTGGATTTTAATTGCTGAACTACTATATTATGTTCTATGATTACTTGGATGTTATGGATTGTCTGCACCGGTATGGGACGGTGGCATACTAAAGATGGTCTAGCTTAAAACGCTAATTCATACCTCTTCTGGATTTTAATTGTTGAACCGCTTTACCTGTTCTATCAATTATATGAATTTTGTGGATTATATGCACCGGTATGGGACGGTGGCATTTTAGGTTTGGATTAGATCAAAACGCTAACTCTTACCTATTCTGGATTTAGGAAATGTATTTAATTATAACATTTAAATCCTAATTAAATGTCGTGTCTTGGCAATAAATAGTTGAGCGGCACTTCATTGGTTTTGGATGGAATTTATATATATATTTATGATGCCACGATATGAGCTTGAGTCTCAGGATCGTTGGTTAGGGAGCGTATATGCATTGGGATGCCTAGCTGGTTATGATGGTTGAGGTATACCCTGTTAGGTCTAGGTACTCATGCCCACCTTTGGGTGCATTTTTGTATGTTGCCTTCTATTCAGGTTGAGACCCCCATTGTAGTCCAGTGAGAGTCCTTTAGTGTGGATATATATAAGTATGGAATCGATAAATTTTGTTGAAATATCTAGGATGTATTTGCGTATCGGGTCTCTGTTTGGATTGTAGTTAGAATAGAACTTGTTCGTGGTCCTGACCCACTATTATTTTTCAGGTATCGGACGGTTCCAGTCTTTGAGCTTGTTCGTGCTGAGCAGAGACGGTCATTCATTCTTCCGACTGCGTAGGATTGCTATTTATATTTAGTTTTGGATTTCTGTTTAGTTTAGTTTGTCTTCAGTTGGGTTTTGAATAAGGGCCCACCAGATAGATTCCCGAGTTGTATTTGTCTTGGAGGTTTTGGATGTACCAGAATAGTTCTTATATATATAAGTTTATTCTGAGATTTTCATTAAAGGATTATCGTTTTAGTTTTCTTTCAGCAATTTTATTTATTCTTTTTTTTTTTATCATAATTGTATTCTATGTTCTATTATTGCCATTTGTTTTGATATCTTCGGGTGTTCGGGCATAGGCCTGGCCAACCCGCATCTGGAAATCTGGGGGTATCACAATTGGTATCAAAGCACTCCAAGTTCAAGTGTCCTTAGGAATGTCTTTCGTTATAGGACTTCCACGTTGCATCTCTTAAAACTTAGAGTCATATTAGGATTTGTTATACTCTATGTAATGACCCGGTCATTTTTCTTTCTTTTCTTTTTCTCAGATTTTAACGGGTATTTTTTTTCCGTTATCTTTTCCTTTTTGGGTTCGATTTTTCATCATTTGATGTCGTCTCAAGTTCTCTGGAATGATTTCCGAGACTCTTTTCCTTGGATTGACAACTTCCTTTGGGGATTGTGTCATTTTCATATTTTATTTTTCCGAACACTATTCACATTTTGTCTTTTTCTCGTTTATCCTTTTTCCTTGCACAACCTCACTTTTTGCGCTAGGATTTGATTCTGGTTTTGCATGCATTCATGATATTTGATTTCTATGATAGTGGTATTTTTACTTTTCTAGAAAAGCATGTTGATTGCTTACTTCTTTCATAAAGGGGCATTAATGCATACTTTAGTGTAATTATTCTTAACTTGTAGGGTTTTAGTATAATTAAATAAAGTAATTATTTTTCATCTTGGGGACCATTTTGCAATTAAATTTGAAAGATATTTTCAAAAATGACCTTTTTGCAATTTTTGAAAAGTGTGACAAGTATCACACTCTCATTGATCCACTTGTTGACATTTGTGTGGAAACACTTTAATGCATTGGATGATGACATTTGGAGGGTGAGGATTCACCCACTTGTTGGCCTAGGATTGGTGCACTTGTTGGCTTGGATGGTTGACAAGTGTAGGTGTGGGATTAAGCCTAGGAAGGAGCTATGGATTGGTGACAAGTGTAGGTTCACAATTTAGTCTTGCAAATATCTTTGGGCCACTTTGGGATTATAGTTTTAAAGGAGGGTTTTTGTGCAATTGACCATAGATGTGTGTGTTGACCATGGTGTAAGAGCACATAGTGAGTGGAGGATTTCTATTTCCTCCACTCACACTTAACCACATTATTTCATTCTCTTCCTTACAAGAAAACCCTAACTTTCATGGATGGAGCTTGAAGCCTTAGGCATTAACCTTGATCTTTGAGGCCCTTCCACTTACTTTAGACCATAAAGTTTGGAATACTTTTTGTTCCCCTTATCCTCCTCTTCAAAATCCTTGAAGGATCTAGCCTAACTCCTAGTTTTTCTTTGGTATCTAGAGATTCAATTCTCTAGTGAGGTATTGATCTATTATTTTGAAGTATTTTTATGTCATTATTGAGTGTTTTACATGCATGGAAGAGAAGGACTTGTATTTTGCCCTTAAACTGTTTTAACTTGAAATTAATCTTGTCAAATTAAATATAGAATATGAAAATATACTCAATTAGCTTTCATTTATTTTTGGTTTCATGTAATTTAAATTTAAAATGAATTAGTTATGAATTTTTGAAGTTGCAAGCTAGTTGCTGGAAATTTGAAGCTTTTCCTTTTTGGTCCAGAAATGAATTTTTATATGGAGCTGTGTTGTTTCAATTACCTTGAAATTTTTACTGGAACTTCCTCCATAGGTTTTACACCACTCATAATTTTTTTATGATTTTAGAGCATTTCTAAATTTTTTTAAAAATCCAAAACTATCTATTATCCATGTTTTTATTACAGCTAGAAAACATATTTTTAGATGATTTATTTCACTAACCTTTTGACATTGGATCATGGCCTAAATTTCCAGTTTTACACTCTCATATGTTTACTTCCAAAATAAATTAGGTTTGCCCAATTTGGATGTCAAATGAATTTTTTTATGAATTTTCAAAGTTGGGAGCTACAGGCTGAAAATGTGTTTTCTGGGCAGAATTTGTTTCAAAGTTGTGGGGCAAAACTGTTTCAATTGGAAAAATATTTTGTTAAACTAAATTGATGTTATCAAATTACAGTGTTTAAGCTTTCATTGGGCTTTGGATTCATTCGATTTGGGTTAGAATTGAATTTTTTATGAATTTTACAAGTTGAAGGTAGCAAGCTGAAAAATCTGTTTTGCGGACCAAAAATTTGGGGCGATTTCATTTCGGTGGTAATTGGGATTTTCATTCCAATTGAGGTAGGGAATGGTTTAGGATTATTTGTGTGTTGTATTATGTGTTTGCCAAGATTATACAACATATATGTATGCCTTGTATCAAATTTAGAAAGTTAGTAATTTTTATTTCTTTGTATAAGATTTAAAATTTATGATGATGTATAACTTTGATTTGAATTGTAACATTCTAGGAAATTATGCTTATATATGTTGGTTAACATATATTAAATTTGAATCATTTGATTAAGAATTACAACTTTTATTTAATATTTATCTTTAGTGAAAGTTTAATTCACATGGTTGTATCAAACATTAAATCAAGTTGTAATGTGGTATTTAAATAGGCCTTGGCATGTTCTCTAACATAGATTAAATTGAGGACATTTGGAATTATTTAAAAATCTAGAGAAAATTAATTAATTAGCTTGATTAATTTTGTTTTAAGTGTTTTAATCACTTAACTTGTCATTTGATGTTATATATATGATGACCATGACATGTCTTTCAATATATATTAAATTGAGGTTATTTGAATTAACTTGGAATTTAGAGAATTTAACTATTTATGTTTAATTAAATTCTACTTTATTACTCCATGGATTTAATTGCATTTTGGAAGTTGTTTCTATATTTAAATCATGGATTTGGATTTGATGTATATTCACTTGATAACTTTTGAGTATTGGATAACATAGTTGTTACTTTTATATTCATGAGAATATATTTTTCCTTATTGAATATATTATTACCATGTGTAAGGAATTGCACACTTTGTATTTGACATCTTACATACCATAGTAGTTATGAATTTTGAGCATGTATTGTATAACTTTCCAAAATTTAGATTGTACTTGGTAAATAGTTGATATCTTGTATATACATGTTGATATATATACGTTCTTGCACAATTTGTTGATTTTGGAAACTTGGAAATGTCGTTGTTTGGCTACGGCTAGGACTTGGTTCTAATACGGGGGATTGTCCCTCTATATAGTCTAGTGTGCACATAGGGAGGTTACACATGGGCTAGTAACCCTAAAGTAACTATGTTGTCGGTCTGATCCGGCGTGAAGTCCGAGTATCCACTTTGTTTGATTTCGTATTTCATTTCAAGTTGATAACTAGATTATATCGTAACTTGTTGTTTCTTATTTGATTTCCTATTTTGAGCTTAAGATGTAGCTTTGTGAAAGCATGCTTCATGCGTTGTATTGGAAGTTTCATTGTTAGTTAAATTGCATCGATATCATAATTTGTGTTTTGATGTTCAAATGTAGTTTAGGAATGACCTTATAGATTCATTTTGAACATAGACGTTAGGTAGCATGACCCACACTTGTTATTTTCGTATTTTGGATTTCAAGTTGAAGACTTTGAGAATCTATATCTTGTTGCCTTGTATAACATGTTTCCATGTTGTTTGAATTGCATGAATAATGTGATTATGATATAAATGATCTAGGTAGCTTAGGATGATCCTTGGGTCTCATCTTGACACAGACGTTAGGTGGCATGAGCCCCTTTAACATGTTTCACCATAAGGTGATAAAATTGTAAAATGTTAGGTTGATACATGCTCATCTCCTACGAGTAGCTTTATGTTACTCACCCCTACGATACTGGGGCATATTTCAGGTACAGGACTCAGAATTTGAAGATTCCATTGCTCATTGGAAAGCTTACAGTTTCTAAGTTTCTATTTTATGCAAGTGTTAGCATAAAATGCCCCTTTGTAGCCCTATTTGTTTAAACTTGTATTCGTTGATTCGTATATGTAAAGTGTACGTAAGTGCACTCTTTTCAATGTATTTAACATGTATGAGATGAGGCTGGAGGCCAATGACATGTATCTCGTTTTCTATGCACTTTTGTTTTCAAAGTTTATTATGAAAATATTGGAAAATGTTAAGTCATTGTTTCATAACTTTCGCATCGGGTGTTGGAATTTCATATCTTTTCTGCTCGGACTCAGAATCAGACGATTCTTGAGTCTAATTTTGTTCATTTTTCATTGTCCTTCCAATGGTGTGCACGGTGACACCCTTTTCAATGAGAAATGACCATTTTGCCCTTAGTTCATCTCTTTTCGGGTTAGGCATTCTTGCTTCATTTGCTTGTCTCATTTGAGTTCCGTGGATTCATGGAGAGTCATTTTGGGGCCTTAGTGATGACGTACATCTCTTGAGGTCATTTGGCTTCTTTCGCTTCCGCATTTCGGGTCCGTTATCAGGTCAACTTCCGGTTCATCACTAACGCACCGGGTTGAGAAATCCGGGTCATTACACTCTATTTACGGTTCGTTACGAGGAGATGTCAATTACATTCTATAGTTATGGGATGGATGACACTCGGAGGAGGATGGGGTCTAAGGCGAAAGCGATACAGACCCAAAGGAGTAAAGGAGTACGTTATCGAGTTCTTTACCAGAAGTAGAACTTGGGATCGAAGGTTTAGTTCCGAGGTTGGCATTACTTAGAAAGTATAAGCCAAAAAAGGATTAAGGGGTAGGTGTTAGGTCACCGCATATCGGGGCCAACACAACTTCAATTGTTCTCAAAAATGAGACAAGCGAAGAGTAGGAGTCCGAAGAGGATCCTAAGGGAGGAGATTTCAGCGAATCCTCGAAAGCGAATACTAAATCTTGAAGATGAAGGATCACACGAGGGTGATCTTATTCGCTAGTAGTATAGTGAATGATACTAGTAGAGTTGGTGTAGATCAATCTACATATAGTTAAATTTTCGTTTCATCTCTAAGATAGCTATGTAAGAAGTACTCTACTAGAGTTTAGGGATTTGATGGAGTTCTTATCAGAACGAAGAAATGATTTTATATCACGTTCCGGAGAGTATGGGGATTAGGTTGTGATGTTCTAAGTTGCTTAATAAAACCATGGAGGATGAGGGTTAAGCCCTTTGGTATTTGCTTAGGCAAAGGAATGTTGCTTTTAAGCTATGTTTAAATGATATGTTTCGCGGTTTGATGATTACCTACGAAACTATAAAAGGAACTTTTGTGAAATAATTTGGCAAGTTGAGTTCAAAGGAAGTTTTTTTTTTTTCTAGAATGGACGATGCCTTAAGTAGAATTATATTTTGTTTTAATGTGTGTATCATATGTGTTTCATTTTTCATTAATTAGTCCGGATTAGAAATATGGTTTAGTTAGGGACACAAGTATGTGATCAGCCAACTATTGTTCTAATAACATGGAGTAATATCGCTATTTACGCTAAGATTGGGAGCATGAGGTCATAGGATTTGGGAGTTACATATAATTCTAGCCAATCTATTGGACCTGGACATGTATCAATATGTTATACTACTTGGGATGGGATAGTTAAACTATCAATACGAGTCAAATAATCTAAAATGATTAGTTTGATATGTTATATGCTAGATATGGATTCGTTTTTTTTTACAATGCCCTAGTAATGGTGGATATTAATGTGGCGTTATTCGTGAGGTTGTGGTAGATAAAGACCACTGTAATGTCACTATGGTTTATCAAAGGTGTTGGAGGTACAGAACATCTTCTTGGAAATTTCAGAAGTGGCCACTAAGACGGAAGGAGGATTTCATGCTGGTTTAGGTACTTATTGGGAAGACGCCGAGAGAGGATAGTAGACTGACTAAATCTTTATCAGTCTATTCTTAACCAAGACACTATTCATGAGTGTGTCATTTAGAGGGGTTGTCGGTGTTAC
This sequence comes from Cornus florida, assembly GCF_030987335.1. NCBI lineage: Eukaryota > Viridiplantae > Streptophyta > Magnoliopsida > Cornales > Cornaceae > Cornus > Cornus florida. The sequence goes on along the minus strand of NW_026775577.1, from coordinate 34,826,387 downwards.
AATAGGAGGAGGAACCAAAAACTCTACACTGTAAAATATGGAATTGTTTTTTTTATATAGGTCATATTTCGCGACAATTAGTTGTTGATAGGGAATTGATGACTATATGAAAGATGGAAAAGTTCCATATTCATTTGAAGTGAGACAAGGAGTCAAATTGACACATACTTATATTAAAGAAGTAGGGTGTGTCAAGGACAAGAAGGTGAGACCGAACACCTATATAAGGAAGAAGTGCATCATGTGTGTGTGCAAAAGTCATAGCTAGTTGACTTTCGATGAATGGAATTACCGGTTGACTTTCCATATCGGTAAGTTTATCATGAATCAGTAATGCATGGACTTAAGTTGCAGAGTTAGCTTTTGACGATGCTCCAAATTAAACAATGGGTGCAGACGGAAGCTGATGGTACCAAACTAATGGTACTTTCGGTAGATAAATTGGAAGGAGGATGCAAGGACTAAAGTTCACAACACTTTGTTCTTTCTTCATCCGGGTGGAAATATGATGCACTCACGATATGGAGCAGATTTTTGGAGGATAGGCAGGAGGAGGGACAAAGTGATTTTGTCTCCAATTCTAATATTTATTAAATAATCAAGATGAACCGTCAGGGATCACTAGATCCATGTAGACATTTTCTATACTAAAGTGGAAATGATAAAGCGTTTTCATGGATTTAGTTGAGGGATTGCTGACTTTAAAAAAGGGTCAAGATTCTGGTTGGGATATTGGTTAGTTTCTAAATTAATTAGCTAAATTCTTGTTTATTTCGAACTGGTAGGACATCAGTTCATATGATAGAGTGGATTACGAGACGATTTAGATGCATCAAAGTGGTGATTCACACTTTGCATTAAGTTTTGTCTGGTGGAAGGGAATACGGAAGAGGACGATCTCAACAACCGATAGGATATTCATATTTTTCGATTTGTTGTTGAGTTCGCAGTTGGAGTTTTAACTTGTATAACAATGACACTAGCTGTTACCAAGGAAATTAAAGAAGTCAACTTCAAATATTGGGGCTGATTTTAGTGGAGGTGTTACCTTACTCAGATAGAGCTTAAGGTACTAGCGGAAGATTAGTCGTTTCTGTTAATATTGTTAGAGTGAATGCGATGTAAAATTAGTCACTTCTTCTCAATGCACTCAGACAATTATAAGGTATATCAAAACATTGAATGTCTAGTCAAGTGAACCGGCTGATGTAAGGACATATTTAATTAGTATATCTGGATAAGTTGGTTTTAAATTAATGTTATGTGTATGATATGCATACTATGACTATGTGTGATTTAGTTTATTGTTAAGTTTAAAATCGGTATATGGTTTAATTAAGGCATGGTTGATTTACCAAAGACATAGTTGAATTGTCGGTATGGTTAATTTGTCAAAGTATAACTAAATATACTTAAGGTGGCATGGTTGATTTGACAAAGACATGGTTGAATTGTCGGCATGGTTGATTTGTCAAAGTATAACTAAATATACTTAAGGCAGCATGGTTGATTTGTTAAAGACATGGTTGAATTGTCGGCATGGTTGATTTGCCAAAGTATAACTAATTATACTTAAGGAGACATGGTTGATTTGCCAAAGTATAAATAAATATACTTAAGAAGGCATGACTGAGTTTCCAATATATAAATAAATATATTCATACTGACAGGGTTGAATTTCTAAAGCATAATTAAAAATTGCTATGTTAAATTCGTTATGGGCTTTTGGTATTGCATATAGATTCGAGTTACCAAATTTGTTAGCACTGGATGTATAGGAATTTTGTGCGAGTATTCTATGGACCTTGGAGGAATAGGGATCGTTACCTTAACTCCATATTAGGTACGATTGAGTCAGTGTTAGATACAACCCAGGAGTTGTACGGATGTGGGGTTTCTTAAATATAGGAAACTTGTTTATTGTTGGATGCATTGGAATTCTATGGAGCTTACACATAGAGGCTAAGTCTACACGAGAACGGAAATGAATTTTAAAAGCAAATAATTCAGAGTTTGGTGAATTCCGAGGATGGAATTCCTTTTGTTAGGGGGGAAGAATGTAATACACCTAATTTTAAAAAGGACTTAATTGGAATTTAATTATTGTATTTTAGGTGCTTAATTGTTTATGTGTTTGGTTGCCTGTTTATTTTAATAAATTGATTGATTATTTGTTTTAATTGAATTGTTTGTTTGTTTATGTGTTTGGTTGCCTGTTTATTTTAATAAATTGATTGATTGTTTGTTTTAATTGAATTGTCTGTTTCATGGTTAATTTAATTGTACTTTTATTTTTTTTAATTGGATTAAATTAGTTTTAATTGTTTAAATGTTTTGTTAGTTTATTTAAATGAGTTAATTAGGTTTAATCAGTAGTGTTTTTAATTATAATGTTAAAAATAGGGTTTTAGTCTTTTATAACTCACGTATTGGCCGACTAGACTAGGAGTTAATTAGGTTTTCCATCTCCGATTAGAATTGGACCTAGGTTTTTATTGGTGCCTATAAATACAGTGTTATACATCTTCAAAAGGGTTGGAAAAACCCTAAAACATACAGTGTTATAGAGAGAAACAGAGAGGGAATTGGAGAAATAGTAGCTAGGGTTTCAGCTGTGGCTTAAAGGACGGACCTAGGAGGAGGGAAGGTTGAGCAATAGGAGGTTGATAGTGAACGGACGTCGTCGAAAAGCTTAGGAAGACGGCGACGAGGTTTTGATTCAAAACTACACAGGCAAGTTTTATTCTTTCTCTCGCTTCTTGACCTATGTTCTGTGCATGCCTAGATGATCTCTAGGATTTTAATCGGACATTAAACAACTCTTGTATGCTTATTGGATCATATTAAATTAGAGTTACACTGAATACATGTCGTAAATTTAATCTATTTCTTCTTACCAATGATTGTCTCTTATGTGTTCTATATTTATGTTAATAATGCAAACTGTAATTTTTATTAGTACTAGGACAATTTGGACATAGATTGAACTCCTAGGAACTCTAATAAAAAATTGCAGAGGTGATTATACATGCCAAAGACAGGGACAAAGGAGCAGAATAGGAGGAAATGGGTTACGGCACTCTGTGAGAGAGAGAGTCGGCTCCAGGGATTGAGGGAGCCAGCTCCCTAGACCACAGAGCCAGCTCCCAATGGTTGAGAGCAGGCTCTCAACTTGTGAGAGCATGCTCTCATGCCAAACTTGCTACAGGACGTAGTTTAAGGGTCTTTTTTGGGTTTTTGAAGCTCCTGGACTGTTTTGGGTGGTTTGTAGGGACTCTAAACATTAGATTATACTGTATTAGAACCCACATTGCATAATTAAAGTCTTTATGCTAACGGATTTAACAGTAGGGAAGTTTAAACAATCTTGCATGCTGTTAACGGATAGAAATGATTAAAATATTTATTTTTGTTTTAACAATTTAATGGACTGTAGCATGAACTCTAAACATGCTATTATGCTGTATTAGAACCTACACGGCAGAATTAATGTTTTTATGCGAAATGGATTTAACAGTAGGGAAGGTTAAACATTTTTGCATGCTGTTAATAGAGAGGAATGATTAAATTGTTTAATTTTGTTTTAACAATTTAATGGATTGTAGAATGACTTATAAATCTTATTTTGGATGCATAATGGGGTCATTTAATTATTAGATTTGATTTATGCTTATTCTGGATTCTAATTGCTGAGATATTAAACTATGTTCTACAATTACATAGATAAATGTTTTGGATTTTAATTGCTGAACTATTAAACTTTGTTATATCAATTATATGGATTACTGTTGTGGATTTTGATTGCCGAACTACTATATTATGTTCTATGATTACATGGATGTTATGGATTGTCTGCACCGGTATAGGACGGTGGCATACTAGAGATGGTCTAGCTTAAAACGCTAATTCATACCTCTTCTGGATTTTAATTGTTGAACCGCTTTACCTGTTCTATCAATTATATGGATTTTGTGGATTATATGCACCGGTATGGGACGGTGGCATATTAGGTTTAGATTAGATCAAAATGCTAACTCTTAACTATTCTGGATTTAGGAAATGGATTTAATTGTAACATTTAAATCCTAATTAAATATCGTGTCTTGGCAATAAATAGTTGAGCTCACTTCATTGGTTTTAGATGGAATTTATATATATATTTATGATGCCACGATATGAGCTTGAGTCTCAGGATCGTTGGTTAGGGAGCGTATATGCATTGGGATATATAGCAAGTTATGATGGTTGAGGTATACCCTGTTAGGTCTAGGTACTCATGCCCACCTTTGGGTGTGTTTTTGCATGTTGCCTTCTTTTCAGGTTGAGACCCCCATTGTAGTCCAGTGAAAGTCCTTTAGTGTGGATATATATATGTATGGACTAGATAGATATTGTTGAGATATCTAGGATGTATCTGCGTATCGGGTCTCTGTTTGGATTGTAGTTAGAATAGAACTTGTTCGTGGGCCTGACCCACTATTATTTTTCAGGTATCGGATGGTTCGAGTCTTAAAGCTTATTCGTGCTGAGTAGAGATGGTCATTCATTCTTCCAACTGCGTAGGATTGCTATTTATATTTAGTTTTGGATTTCTTTTTAGTTTAGTTTATCTTCAGTTGGGTTTTGAATAGGGGTCCACCAGATGGATTCCCGAGTTATATTTGTCTTGGAGATTTTGGATGTACCAGAATAGTTCTTATATATAAAAGTTTATTCTGAGGTTTTCATTAAGGGATTATCCTTTTAGTTTTCTTTCAGCAATTTTATTTATTCTTTCTTTTTTTTTTTTTAAATCATAATTGTATTCTTTGTTTGATTATTGCCATTTGTTTTGATATCCTCGGGTGTTCAGGCGTGGGCCTAACCAACCCGCATCTGAAAATCCGAGGGTATCACAATAAATGCCAACGTTATGGCCCAATGAAGTATCAACCGACTGAGGATCTGCATACAATGGCAAATTCATGGCCATTCGCTCAGTAAGGAATAGATATAGTAGGTCATCTACCCAAAGCTTTTTGTGAAACAATATAATCTGCCGATTTACGGATTATTTCACAAAATGGGTAGAAGCAGAGGCCTATTCAAGTGTGACTCACGAGCAAGTGAAAAGCTTTTTGTGAAACAATATAATCTGCCGATTTGGAGTACCGAAGGTTATCATGATGGACAAAGGAAAGAACCTGAACAATAGGAGCACAAGGAAGTTCTTTGCCAAGCATGGAATCAGATAGAAGTTAGCTGTAATAAGCCATCCACAGGGGAATGGGCAGGCTGAGATAACTAATCGGACCATCTTTGACTGTCTAAAGAAGAAATTGGAGAAGCTCAAGTCTAAATGGTACAAAAATCTTCCCAACGTGCTTTGGGCTTATCAAACCACTCCGCGAAGGCCAACAAGGGAGAGTCCCTTTGCAATGGCTTATGGATCCGAGGCTGTCATCCCAACTCTTCGAACACACCTGTTACTCGAAGGGAATAATGATGAGCAGCATGCACAAAGCCTTAACCTCTTGGAAGAAAAGAGGGACACTGAGGTAATTCGACTCGCTTCATACCAATACTAATTGCAGAACAATTACAATAAGTGAGTTAGATTCTGAAGCTTCGTAGTAGGAGATTAGGTGCTAAAGCAGAAGACGGCACACGTCAAGAAATTGTAACCCAATTGGACTGGACCCTATCGAGTTATAGAAGTAGTGGGGAAAGGTGCTTACAGCCTAGCTGAAGCTGATGGACGAGTGATCGCACACCCATGGAATGCAATACACCTCAAACTGTACTATCCTTAGAAAGTTGACTCATTTCTTCTATTTTACTTTCTACGAATAAGGTCATTTATGGCCCACTTAATAAAATTCTTGGTTTACTACATCTTTTTGCATCTTCTTTTGTAAATGGATGATATAATGATTATCCAAAAAATGGAGAACGTCGGATACACGAATGGATCCTGATCCCGTGTACTTAACGATCTCCATTACGATGTGAGATTAGTTAACCCACACAAAGATATTGATTAATTTTTTATTTTATTTGATGTGGGATACTGTTTATTTTATTCCAATTCTATTTTCTTTTGTAAATGGGGGCGAGATTAGTACCCTAGTAGATATTACGAAAAGAAAAAAAAATCGACAAAAAAATAATATTTATTAAAGGGATGTGTAAGCTGTCCCACATCAATAACACATAACTTGACAACGTTGTTTAAGTAAAGGCACATTTAAGTATGCAAACATATTGCAAAGTAAACTACTGGTAGCGCGAACGGCCCAATAAAGACTGAGCCCAAGCCCTAATACCAGCGGGCACTCTTTGCAATAATTTACTCTTTTTTCAAAGCCCAAGATATTTGGCCCATACTTTATTTTGTCCCACATCGACTACACATAGAAAAGTAATGTAATTAGTATAGCTGTGTGCCCATACAAGTAAACGCCAGAAAACGAGTCTCCGAGACAAACAGACTTCTCACTACGGGTATGAAAGACTAGCCAGTGTCTGCTACTCATTTTCTTGGTTTCTTAGTTTACTCTTTTTGTTTAAGCCCAGAATTCCTGGCCCAAAATTTAACTCTATTTTGTCCCACATCGATTAAGGATAATGTAATACCCCCACATTTTCCACGCATAAGTTGATCAGGCTTATACACGAAAAATGAGAGGTATCAAAAACCATTGGTAATATACAAGCATGGAATACAAAATGATAACAATAGAAGAACTTTATACAAGAAAGGAAAACTAAATGATAAAACATCCATCCATCCTTTATTAAATACAACACTCCTTTATACAACTTAGAAATCCTTTATCAATGATCCCTAGATAAAACTTAAAAGTTCAACGTCGGAAGTAAATAAAACTGGAATCAAAATGATACATAAAACTTCTACCCTGAACAAGACTGTAAGAGTAGATGAGTTCGAATGATGGTCCCACACTGCTAAGCCTCAACCTTGAAACGGATACTGACCGTGTCCTGAAATAACAACAATGGTGGGTCAACCCCATGAGCAAGTCCTCTCTACTATGACCCAAATCAGAGAATCAAATAAATTAATGATTACTATTCGGAGGTATACTATATCTGTATACACCCTAATGAAACTACACAATGTATAATATGACCTCAACCAGAATAGACGGTGATCACTTAGACTCACATGAGGTGGTTAAGTGTCTCATTTCCCTATCTGGGAAATCAACTATTAATACAAGGTGCACGGTACTGACAACACAGACTCTAAGTCCTACATAGTGGTAACACATCTCAAGGTACTAGTGAAGATACTGAGCATATCACTTTGGCAACACATGCCAATACTATTAAACCACATACCCCGACAGCCACACATCTGTCTATGGCAACGAATGCATAAGGTATAAATGAGTCTCAACTTATTAGTCAGCTCACATGGTTCTATATGGCAACACATCCATATAATATAAATGCAACATAATTTATTAAGTAGTCCATTTACCACCTGAAATGCACACAGCATAATAATAATGATTTATATTTCATTAACAGCATAAATAATCCAATAATGTATAATGGACAATTTATATGAAGAAAATCATGCAATCATTTAATTTAACATTAATGATTAATACCATATAAAATAATAACACAATTAATATTTCAATATGTCATTAAATTAATTACATCCGTTAATAGCGATACGTACTGCAAACGATACCATTAATGTCTAGAAATATTAATCGGACATAATAATAATTAACGGGTAATAAAAATAATAATTTAATGTCCCGTTAAACCTGTAACTACCAACCCTAGGCCCAAAAATGCAAGTTGAAGGCTCTGGAAATTACAAAACAGTCCCTAGGGGTATTCTGGACTTTTCCAGCAGCTGTAGAGGTCCTACACGCGCCCCCACGCACCTCCCTAAGCTTCCCCCACGTGCTGCCACCTTCCCCACTCTCACACGCGCCTCCACGCGCGTTTAGAGTCTGCCACGCGCTTACACGTGCCCCCACGCGCGTCTGGCATCAGCCACGCATGCAATAATGCGGCGTGTGCTGGTTGGTCAGTTGTACCATTTCTCTGTGGGCGCGCTACATTGGATTGATCTCAATGATCATCCTTTAATCCAATGGCCCTTGAATTACGCGTATCCTATTATTGTATACTATGCTACATAGAATCAATCTAGTGGTCAAAAGCTAATCCAACGGCCGCTGATGTAAGTGCATAGGAACCCTTGTGCGCTGCCTCATACCGGATTACTCCGGTTGTCTTCCCCACTGTCGGTGACCAGAATCTCGCCAGAAAATTCGCCGGAAATTACAGAAAAATCACAAAAAATTCCAGAAAATTCTAGAAAATTTCCCAAATCCTTAAATAATTATTTTTAACTATATTTTAATTACATAGGCTAATAAATAAATATCTAACACCTTTAATAATTAAAATTTCATTTCTTTAATAAACTAAAAATTTATTTATTAAAATTCCTAGCATGCTTCTAACCTCTAAAATAGCCGAATAAATTAATTGAATAATTTATGGATTCAAAGGGGAAAAATAGATAATAACTTGCCTTATGGATTTGAAACAAATCCACCGGTTGCGCGTAGTCAGGTAAAATCACCTACACCAGTCCAAACTTCTTTTTCTCTCTTTTCCTTTTACTCTTCTAAAATGGCTCACTGTTATTTTTTTTGTTTCTCTTCTACTTACGTGACTTGCTTCAAATTGTAGCTAGCTAACTAATATATACTAACTTATATAATATAAATATTACAAATATCTAAATTTACATTAACTATCAAAACCTCCCACCTAATTTAATTCAAGGCAATAAAATCTAAGTCAAATAATTGGCATAAAATTCTACCCTAGTAAATGAAATTCTATCCTAAGATTAAATTGACATCATAACATTGTTTTAATACTATTATTATTATTATTATTATTATTATTATACTACAATACAAATGTAATACTTTAATTAACTAATATTAATTAATCTAAAACATAACCAATAAAATATATAAATTAACATTATAATAAAAAGAACATACAATTAATATTACATGCACAAATAAAGAATATTAATTTAATAATTTAGCATACACAATTAAAAGGTGAATAAATCTACACATTAAATAATTAACCTAATACAAAATTAATTTAAATAAACTCTTTAAAAAATACGGGGTATTACAGATAAAAAGAGTGTGTAGTTAATATAAAAAGAGTGTGTAGTTAATAAACCCATACCATACTATAAATAAGTGCCGTAAAACGAGTCTCTGAGACAAACAGATTTCCAATCACATATATGGAAAGTTACACAGTCTCAATGACTCTTTTTCATGGCTTCTTTCTCTTTTAAAAGCTTCGGACCCCAGGAGTCCGAAGATACCAAATAAATTCCTTTGAGGCATATGTCATTGCCAAGGAAATTTACACTTCAGGCCACAAGAGTCTGAAGATATTGATGCAATAGATGCTTCGGACCCCAAGAGCCCGAAAGTATCACTAAATTCCTCTAAGGCACATAGCCGAGGAACTACATGCTTCGGACCCCAAGAGTCCGAAAGTATCACTAAATTCCTCTAAGGCACATAGCCGAGGAACTACATGCTTCGGACCCCAAGAGTCCGAAAGTATCACTAAATTCCTCTAAGGCACATAGCCGAGGAACTACATGCTTCGGACCCCAAGAGTCCGAAAGTATCACTAAATTCCTCTAAAGCACATAGCCGAGGAACTACATGCTTTGGACCCCAAAAGTCCGAAAGTATCACTAAATTCCACCAAGGCACATAGCCGAGGAACTATCTGCCTCGGACCCCAAAAGTCCAAAGGTATCAAAGTATGCAGCCAAAAAGTTACACCCTCCAGAGTCCGAAGGTTCGAAGGAACCAGTAAGCTCCTCTAAGGCATATGCTATTACCGGGGAATTCCATGCTTTAGACCTCAAGCGTCCGAAGACATCAAAATTTTCCTCTAAAACATATACAGCTATCGAGGAACCTAACACCTCGGATCTCAAGAAGGTCCTCTACGGAAGGGGGGTCATTCAAAACTTGTCCCTTGAGGAAAACAAGCTTTTTCTTGGCTACAAAAGAGGGGAACATTGCTGAAAAAATACCAAGAAATTCATAAGTATGACGGAAAAGTAAAACTTGACATGGGAAGCAACCGGAGCATTTTTTATAAAGAGAAGGTAAATTTTCTATACCTAATATCCCAAATTTGCGAGGGATGGGAAGTTTGTTCGATTGAGACACAAACCAATTCCCTTTAACAATAATCATTCTTTCTTTCCATCTCTTCTCAGAAGTGGGGAGGTCTGTACATATCCTCTGCCGAAGAAAGGAAGTAAGATAGTAATGGCCGAGCTCGGTTTGATGTTTGGAAATAGAATAGGTGATCAATAGGTTAGCAAGAGTCAAGTCAATACTCTCAAACCTTCGGCGAACAAGAAGAGCCGAGACTATTCGAAAAAAGTTAAGGTTTACTTGAAGAGGGGCGATACCTAACTTATTGAAGACCAGGTGGTAAAAGGGGTGAAGGGGAAAAGGAAAAGCATGAATGTGCCCAATAGACAAAAGTAATTCATTCTCTCTAACACCCTCACCTGAACTGAAATCATTGTTTTTCGAGTATTCAACAATCTCCACCCCATTGGGGATCTCAAATTCTTCCATTACGGAATCAATGGTGAACTCGATACGCCAGACGGACAAAATCATTTCTCTTTCCTTTTTTGAGAAAATACTAGGTGATCCAGAAGTGGATACTTCTGCTTGTGGTGAGGAATCGTTTATTCGCACAGTAGATTCATTTACAGACTCAAGAGGGCTGGGAACCCTAGGAGGAGGAACTCTAAGAAGAATAGGAGATGACGAAGTTGTGGATTCGGAATCTAAAATCTCTATATGGTCGTTGAAGTGCTCATAATATGAAATCAAAAAGATGGATGAAGAACTAACCGAATATCACGACGAAGCAGTGAATGCAGTGAAGGCAAGAGCAAGCTTTGAGGAAGTCCTTTGGTTAGAATGTCAATGGTCACTTCTTAAACCGCCTCTTGCAAAAGTTCGCAACCTTGAAAAATCAATTCCCTTCTAACTAGGAGCCGTAGTTTAATTTAGGAGGGAATTGGGGGCAAAGTGTAAGGAAAAAATCTCCCTACCAATAAGAATCAACCACGTCATTAAAGTAAATCAAAATCCAAATTCTTCTCCAAATCAACCCATCAAAGCCCGATCTCGGTGAAGCCCAAGTAAAGTTACTGTCGACCCAAGGTTATTCATATTAACCTCTTGATTCGTGGGTCGGCCCATTCACATCTAAGTCTAGTTCAAATTAATCAAAGTCTTTTTACTTAAGGATTCTTCATATAAGGAAGTTTTACATAGAAAAAGACTTGCATGGAAAGAACTACAAAATGAAAGAACTCTGTAAGTAAAGAATTGTATATGGAATGAATTAGAGGACAAGTAGAGTGACTCATACCATAACCATCATCTTTTTGTATATAAATAGAGGCATAGACCTCTAATAAATATCATCAAGCATTACAAGCTTTTCTTTGAATTATTCTTGTTAATTGTTCTTTTATTTTGAGTGAGTTGTATATATTCTTTTGACTTTTTAATTAAATTGCACTTTCCTCGTCCTATTTTTCCATTCTTCTCTTCTACGCCCCTCACCACAACTAGTGACGTCGTTGATGCTAAGGTCGGTGGTACCACAACAGGAGCGGGAGCCGCCACAAGCGGCTTAGTCGTAGAAGCAGTCTGCAAAAGGGTCGGCACAGTAGTTGGCGACCGTTGTTTGGAGGGAATCTGCGCAGGTCAGAGCACTGAAATAGAGAGGACAAGAAGAGTGGTGGCTATGGATGCTGCAATGCTCGAACCATCAAATCTCAACCAACATTATCACAGACCTCGCGACAAAAGTTCGATCTCAACCACTACTAATCCATTACAGACCTCCCGACCAAGCTCTTAGAACTATCGATCTCATAAATAATCTTTTGACCCGTCGACAAGCAATCTTCGATCTCCATTTTCATCCCATCACTGTAGAATCACACATCAACACAAACCACCACTATCCCAATCCCAACCCATTACCAATCACCACTGTAAATTAACCCCAAAATCATCCACACAAATCCCAATTCCAATCCAAACCCATCACCAATCACTGCTGCCACCACAATCACCATTGTCCTAAACCCATCACTAATCTCGTCGCTGGAATCTGCAAAACTCATTCATCGCCGGAATCTACAAAACCCATTCGTTATCGAAATCTATAAGATCCATTCGTCATAAATTGTTGTCCTTGGATTTGTCATCAATTGTCATCCTCGGAGTGTTCGCCACTGCGTCGTCGGAATCTGGAATCGTCGGAGTCAGATTTGCAAGTCTGTTAAACCAACGGTGGCCATCCTCGGAGTCAGATTTGTGATTTGCAGTCTGTTAAAGCAATATTGAACATTTAATGCATATATATATTTGTGTTCTTTGATTTGCAGGCAGAGTTGATTTGAGTTGATGGGTTGTACTATGGTGGTGGCAGCAACTATAGTGGTAGAGGTGGAGATCGAAAGAGTGTGGACAATTGTGGGTAGAGAGAGAACGAAGGGTAGAGAAGGAGAGAATGATCGTAATTGGGGTACAGAGATACTGAGATAGGTTGCCGCAACGCAGAGTCATTTTAGAGGGAAATTCTAAGAGAGAAATTCTAAGGGAGAGAGCATGGGACAAAATCGTCATTTTACACTGCCTACATTTTTATATATTAATTTATTCTACATTATAATCATTTTAAGTCTTAAAGAAAGTATTTACACCAAATCGTTAGTATAAAAAGGTTTTACGCTATACAAGAACTTATTTCCACTGTATAGATAGTAGTTGGTTATTTTTTGGCACTTGACCCTGTATATGGTAGATGGATTTTTTTTTAGCACTTGACCCTATATATATAGAAAAGAGTTATTGCTGAACCTAATAATAACAAAATTACTAAATTAGTTTCTAGTTAGCACGCTTACCATTTCCTGCAGTATGTTCGTATATATATATAGTCTATTTATATTCCCCACCATAACCAATATCTATAAATGAGAGGAAAGACTAAATTTGGTGTTCTTGACCCGGCCTCTCTCTCTCTCCGTCCTTGTTGACTATACATTTTTTTTTTTTTTTTTTTTTACTTTGCACTCAGAACTTCAATTTTGTGTTCCCTGCATTGATTCAAAGTGAATATTATCCATTGACAGAATCGTGAATTTGTACCTTATCTATTCATGTAAATAGGCCGGAAAAGAAAAAAAATTAAAAGGTATATCTATTTATATTTGAATAAATTAGAAAATGAAAAAAATGAAATGATAATATTAAAATAAAGAAAAAAAAATAGAAAAAAAATAAAATGATAACAATTAAATTATTATAATATTTTTTAAAAAAATAGGACTCAAGCACCATAACAAATTTATTCTTTTAAATATTTGAGGTAATTTTGAAATTATAAAAGTATTATTTAATTACTATTATTTGTTTCAAAATATTTCTATTCTAAAAATATCGTATATAACGGATTTGGAGGACTATCCTTTCAAATCTCTCCCAATCATTTTCTTCTTTTTCCATTTAAAATAATCCAAACACATTTTATACTATCATTTCTACTATTTTCTTTCCAAATCATTCAATCCAAACGCAGCAGGCCTATTTATTTGATGGAATAATCTTACTTACTTAATTCAATCAAAATGCATCTAAAAGTTATAAGCGATTCAATCAAATTATTGGACGTCACTATTCACTTTAAAATTTTATTTTTCTTGGGGTATTCATTTTTTATTCAAATCATTGTTGCGTGATGATTTTTCCAATCACGATTGAGTTCATGTACACCTGATGATAAACAAAGGTTGTCAAATGTAATTGACAAATGGTTAATGAAATATATAGAGAATTAATTCAAATAATAATGTTCAATAGACAAGAGTTGGTTGTTGGCACACAGAAACAGCTTTATAAACACAATTTTTGGATGTGGTATCACAGATCAAGTATTATAGCGTGTAAGAAAAAGAGGTCGTTCTGATCCTCTCGTTTTATGGGTGTCTCTGTGTCTTGGAGTTTCTCAATTTAATCAGAGGTGTTCTGTGTCTGATTTTGCTACTGGGTGTGTTTATTGGTGTTTGTTGTTGTTCTGTTTCCTTCTAGCCAAATTTACTATATTTCTTCAGATCTGGTGTAGCAGCATGCTGTTGCTTGATTGAGTCTCTCTATTTTGGGATTTTCTTGGATGGTTTGCTTTTGTGAGTATTTGGTTGGTGTTACTGGTATTGTGGAAGTATTCCAGGTATGTAGTTTAACTGTTCTCCTATTGGGTCTTGCTGGACTCCAGGATGTCCAGAGATCTCATTTGATGGTTAGTGGTGCCGTATTCAAGTTTTTTAAATTCCCGGCGTGTATTCTAAAGTGATCGCTGATAAGGGGTTTATTCAGAGTTGCTTGTTTGTTGCATCTTTTGCTTTATTGTTGTTTGTGGAGCCGAAACTGGATGGCGCTGCTGATCGCTTTTCCCCAGTTCTTTCCGGCCGATGTCCTCAATACTGGAAGTCTAAAGGTTGGTCAGGTTACACTGGCCGGCGACATATCCAATCGATGGGGTGGGATTGACGCTGAAGAAGCGTATTCTGGAAGCTATGCTTTGGACTTTGGTGGGGTATGTGCACGTGCGATTTAGAGATCAGTATCTGGCCCCCACACCTTTTATATCTCTAGGTGTTGGAATCCACATGGGTTTTGTTAAGCAAGTCATGTCCTGTGTGGTCAGGGTGAAGAAGCGTTCTCCATACGCTTCCCTTACTGATGTCATCATCGGTTATTGTCCTTGATTTGTGATGCTCATTGATCTATCGCCACTCACGTCGTATCATATTGACCATCTTAACTATCCGTTAGCTTTCTCAAAGTCTCTAGTAGGTTCTATAAACGAGTTAACTATTTTGGTAACTACTATATGCGGAAGTATTGGGGGCTGTTTAGTGATCCTATATTATCTAATTCTCTCCCCAATCTTTGTGGCATCTATGGATCCAAGTATGGTGAATCAGTTTCGTGGCATGAAGCTGACACAAACGGATTCTCTTGTCGGTTGATGATATTGCTCAAAGTGTTCAATTATGTCGCGTTAGTTTTTTTGGTTGCGGGGAATTTTTCCTACTCATTATCCATGAATGCTCTATTCGCCAGTGGATCATTAATGGCTATCCTTGGATATTTGACGGCCATCAACTGGTGATTAAGGAATGGGAGGATGGTTGGATATTTGACGGCCATCAACTGGTGATTAAGGAATGGGAGGATGGTTTACTCCTCTCTGATGCTCAAAATGGTTGTAGGGGCTAACCAGCCAGCTTATCCGAAGCCAATTAAAGCATAGGGTTGCTGCCTAGGCTGTCGCCTTGAATTTTGGTGTTTGATTCGGTTAGTTGTCTAGGTGGTTTGTTAGCCTTGTTTTGAGTATGGTTTTGCTCTTGTATGTATCAGTTTGTTGGTTGTTTGGGATGTTCTTTTCTGTAAGTGCCGTTTGGCTTTTCTTATTGTCAGGTTAAAAAAGAAAAAAAAGAAAAAGTATCATAGCGTGTGAAAAGTCTAGTCATCCATTAGCTGACTTCGAGTCAATGGTTGCAACTATCAACTCGCATGATTGAAATCTATATATTAAAATATATATACACGATAGTGTTTAGTGGGGAAAAAGTCTATTTTTTATTTAACTTAATTCAATATTAAGTGGCAAACAACATAACATAATTCAATTTTAGTGGCGACAAGGGATTTCTTATAAATATAAATATAATTTTTAAATATGAAAAAGAACATTAATCTATCAGGGCCGGCTTCTAATTTGGGCAAAAAAAAAAAAAAAAAAGTTTAAACCTAAGAGCTCTCAAGTCGCCTTGTAATCAATGGATCTAGGGGACGCACCATTATGTTAAAAAATGAATATTTCTCTGTTGTATCATATGCTTTCAGCGGGATTCGATGTAGGACAAATGACGCGACCCGGCAACCCTGTCTACCAGGGTGAGTCACCCGGGCACCTTCCAGACGCTTGGTGTAATATCGAATCAAAGATTGGGTCTAGTTCTAATACCATCCGTAACGGGTGGACGTTTACCCATTTATCTAAAAGTTCAAACTGTTGGATAGTGTTACATACTCACTCATTTATACCCAATCACTTTTTAATTCAGATCCGATGTGGGACAAATGACCCTTATTACACTAAACATATAGCTAGTGCAACGTACTAGGCGTGTAACATACACATAAAAAATAAAAAATAAAAAAAAAAAGTTATTGCATATACCACGTAACGTGATTGTTGCACAAGGATGTAATGGCACAGAGGAGGATACAGGTTCGTAATAGACACCATGAGAAACATGACTTTCAACTCCAAGGATGGTTAACTTCCAACTCTAAAGATGGTTATTTCAACAACAACAGTAAGAAGTGATAACACTGAGATTCAACGAAAAGAGGGAATCACCCCAACGGTGGATTCATCTATTAATTAATGTTGAAAATAGAAGACAAATATATATTCACAAGCTCATTCATTCAATACAATGAGCTCTTCTTCAGCAACAACATGTTTTGAGTACAAGTTCAATGGAAATTGTTTGCCTAATCTAATTGCATCACAGTTAAAAGTAGAAGCCAATTCCAGAGAAATAGTAATGCCTTTGGCATGGTTAAATCCTACTACTTAAAAATATACAGTATATATGTGTGCGTGTATATATATATATATGTGACTACCTTATCACTCAACAAGACAGCTCTATTGATTGAAAATTGAAACAAAACACAAAACCATTCTTGTCATTCTGGATTAAGAAATCTCCCTCTAATACCATACAAATAAATGCGTTACTCGTTAAACTGACAAACTAACACAAGCAAAAAGCCATAATGCAAAAAGAAAAAGACATGACAAAAGAGATCATTTTAGCCATGACTCGATATACAAACATAAGAAATAAAACATATTATCATTTGAGCACAATTGCGTTCACTAAAATGCTATATAATATATGAAAAATAAAACATTAAAGCAACAGATTAGAAGTAATCCGACCTATTTTATTACATGTCCAATGACATGCTTGTTCATGACGAAGCAAATGCAAGACCGCAAACAGAAGAAAATGGGACGGTGGTAGATGCTGGATGAATAAGTGCATCACGCTAGACTGCTATACTTGAAGATTTTTAAGAGAATTTGAAATAAGAGCATACATACTGAGCTTAAACTAAGATAATTGGCTAAATATATATCCGGTACCACAATTACCACTTTTCAGACATCTCTCACTTAGCTTCATGTACTCATGCAACTATAGAGCCAATCAAAACTACTACTAATCTAGTAATAATGTTCTGCTCATGCATATATACCATTTCCTGCAGTGTTGAATGTTCATAACTTTATATATATATATATATATATATATTTATATAGTCCATTTATATTCCCAACTATCACCAATATCTATAAATGAGAGGAAAGACTAATTTGGTGTTCTTGACCCGGCCTCTCTCCGCGTACTTGTTGACTACACAATTTTTTTGACTTTACACTTGCAACTTCAATTTTGTGTTCCCTGCATTGTTTCAAAGTGAATATTATCCATTGATAGAATCCATAATATCTTAATAAGGTGGTCTATGGATGCTTAAATCAACTCCATGTGGAGTGTTGCCCAAGTGATTGGGTTGCTTCTAGTTTCCGGGAGCCTGTACTCGAGCCTTATACCATTTCCTGTTGGGAAACGTGCAAGTTTTAAAAACTTTTCGAGAGATTTTCATACATAGATCTTGATTCATCGTATAGAGACAAGTTCTATGAAAAAATAAAATATGATGTATCATTCAATTAATAAATTGAATACTTACATCAAAGGTTTGAGTAAACCTTTAAATCTTTTCTCTAAAATGAATATTCTCCCTTATTATAGATTTCTTTGTAATATCATTTTTCTTTCTTTTTATAGTAATCTTCCCTTTAGGAATCACCAATATACCTCAATGAATTATCTCGGAGCCAAGACTTGTGGTAGCCTCCTTTAGAAGAGAAAGCAAACCCTAAAAAGTAGAGAGAGAAAATATATTCTTTCTTTTCTTTCAAAAGTCTACCTTAAAATATACGTAGACTCATATATATATAGGCAACATAAAGATAAATGAAAGGAAATAATAAATCATTCTCAATCTTTAATTCACATATTTCAATTATAATAGGACTCCAATATCAACTTGGGCTATAGGTGAGAATTCTTTGGACTTATTATTTTCTTGGCTATTATATATTAATAATTGGTCTGATTCATAAAACCATGGACCCAAATCAATTAATTCATAATTTATTTTCTACTACACTAAAAGAAATTAATTGCACTCCAATTAAATAGTAAATAACTTCTAAATCAATGTTGCACTTTGACCCCTCTATGCATAATTATTTATCGGATTATAAAGCCATCAATTTGACAACATAATTAATATAATTATTTTGTTACCTTTGATTATTTCCGGCTTGATCATAAAATATTTGTTTGACAAAAATAATAATTTACTAAATAAATATATAGAAAACATTTTGTCTAAAACATACGAAGGCCTTCGAATTTAATTTGTGATGAACCATAATCAATACAAAATAAATACAAGTAGCACTGTTGCAAATATTGAGAATATAACCCTCTCACTATCTAAAGCACTGATCTATGGATCCCGAAGTATCCGCCGAACAAATCAAAGTAATTATTAATTAATAAAAGAGTCTACTTCTCTCATACTTGAAAATCAAATACCATGACAGTGATAGGGAGAAATTGTATACGACGACTCTAGTAATATATTTTAACCTAACGCGGATTCAGTTAAAGTCTTAATTAATAATGAGTCCATCCATAATTACCGACTATGAACTATTTATGATTACTATTTATATTCATGTATTGATTGCCATCACAGACATATATAAATACCTCTTGTAATCAAGTGGACACTATCAATTCCATAATGAATCGAAATATAATACATTAAATTCACCAATTATATAAATCATAAATATTTCAGATATGTCAGGAACATATGTCACTTTAATTCAAATAGGAATTTGGTATGCCAGGGCATATAAATCTCAACACCCCATCTCTTCCCCTTTAACCACTAATCCCAAATATTTTTGCCATAAAAATAAAAAATAAAAAATAAAAATAAAAATTAGGAGGAAAGAACTATTAAAGTTATTTTATTAAAAATATACATAATAATAATTATACAAGTATTCACATGGGGAGTCGAACCCCTACGCTCTCACTTTGGAGAAACATGGTTATATTATTGAGTTAATGACCTCACCTTTCGTCATCTGGCTTTTGTTCTTCATGTACCGAATGACTCTATGAAATTAATTATGTCGATACTTCCACATATTATGGGTAACGTAGGAGACGTCTCTATTTTTCCACCGAAAAATCTTTAGAATTACAACTGCTTAGCTTTTAATTTGGGCAAAAATGACACCCAAGACCATTGAGTACAATAAAAACTTACTAAAATTAGATAACTACCATAAATCAACTAATTTTGAGATAGATTAGACCTTTAATGAAAAATTCTAAGCCTTAAATGATGAAATTTGGCTAAAAAGTAATGTATATTACGAGTCCATTTGAATATATTGTTGGGCTGAATTGGACCGAGATGGGTCTCAATGTATTCAAATGTGTTAGCTCCTTTGTTTGACCTTCTGATGGTCCAAATGGTCTTCATGGTTGTCGACAAACCGTTCTACATAAGATGAGGAACCTTGTGACCATATTTTCATCCACGAAAATTGAACAAGTAGCATATGAAAATTGACCTCAAGCATTTTGTTTCAATTCACCTCTAGGGCTTATGCACAAAGGCATTTATTGTGAGATATATTTTTGTAATTGGCATATTTCGATAACAAAACAAGTCCTAATCCAATTGTAATTTCAGTAACCATATCAGAATCGACATCGACTATGAAATTCGAAGGTTGTTCAGAAAAGAAAAGTACTGTTGATCATCGAAAAGGAAACAATAACACATTAGGACATTGTTTCCCACTTAGGACACAAATACCTATGAGGTATATTTCCAGAGTTTAAAAAAACAGAAAATCCAAAGTTTAAATTGGATTCTGTCAAGTGGGAACCGGTACCTGAATTTGGGAACCGGTTCTAGAAGCTTAGACTCGGGGAACTCCATTCTGTCCTTTGGGAATCGGTACCAAGATTGGGAATCGATACCAGAAGTCCTGACAACAATAGGTTTTCAGTTTCCTTGTTCTGTTTGATTCCTTTTGATCCAACTTTCCTTCCAAGTCCTATGCATGAAATTTCCTTTATTTTCAGAAGGAATATGACTTTGCAAACCTCTATATAAACCATGTCATACACATAGGTTTATGAACGGCTTTTGTTCTATAAATTCATTATTCTTAAAGTCTTAGGAAGATTATTTTTGCAGAAAATCAAAGTTGATTTTTCTGTCATCTTTCTAGAACACATACATATAAACACAGAGAGTTTAGAGCCGTGGTGTTCAAATCCTAATCATGATTATACAGTTGCATCTCCATTGATCGGACAAAAGTAGATCTATTTCTACATCGAATTTAAACGATTGAAGAACAGAAGTAAAAGTGATCACACATTGAAAGGTTTGGAGCATTCATGGAGTGTTGTCTAATCTACCTGCTACTCTTCTACAAGTATCAAATAAAAGCCTGAGGTCAAGTTCCTGTTGGACGGGGAGTCGCTGATGAGCACTGAAAAGTGCTCATTTAAACCCGTTAAGCTTAAGCATTCTAGTACCTTTATCTATCTTACTTTGCCGTTTTAGATTTATTACGTGTTATTTATATTTTCAGGCACAAATCCCAAAATTGAGCTAACTCAGCCAAATAAGAGCTTAATTGAAGCAATCCTGAGATAAACCAAAGGAGGGAGCAAAGTGGAGAAAGCAAGGAGCAAAAAGGAATCAAAGTTGTGCAACTGAAAAGTTCGATTGATCCAACTTAGAGTTCGATCGATCGAACATCTATGATCGATCACAGTACTTCTCGATAGATCCAACCTTGGCCTTTGCTGAAATTCCAAGTTCGATCGATCCAACATCACCTTCGACCGATCGAACCCTATTTTGTCCTATTCAAATGATTGATCTTATCCACAGCTGTACGCCTACCAACCACTTTTGTCCTTTTCCCCATAAATATCTTCGAAATATCTCAGCCTTGTCCTTATCCGGAGGAGTCAGACCATTTCGATCGATCCAAGATGTAGTTCGATCGATCGAACCCATCTTCGATCGATCCAAGTTAAGGTTCGATCGATTGAACTTCCTCCAGCGAGAAAAAGTTAAAGTCCAGCTCATTTATTCCGTCCTTCACCCAATCATTGGAAAATATGCCTTGCACGACCACAGCTCATCATAGGGTGTATTTGACCTACCTATATAAGGAATATGATACACTTTTTGGTGAAGAGCCGAGAGTCTCTTGACACACATTGAAAATCATCTTGGAGGCTCTCCTTGGAGAGGAGGAAGGAGGGAAGCTAGAGCACCATTGGAGGAGATCTTCACCAACAAGGAGCAGCCATGGAGTTAGCCCTTGAGGGTTGGATCATCACTACCATGAGTGTCTAGACATCCTCTTGGGGCTAGAGTTAGCCCCAAGCTTGCTTTCTATTCTCTAATCTTGTGTATTATTGAGGGATTAGTGTTGTATAATACATCTTGATATTCATGTATATATAAATCTTGATTATTTCATGGTTTGTATGGTTTAATGCTTCCAATTGACTATTCTATTCTACCCATATGTCTATGTATGCTAGAGTAGGATATTCATGTGCTTATCTCTAGATTTAGTGTTTTTGATGCATGTCTATGTGTATTGATGCTATAGATCTAGAGATTATCAAGATGATATGCTTAATGAATGCTATTTTGGTTCATTTGATGGTTTATGCCTATTCTTGATGGCTTGTGCCTCTCCCCTAGTCTAGATAGCTTTATTTTCATGCTAGTAGTGTAGATTTAGTGTAGTGGTAGTATAATGTTAAATGGAAGGACAATCTACTCTTGATGTTTGATGTTCCATGCTTGTGAGTCCAAATGGCATATTCCTCTAATATTGTGTTGTATGTGGATTGTGAGCTTAATGAAGGATTAATGACTAGTTATGATATGTTGTATCTTTCACATGTGTTTAGACAATTTATTCCTCTCCCAATAGATAAATTGTGGCCTCTCACATGATGTTTAGATAATGCATGTTTAACTAAGTCATCCTTATGGATTGTTTGGACTATGAGCTTAATGAAAGGTTCAATGACTTGACTTGATATTTTGTTCTCTTCACATGATGTCTAGACAATATATTCCTCTACCAATAGATGTATTGTGGCCTCACACATGTTGATTGAGACAATTTGCACTTGTTGAGTCACCCTTACCAATTGAATGTCTTTTATACACACAACATTGTTGCAACACATTCATTTCCCTCATTAGTCACTTGATTATGGTTTGGAATAGTATTGTTTGGTGGTGATCTCTACACCCCAAGACCTTTCCTTCTTACTTACTCTTTATCTTAATGCATTTTAATTAATTCTTTTCTAGAAGTAATCAACCAACCCAATTCTCTTTTGCAATCATTTGGTACGCTAGAGTCGAAGTTGAAATTCCAACACGTATAATCCCTTGGGACGATCCCTACTCACTCTTGCTACGTTAGTAGTAGTGTTGGTAGTGGTTTTTATAAATTTAAATTTGACATAAAAGGCTTTTCTTGAACCACACATTCATTACATTTAGTTTGGCATATTACAAGCGACCTCGTCAGATTTTGGAGCTGTTGCCGGGGAACTTTGGAACTTAAAGCAATCATTGGAGCTTAAAAGCTAAATTTGGAGTTGAAGTGCTAAAGGACCATTGTGACCAATTCTTGGCTCTCTTGTATTTTAATTGTTTCACTTCTTTGTATGCTTATGATAGCCCTTGTTGAGGCTCATTTTATTGCTATATTTTTGTCCAAGCATAGGCCCTTGTTGAGGCCAATTTTTTCTTGCATTTGGGTTTTAATTGTGAATGGAGAAATTGTTTGATCCAAGTTTGGAGGGAAATTACATCCCTTCACCTTATGCTCCTCCATCACATTTTAATCCTTATGAGATTGAGTCCAATTCATTTCATGCATCATCTTATTATGGACTTAATCACTCATTTAATCCTTCTTGTGACTATTACCCTCCACCACCATTTTATGATGAATCAATTCCACCACCTTCTAAGTACTCACCCGGATTTGAAGAAAAAGTGTTAGCTTTACTTGATGTGCATATTTCACACACTTCACTTATTAATTCTCATTCTCAAGCTTTAGCCAACTTAGAAGCTCAAGTTGAGCAAATTACAAGTACTATTTCTCATCAAGAGGAGGAGGAAGAGGCAAATGAAAAAATGGCAAGAACTTCAATGTATATAGATGAGGATGATGAGAGTGAGGAGAATGAAACAAGTGAGCTAATGCCTAGCACTCTATCTTGTATAGAGGAGGAAGTGGCAAGTGAGTTAGTGGCTAATCCAATAGAACATAACATAATTAATGAGGACTTTCCTTGTTTTGATTATGATTTTATCTATGATATGGCTACTCTAGAGAGTGAGGAGATGTTGACCACACTTGAGGTAGGAGAGAAGGAGGAGGAACTTGTTGAAGAGGGCCTTCCTTCTATTATCTCTAATGACCCTCTTGAGGAATGTCTTTTGGAAATGTATAAAAATTGTGGTTTTGACTTTAAAAGCTCTAAAAATGAAATAAACTCTCTAATGGACTCCTTAGCTTACTTAGAAGGTGAGGAAATGGTAATTTATGAGGAGGAGAAGAGGGATGAAGAGAAGGTGTTTCTTATTAATCCAAATGAGTCTTTGAAAGACAATGCCTCACCAATTATTAATATGGATGATCATTTGAATGTGTTTCAAGAACACAACAAAGAGGCAAGCCTAACCATGATTGATTTTGTTTTCAAGACCGTGGATGAAAGGAACAATATCATCTCTTTTATTTCTTTTCAAGTTATTCTTTTGGAGGATGATTTTATTGTCATAACTGGGACATTAAATGAGAAAAGTGAAAAGAGGGTCAATAAGGATGTTTCATATCCAGTTTTTGATTCATTTGATTAGTAAGTTGACCTAACGTCTTGCTAGAGACGTTAAACACTAGTATTCATAGAGTTTCACAACTCTATTCCTCCCTCATTTCTATCTTGCATTTTGATTCTTGCGAAGTCTAGATACTGTTTTTGTGGTTCATATACATTGGAAGGAACTGAGTAAGGGATTGCATGAGCATTCGAGTCATTTTGAGCATTTAGACATAATTTCGATCGATCCAAGTCTTGGTTCGATCGATCGAACTTTGGTTCGATCGATCCAACTATGGACTCGATCGATCCAGCTCTCATTTTGCACCCAACACTTAGAAAAATTTTGGACCTGCATCCAAACTCCAAAATGCATTCTCTCGGGATCTCCAAATTTTCGAAAGTTCGATCGATCGTAAACCATTTCGATCGATCGAACTACCTTTCGATCGATCCAACATGTGGTTCGATTGATCATGAGTCCCAACACTTAGAAAAATTTTGGACCTGCATCCAAATTCCAAAATGCATGCTCTCGGGACTTTTCAAAATTTTTCATGTTCGATCGATCGAATTCCAAGTTCGATCGATCCAAGGTTCCAGCACATATCAACTCTTGAACCCTTAAACTTGTACATTCTTTATCCTCTTCGATCGATCGAAATCTTTCTTCGATCGATCGAAATTTGCATCTCATTAAAAAAAAAAAAGTTTCAAAAAAATGCCATTAAGAGTGGAAACCTAAGTTCGATCGATCGAACTCCATCTTCGATCGATCGAACTCTGCATATCGTGTTTTTAAAAATATAACCGAGTTGGATCGATCCTCGATCACTTTGGATCGATCCAACTTCAAAAAGGAACCAAACCCTAGTCTCCCTCTTCTCTCAATCTCATCTCAATCCGGCCAACCTTCATTCCAATCATCTTCCCCATCTCCGGCGAGCCAGTTCCGGGAAGGTAGAGCCTTGTTTTCACCGCAGCTTCGCACCCTCTCTCTCATCTCATCCCTCTCGGTTTTGAGGTAAATCGCGAGCCACTTCTTGATTTAAAAGTTTAATCAATGCATGATTCATGATTTTCTATATTGATTTATGTTGTATGTGTATTAATCATCCATTTTGAAGCATCAACTTCATGATTATGGTATACATATTCACACATGCATTCGGCCGAACCAAATTGGGGATTTTTTATTTGATTTGGCATTTGGGGAGTGTTTGGATGTTGAGGATGGGATGTTTGGTGTGTAGATGGGCCCACAAACACGTTTGTGTGGGCCCCGTGCTATAGATCTCACAGATCTGTGACTTTTCAAATTCGGCATTCGCACAGTTCGATCGATCGAACTCGTTCTTCGATCGATCGAAGTTGTGAACTTCATTTCACTACCTTCGATCGATCCAATCTTGTGCACTTTCATGCTTCGATCGATCCAAGTGTTGGACTGATCCAATTCACTTCGATCGATCCAACTTTTGGACATTTTTCACTTCGATCGATTGAAAATTTCTGTGATCGATTGAACTTAAAGTTCGATCGATCGAACTTTCACAGATCATACATACATACTCCATTCATCTTGTGTCGTCTTCATGCTATCTTTATATGCACAATGCCTGTGATATTCCACATTGGATGCATTTCATACCTACATTGCTTAGCATGATTCACATATCATCATCATCATAGATTCATGTCATCCGTATTTTGTCTATCTTATTTGACATACATGTTTCTATTATGCACTTAAATTCTTATATCTGGCACTGACTTATATTGAAATTTTTTTGTCTTTTTACAGATCATGCCTCCGCGGTACAAGAGTACAGCCAGGAGATCTTCGGGGCCACAGCGACCCCGCAGACATATACGGCCCAGGATAGAGATGGTTGCAGAGCCATCTCGTGCTCAGGCGGAGCCCGCACAGGCTACTTCCCCTCAGTCCCTATCCCATGAGGCTGAGGAGGGAGCTGACCACATGCCATCTATATCCCAGGCTCCTCCAACCTTCACACCATTACCTTCTCCTGTGCGCCATCAGGCAGATGCAGCCGCCATGCCATCACCGCAGCCACCTCTACCGGCTCAGCGCCGTGACCAGTTGCTGCCGAGATATGCAGCTATAACCGTGGCTCAGGAGTCGTACTTCGATACTGTATACTTCTCTGAGTCTATCCTGACCCGGTCTGGCTATCAGGATATCATGCAGCGGGGCCTTTCAGCCATCTTTGCCCCAGTCACCGGCCTTGTATACCCGCGACTGGTGCGGCTATTCTTTCAGCATCTCCGGCCCTCGCCACAATCTACCGCAGAGATGATCACTACACTGGACGGCCACGAGATTGTCATCACAGTTGATACTCTGGCCCGTGCTTGCCGGTGCCCACACCGGTGTCCACCTGAGCTTGCAGAGACATACCCGAGGCTGCATAGGCCTTCATTTTCTGACATGGCTGTCTCCTTGACAGGCCATCATGCCAGTGGTCAGACATTCGCCACCAGGACCTTCTTGCCTGACGACCTCTGGTTCATTGACACAGTTCTTTTCCAGAACATTTACATGGCGGGCCACAAGATCCAGAGGCGTCATGACTACTTGACAACTCTTTACGCTTTTTACACGGGCTGCTGGGTATCTATCCCAGTCCTCATCTGGAGCATGATGAGGTTACTGTATGATTCTTTCATTTCCAGGAAGGACCCTAAGCGGTCCAAGGTCCTGCCCTTCGGACACCTCATCACGCAGATCCTTCTTGACCAGCGCTACAGAGTGCCCCCAGATGAGGAGCCCCTTGCACGGTCCAGCTTCTATAGGAGGAGCGACTGGAATAAGAGCTACAATGCTCTTATTCGGAGTCTTCAGGAGCCAGCTGTAGAGGCAGCAGCTGACCTAGAGGAGGAGGAGGCAGCCCAGGCACAGCCGGCACCTCCAGCAGCAGCAGATATCGCAACGGACGACGCACCAGTCGGTCCGGCTACCTATCGCATGGACATTGACCCGGAGCGACCTGCGGAGGAGTATGCCGATGCTACAGATGATGCTGATGCCGATGATACCAGTGATCGAGCCGCTGCTCAAGAGCGAGTTCGGGAGTCTTCTTCAGAGGCACCTCTGCCTGAGTCTCCAGTTCCCACTCCCGGATTCGGAACACGCTTGCAGACACTGGAGGAGGACGTAGCAGCCATATGAGCCGACATCACTGCCCACCGAGCTGAGTTCACCTTTTTCAGGGCGGATGTCATGGCTTGCTTTGCTGATCTTTCCAGCCGACTCCCTGCACCTGCACCCGCACCTGCACCTCCAGCCACTGCAGATCTTCACGATCAGGCCTCCTGAGACTCCACTTCCAGTTGTTTTATGCTTTCATTTCTTTTATTTTGGATCTGTATTATACTGTCACTGTTACTGTATTATACTTTGCGGCCGGTCTGTCGGCTTTATTATTTTATTGATGTACCTGCACTTTATATTCTCTATATATTGCTTTTTGATTATGGATGTCTCTTAGTATCTCATATTCGTATGTTTGACTCCATCAGGTACACCACAGTGACTTCAGTGAGAGAGTGCTGCCTAATTTTTCAGGACCACTCTTACACCTCTCTCTCTATTCTCTATTTATCCCATCTTACACTTGCATGTCCACTGTGCACTGATTATCCTATCTTGTTATCTAATGAGTTTATTCGAGTGCAAACTTTTCAGGACCATAGTTTATCCCAAGTTTGGGGGGGCCATGCCACCCACTTTGGATACTTCTATCCCGATCATTTATGTCTAAAGCACTGGTATACTCTTTCCTTTGTTCTCTTCACACATTGAGGACAATGTGCAGTTTAAGTTTGGGGGTATTGGTGTATGTTTCAGTGTTACTTTAAAATTCAAATTTTGAGCATGTCTTGTGTATTTGAGGGATATTTCTATACTTGGTCCATTTCTAGCTATGATTTTGATCTTTTGAGGACTATATTGCTTAAAATTTAAAAATTGCTTGACTTGAGAGTCCAATACTCCTTGTATGCCTTGAGGATGCCATTTAGGAGTAAATTTTTCAAAAGATTGATATCTTGCTTGCATTTGTGGTCCACATCATCCTGATTTTGTGATTGTTTTGAGATTCATTCTAGGATTCTACACTAGCACCGGCGCACGCTAGCATTCAATTGTGGGGTACATGCTTTGTTGATTATTGAATTGGTTATATCCCAATTGGGCTAGTAGTGTATTGAAAGCTTTCATTCTTGATAAAGGTGGATAACAACCCCTTTTCATTGAGTAGCCGGGATTCTTGCCTCATTAAGCAGTGAACTTCTCGCGCCGAAAGGTGGAGGGCCCAAACTCTAGGTTAATAATTGAATTGAAAAAAAAAAAAAAAAAGTTGCAAAAACAATAAAAGTGAGGACTTCTCCCAAAATGTGAGAAGTAGGAAATGATTAGATGGTTGTTGTCTTGATTTGTAGCCTAGTTGATTTGAGTTTGTAAGTCCGTAGGGGTGTCTTGACACCTAATGCCCTAAAGCCATCTGGTTTGGGAGTCATTGACCTAAAGCTCGCTACATGAATCTTCTAAAAAGCTTAAGAGATCAACACATTGCACAATACTTCCATCTTTGATCCTCAATAAAAAAATAAAAAAATATAGAGTGAAAAGAATAAGCGCACCTAGAACAATAAAGCTTTAATAAAAGGTCCACTCTCTTATCTTGATGATCGGTACTAAATTTATGTGCTAGTTTGAGGGTAAGGATGTGATTACTTCTCTAGTTGGCTAAGATAGCAACACACTTGATGCCGGACCTCTCACATGGATTCTAGACTTGTTTCGATTTCCATGATCATTTTCTTGATGTGTGGAGGACCATGCTTGCTTGCTTGATATTGAAATTTTGGAAGATTGCTTAGAAACGGTTGAAAAATTACATACTTGAGGTAGTTTTCTCCCAATGCTTGTTTGCAATATTGGTGCCTCTTTTGAAAGAATGAGCTTAATGTTTGTGGGTACCATTTCTGGAAACCCTCACGAGACTTTACTCGTCCATTAGGGGTAACCTAGGGGTTTAAAAGGCTTGTTGCATATGCTAAATGCAATCGTGTTCCCTACGAAAGTGGCACTATCATTTTACTTGCTTTCCAGTTTATACTTGTTTAGTTGTTCATTTCATTCCTTTACTTCTTAGTTCATTGCTAGGGACTAGCAATATTTAAGTTTGGGGGTGTGATGAGCACTGAAAAGTGCGCATTTAAACCCGTTAAGCTTAAGCATTCTAGTACCTTAATCTATCTTACTTTGCCGTTTTAGACTTATTACGTGTTATTTATATTTTCAGGCACTAATCCCAAAATTGAGCTAACTCAGCCAAATAAGAGCTTAATTGAAGCAATCCTGAGATAAACCAAAGGAGAGAGCAAAGTGGAGAAAGCAAGGAGCAAAAAGGAATTAAAGTTGTGCAGCTGAAAAGTTCGATCGATCCACCTGAGAGTTCGATCGATCGAACATCTATGATCGATCACAGTACTTCTCGATAGATCCAACCTTGGCCTTTGCTAAAATTCCAAGTTCGATCGATCCAACATCACCTTCGACCGATCGAACCCTATTTTGTCCTATTCAAATGATTGATCTTATCCACAGCTGTACGCCTACCAACCACTTTTGTCCTTTTCCCCATAAATATCTTCGAAATATCTCAGCCTTGTCCTTATCCGGAGGAGTCAGACCACTTCGATCGATCCAAGATGCAGTTCGATCAATCGAACCCATCTTCGATCGATCCAAGTTAAGGTTCGATCGATCGAACTTCCTCCAGCGAGAAAAAGTTAAAGTCCAGCTCATTTATTCCGTCCTTCACCCAATCATTGGAGAATATGCCTTGCACGACCACAGCTCATCATAGGGTGTATTTGACCTACCTATATAAGGAATATGATACACTTTTTGGTGAAGAGCCGAGAGTCTCTTGACACACATTGAAAATCATCTTGGAGGCTCTCCTTGGAGAGGAGGAAGGAGGGAAGCTAGAGCACCATTGGAGGAGATCTTCACCAATAAGGAGCAGCCATGGAGTTAGCCCTTGAGGGTTGGATCATCACTACCATGAGTGTCTAGACATCCTCTTGGGGCTAGAGTTAGCCCCAAGCATGCTTTCTATACTCTAATCTTGTGTATTATTGAGGGATTAGTGTTGTATAATACATCTTGATATTCATGTATATATAAATCTTGATTATTTCATGGTTTGTATGGTTTAATGCTTCCAATTGACTATTCTATTCTACCCATATGTCTATGTATGCTAGAGTAGGATATTCATGTGCTTATCTCTAGATTTAGTGTTTTTGATGCATGTCTATGTGTATTGATGCTATAGATCTAGAGATTATCAAGATGATATGCTTAATGAATGCTATTTTGGTTCATTTGATGGTTTATGCCTATTCTTGATGGCTTGTGCCTCTCCCCTAGTCTAGATAGCTTTATTTTCATGCTAGTTGTGTAGATTTAGTGTAGTGGTAGTATAATGTTAGATGGGAGGACAATCTACTCTTGATATTTGATGTTCCATGCTTGTGAGTCCAAATGACATATTCCTCTAATATTGTGTTGTATGTGGATTGTGAGCTTAATGAAGGATTAATGACTAGTTATGATATGTTGTATCTTTCACATGTGTTTAGACAATTTATTCCTCTCCCAATAGATAAATTGTGGCCTCTCACATGATGTTTAGATAATGCATGTTTAACTAAGTCATCCTTATGGATTGCTTGGACTATGAACTTAATGAAAGGTTCAATGACTTGATTTGATATTTTGTTCTCTTCACATGATGTTTAGACAATATATTCCTCTACCAATAGATGTATTGTGGCCTCACACATGTTGATTGAGACAATTTGCACTTGTTGAGTCACCCTTACCAATTGAATGTCTTTTATACACACAACATTGTTGCAACACATTCATTTCCCTCATTAGTCACTTGATTATGGTTTGGAATAGTATTGTTTGGTGGTGATCTCTACACCCCAAGACCTTTCCTTCTTACTTACTCTTTATCTTAATGCATTTTAATTAATTCTTTTCTAGAAGTAATCAACCAACCCAATTCTCTTTTGCAATCATTTGGTACGCTAGAGTCGAAGTTGAAATTCCAACACGTATAATCCCTTGGGACGATCCCTACTCACTCTTGCTACGTTAGTAGTAGTGTTGGTAGTGGTTTTTATAAATTTAAATTTGACATAAAAGGCTTTTCTTGAACCACACATTCACTAAATTTAGTTTGGCGTATTACAAGCGACCTCGTCAGTCGCAAAGCCAGAGGATTGTCAGCAATTGGTGTTTGGTAGAACGATAGGGTGTGAGTCAGAGTCAAAGTTCAGTATACTTTGTTTCAAGCATAGTGGATTGGTTTACTTTGGACTGCACAGTCCACGATGTTTTTCCCTTACAAACAGTACATGTTGACGTATTTTATCAACTAGGGTTTCCTTACTAAAAATTCTGGTGTCATCTCTAACTTTATACTTTGCTTTATTTTATATGCATGTGATTAATTGTTTAATTGCTAAAATAAGTAAAGCTGAAAAATACACATATCTGTTTTAAAATTATTAAAACTTTCTAAATATTCCACTGCGTATGACACACAAATTGGTATCAGAGCCAATCTCTACACATTGAGTTGATCCTTATGGAAAGTTTTGATTTATTTCAAAAATTATTTTCATCATGTCTAAATGTTCTAGAAGGTTTCTAAAAAATAGAAAGAATATAAATTATAATAAAGGAGATACTTCTAAATTGAAAGATAAGGAAAATAATAAAGATGTTTCTATTGCTTTTATTACTCGTGTTGATAATGATACTGCTAATAATTCTTCTTTGTGTGTATGAAATCTTACCTAATTTGAGTTATTGTGCAAGGATGTCAAGGAGCAATCTAAGAAGTTGAGAGAAATAGAAAGCATGAATGATGCCTCGAAAAAGGAAAGAGATAACTTGAACAAGGATGATGAGCAAAAACAGAAATTACTTGAGAAAAACAAATCTGAAATTCAAAATCTTCATAGGAAGGTAAAATTCTTTGAGAGCGAGGTAAGTCAAGCTAATTCTGCTAGAGAATCTTTTATTTCCAAATTTAATTTTCTTAAACTTGAATTGAAAAAATCTCAAGAGAAATTAATTGCTTTTACCTCTGGGCAGATTAAGCTTGATAAGATGATTAGTGTTGGTAAGCATGTAAATGATAAAACTGGATTAGGTTTTAATGAGGCTTCATCTAGAAAAAATGGTCAAATTATTTTTATTAAA
The DNA here is from genome assembly GCF_030987335.1 of Cornus florida. NCBI lineage: Eukaryota > Viridiplantae > Streptophyta > Magnoliopsida > Cornales > Cornaceae > Cornus > Cornus florida. The sequence goes on along the minus strand of NW_026775577.1, from coordinate 34,793,787 downwards.
CCCATGAACTTGAATGGGCCTATTGTCAAGCCTAAAGTTTTTGTTGAGCCTATGCATGCTAAGAATGTGTCCAAGGTGCTTTATGGTTCTTATTGTCGTAAAACTGGACATAGTCAACACTATTATTATAAATTGAAAAGGGATAATTCTTTTTGTGATTTTCATGGTTATAATTCATTTGCACAAAATAGGTTTCATGCTAGAAAACAAAATTGGAATAAACCTAGAATTTTTCATGCTAAAAGAAATTCACACTGGAAAAAAGAAAGATTTTTCTGATTTTCATTCTCATGATATTCATGCAAAGAAAAAGGTGTTTTCTTAATAAAAAAAAAAAAGGATTTTGTGTCACCTAAGTTTTCTAAAGCTGAAAATTTGCCTAAGAAAGAGGTAAAGAAAGAATCAGGAAATAAGAGTGAGAATTGTTTGGATCAAAAAATTTGATTTAATCAATTATGTGTCTGTTGAGTCCATGGAATAAGTTTCCAAAAGGACTTCACCTTTAAATTGAGTCCTATAAAATTCACTTATCATGGCTTGTGTTTAGGAGCTTGAAAGCAAAGAAAAAAAAATGATAGAATCCAGCTTGAAAAAGAAAAGAAAAAATTTGAAAAATGCTGATTTCTTTGTTTGGAAAAGGTTACGTATTGAGATGTGTTCGAAAGCTCCTATCAGACTTTGAAGTGGAGCTAAATGAGTAAAAAGAAAGGTGGAGACAAGTTGAATTGGGGAATTGTTGTCTGCTCTTTAGAGTGAAAGCCACCTTACTTAGAAAAATTGCTCAAAGAAAATTTTATCTTGATGTTTTTCGATCAATATGGTTTGGACAATAATTTATCGATAGTTGATTGAAAATTAATGAGATGGATTGCACACATACACTTGAACTTGCTAAATTGATTTCTAAATACTTCATTAAAATTTGCAAGTTAAAATTCGTGTTGTGATTATTTCCTGAGACTTGAAATTAATTGAATATTTTGTGGAGTCGAAATTTTCGTTCATAGATATCTCTAAAAATTTTCTGGAAATTTAGATCATGTGTGAAATTGAAAGACTTTGATTGACTGCTCAATGATTTGTTCTTTATTTTGTTTTTTTTTTTAAAAAAAAAAAAAGAAAAAAATTCAAAAACTATAAAATTCAAAAAGATTTTTATTTTAGTTTGTAGAATTCTTTCTGCTTGCTTTGATCATTGAGTGATTCAAAAAGTCTGATAAAAATTTTTCTGGAAAAATTTCAAGTCTTTAAAATGCATTCTGCCATGTTCCTACCGGTACCTCATATCCCCTACCGGTTCAAGATGCCAAGTTGCAAGGTCATACCTTACTGGAGCTTGGCTACTGGTACCACAAGTTTGGTACCGATTCCAAAGTGGTCCTCACTTTGCAATGGCTCACTCCCCAGTAGGGACCGGTTCCCACATTGGCTACCAGTTCCGGGTAGCGTGAATGGGCATAAAAGGAACCCATTTTGGTTTTTGTTGGGCAATGTTGCACACAACCTTTCTCTCTCTATATATGTACACACTCTCTCTCTATATTTCTCATATATATCTTCACATATATGTTTCAAATTTGCATCGTATCATTGCATACTTTCCATTGCAAATTGAATCAACGTATTGAAGGATGAAAATTGAAGATTTGAAGACTAAAAGAAGTTGAAGATTGAGATTGAGGAGTTTGGGATTTTGAGAAAGAAAATTTAGAGGATTTGGTTAAGTTTGTTCTAAGTATTTGGGTTTGACATTGAAGACCTTGGGTTTGATATTGTGATTATTTGTGCTTGATTCGTTGTTGATTGTTGGGGGTTTTGATGATTCAACACAAGTTTGTCCAAGAACAAGTATTGAAGTGCACTCCAAGTGTTCAATGAAATTACCAAGTGAAATTCGGGGCCTCAAAACAAAATTTTCTGAACACAAGATGCCTCCAAAATTGTCTCGGGAGGCCAAAGGAAAGGGAATTGCTACTCCTCCACCTCCAGAGAAAGCCCGAACGACGATTTCCATCCGGGAACCACAATAGGGTTCATATGCTTCTAGGGATGAATCAAGTTTGCCTATGCGTTCTTCCTCACCTTCTACTGAGATACCACCTGGGTATCCTTCAGTTTCTAACATTGGGAAGGTTGAGTTTACTCAAGAACACTTCTACAATGAACATGCGCGGAAGGTGTACACTAAAGTGTACAAAGACGGTCCGATAAAGTCGAAACGGAATGTAAACTTGAAGAAACTTAAAAGAGTCCGAGGATAAAGCTCGTTACCTATATTAAGAAGCATTGTTGGTTCTTCTTCACAAAGATGGATCATACATACAGTCCAGACATGGTTCACTATTTTTACTCAAATATCCGAAAAGTTTATGATTCTGGATATTTTGAAGTGTCATTTTTTGGCAAGGACTATGTTGTTGATAAAGAGACAATCGAAAAAATTCTTGGTACACCCAAGAGTTTTACAAAAATAGGTTATCATCTTCCATTTGATAAGTTAAGACTGAAGTGGGAAGATATTTGCAATGCTTTATGTGTTCCAGACTCGCCGAGATATCCCAATTATATACCATCTCGTTATCTCATGGATGAAGCGACGTTTCTGAATTTGTTTGCCATCTCCAATCTTGGTTACTTCGGGAAAAAGGACATTATCTCCTTAGATCGTACAGAGGTATTACATCTTTTATCTATTGATGCACAGATACATCTTGTTGCTTCAATCTATGGATTGATGGTAACACACTGCAAGAACAATACCAAGAAGAAGTCATATCCTTTCTCTATGGTTATCATGAGTCTATATTGACAGTTTAAGATTCCACTTCCACCCTGAGCTCATCATATTGAGATTATGTATGTGATGGATGTTAGGGCTTTTAACAAGTCTAAATCCACCAGGGCTACAACTAGGAAAGTTAGCAGGGGTTAAGCTGTTCCGTCATCTCTTCCTGAGATTACTCAGATTTTTCTGTCTAAATGGAATTTCACCACAGTGGATGCTAATCTACTCTACTCCCTAATTCTTCAGGATCAGAAGGCCATGATGGATGTTGTTCTTAATCTATAGGAAGAGGTTAGATTGCTTAAAGAGCAGAGGATAGGTAGTACTTCTGAGGACGTCTACAGACTAGCCTTTTATATCCATCACTTGTTCCTAAGGATGATAGAGATGAGGAGGATGAGACAGATGAGGATGCAGAGGATGATGAGGATGGTAGTGGTAGTGACACTGATGGTGGTGATGGGGAGATTTCGACTACTACTATTCCGTTTGCTGGAGATGATGTTGATGCTTGATTCTATATTCATATCATTCATACATCACTTTTTGTTAAGTTTTTACATTGTCATGGCTTGATATTTTTTGGATTCTCTCTTTTGACTGCTGACATGTAATAAACTACTACTGTTTTCTCTGTTTAGTATTGTTTCTATTCTTAATGACCTGTTTACATTGCTTTGTCAATTTTGTTCCAAAAAGGGGGAGAACAAGGTTACATTAAGGGGGAGAAAATCTAAAATTTTTGGATAATTTATTCAGGAGGAGTTTTTAACTTGTTTTATTAAACTTTCACTGGTAGTTTTACTTGATCCATGTGCAAGAATTTAGGTGAAATTTTGTCCAAGAGTAGAAGAGAACAAAGATAAAAAAATTCCGTGTTTCTTTAAACAGTTGTAATTTACTTTTCTACTTTGGGTAGATTATGAATTATTTTTAGGGTTTTGTCAAGAAATTGCCAAAAGGGGAGATTGTGAGATATATTTTTGTAATTGGCATATTTCGGTAACAAAACAAGTCCTAGTCGAGTTGTAATTTCAGTTACTATATCAGAATCGATATTGACTGCGAAATTCGAAGGTTATTCAAAAGAGGAAAGTACTGTTGATCATCGAAAATAAAAGAACAACACATTAGGATATCGTTTCCCACTTAGGACACAAATACCTATAAGGTATATTTCCAGAGTTTCCAAAAACAGAAAATCCAAGTTCAAATTGGATTCTATCAAGTGGGAACCGGTACCTGAATTTGGGAACCGGTTCTAGAAGCTTAGATTCGAAAAACTCCATTCAGTCCTTTGGGAATCGGTACCAAGATTGGGAATTTGTACCAGAAGTCCTGATAGCAACAGATTTTCAGTTTTCTTGTTTTGTTTGATTCATTTTATATCCAATTTTCCTTCCAAGTTCTATGCACGAAATTTCCTTTATTTTCAGAAGGAATAGGACTTTGCAAACATTTATATAAACCATGTCATACACATAGGTTTATGAACGACTTTTGTTCTACAAATTCATTATTCTTAAAAGCCTTAGGAAGATTATTTTTGCAGAAAATTAGAGTTGATTTTTCTGTCATATTTCTAGAACACATACACATAAACACATAGAGAGTTTAGAGTTGTCGTGTTCAAATCCTGATTATGATCATACAGTTGCTTCTACATCCATCAGACGAAAGCAGATCTACTTCTATATTAAATTTAGACGATTGAAAAACAGAAGTAAAAACAATCACACTTTAAAAGGGTTGGAGCATTCGTGGAGTGTTGTCTAATCTATCTGCTACTTTTTTACAAATATCAAGTATAAGCCTGAGGTCAAGTTGCTTTTGGATGGGAAGTCACAAAACCAGAGGATTGTTAGCAATTGGTGTTTGGTAAAACGATAGGGTGTGAGCCAGAGTCAAAGTTCAGTGTACTTTGTTTCAAGTATAGTAGATCGATTTACTTTAGACTGCACAGTCTACGAGATTTTTTCTATACAAATAGTTGAAATATTTTATCAACTGGGGTTTTCTTGCTAAAAATCCTGGTGTTATCTCTAACTTTATACTTTGCTTTATTTTGTATGCATATGATTAATTGTTTAATTACTAAAATATGCAAAGTTGGAAAATACACAGATCTGTTTTAAAATTATCAAAACTTTCTAAATATTCCGCTGCGTACGACTCACATTTATCTTATAGAAAATAGCTTTTCTTCTTGCAATTTCATAACTCAAAATCTATATTTTAGACATAATCATCCTTATGTTTCATTGAATTTTAAATTATCCAACTATATCATGAATGGAAGATTTGAGAGAATTTTTACATGAATATGAATATGAAGTTCTTTAGATAGTTTAAGATCCATTTTATATTATTTTTTGATTTGGAGGCTAATAATATATTATGAATATAATAATATTCTAAATAAATGTAATTTGGAATTTTTTACTTTTTTATATTATCCTGACAAACTAGGGAGATGGAGGACTTAAACATAAGCACACCTGCTCGGGGTGCAACAAGGGACAACATGATGTTTGAGACTTGAGTAACAAGGACCAAACAAATTTAAGACTTAACTCAGCTCTTCTTGTTATAAATTGTGATTCTTTGCATGTTGTTTGAGACTTGAGTAACAGGGACCAAACAAATTTGCAAAAGGGACAACATGATGTACATGCATAATATATTGTTTTGGAAGTTGAAACATATATATGTTTTTGATACATGTATAAGTAGAGATAAATAATGAATACTCTGAATTATCTAGTACCTTCGGCCAATAATTTATTATTTTTTTAATAGTAATAAAAAATTAGGTAAATTACACTGACACTCGGTGAGATTTGCCATAATAACAATCATATATAAGTTGGTCATTTTTCAAACAATGACAACTTTGAAGGCCTAATAAAGTCAATAAAGACACCCTCAATGCCTGATACATCTGACACATGAAAAATTGACCAACTTGACCTTTGACTTTTTAATGGTCCTTATATTTTATAATAAAAATAATTTAAATATTAAGGGGCAATGTCGCCTTTTTGAATAATTTTAAGGCCTTGTTTGGATCATAATTCTGACTGGAGGTGTCATTGTTTAAAAAATAGCCAACTTATAAATAACTGTTAATATGACAAACTTCATAAAATGTCATTACAATTTAACCTGAAAAATAATATCTATATAACATATGTTAGAATTCTACATTCTCGATATCTTCAAAATATATAATACTTTTTTTCTTTTTCTTTTTTTCTTTTTTTTAAGGTTAAATAAACACACACTGACACGCACACATACCTCCACTAAAACTCGAATACTCAACCTTTTTTTTAGCTTGCACACATAAAATTGCATCCTTGAAGCAATTTACCTTGTAAGAATATTTATTTTAGTCACTCACACTTATATTTAAGTACAGAGTTTAGATTAGGGGTTGTACAGCAATTCAATGGTGTATTGTACATCACACATTGTGATTATGGACAATGCACACGTGTATGTGATAAAGACCGTCTGTTATTGTACATATATTACATTCGAATCCCATCATCCAAAGCATTATATATTTTGAGAAATTATTTTAGACTATGTTTGACAGATATGGAATTGAAATTGGTGGAAATAGAGAAAACAAGTCAAAAAATTGACCCAAAATTCTCTTCAATTAAACCATTTTCAATTCTAAACTCCAATTCTATGCCATGGGCCAGAGAAAATTAGAAGTTTTTATGTGTGTATCAAAGAAAATTTGAAATTCTTATGCATGTATATGCGAGTAATTATTAGTAACCTTGGTCAATTATGATCGATGTGCCAAGCTTCCACAATTATAGCTGCGATCTCCATAATACTGTTGTATTTTATACGCAAATGTGAGTCCTAACATCACTCCTAGACGTACATAGAATGATGAAAGGAATATATATATATATATGTATGTATATATATGTATGTATTAGGAAACGGGTAGAATTAAAAGGATTACTTGAATAATTTAGACTAGAATCCTACCACAAAGGCATAAATTCGAGTGTATACAAATGGGTTTCAAGCAATCCTTTGTCCATAAATTAACTAAAGAATCACTAAAACACAAAAGAAAAAGTTGCTAAGGTCATCACCAACCATGAGAATGCCGTTTCTAATTATTGTAGGTCCACTTTGCCGAATCTTGTAAAATTGCAGAGAGAGAAGGAATGATCACATCTAAATTATGTTAGTTAAGGTTATAATTAATTGTAATTGAAAGAAAATGTAACTTCAAAGAAAAAGAAAAGCAATACATGATTACAACAAATTTGGATGACCAACCTTATTTCTTGTATTATGTACTCCCTTGAGAATCGTGATTTACAGTTAGTGTTATGTTTGGGTACAAACATGACATTTTTTATGAGATGGAGGAAGTATTAGTTAGTAATCTACTTAGTAGGACTTGGATGGGCCTAATCCGAGGAATTTAGACTCAAATTTTTAGAGACATGGAAAAGATACTTGAATGGTTATATGTTGTTTATGTAAAATAAAGTAAAATCGGATGATTTTTACTATTATCACATTAACTCAATGTAGCATGAACACGAACACGAGTACGAATATGTCGACAGGTCAAATTTTTAAAAAGTAAGACACTGGTATGACCTGGATATGGCTATATATAAATTTGAATTTTTATTTATATACATATATCGAGTAATAGTATTATAAGACTTTAATTCATTTCTAATTTTATATAAGAGTTGTAATGTCTTTTATATCATATATATATATATATATATACAATTACTTTAATATTTTGTTATAATAGTGTTTTAATTTTAAATGAACAAATGTTATTTAATAATTCACTTGTGATCACATGACAAAATTTAAGAGAGGGAGGGAGAAATGAGGGAGATATGATGGGCCGCCCATGGCCATTTAGAGGGGCACCAAGTTCTTTGAGCATAAATGAGATCCAATCTCAAGTGCAAGCCACTATATTCATATCACACAATTAGGCCCATTACATGATGGGCTTAGAAGTTTATGGGAATCTTAGGCCCAAGATCAACGTCCTTTCAAGGTCAGGTTAGTAATCGTCCAAGTGGTCCATGATTGGTTTGGGCCAATATAATTTTCGTGCTCCATGGTTTCCTTTTCACACTTCTGCCATTTTGGTACAATGGAATGAAAGGAAAAGAAAACGGAGGATGAGTACGGAAAAAATAAGGTATGAATAGTAGTTTTTGTCGCTTAAAAATAATAACAAATGGAAGGAAATGAATGAAAATGTTAGTATTTTTAATAAAATTTTGTTAATAGTAAATTTACTCTTACTTCCTCCAAATCATACCATTTTTTATTTTTATTTTTATTCCTTTGTCGAAATATGATTATTATCATTTCTTTTTCATCATTAATCAGGAGTTGACATTCTCTTATTTTCTTTCTTTTTATTTTCTTTCCTCTCCTGAGTCCTAACTAATATTATCTTTTCTTTTCTTTTCTTTTCTTTTCCACGGTAACAAACATGGCATTTATGCGATGCACTTTAAGTAGAGTGTGAAAGCAGTACAACTTCATGAATTTGAGATCTCAGTGGTTCAATGTTACGATTGAAAGGGAGAAAAAAAAAAAAATTTCCTAGATCAAACGGTTAAACTATTATATATAAACATCTAAAATTTAATAGGGCACTAATCCAGTAAGCCTTCTTCCAGTCCATATGATTCGTGTGATGGGATGAAGCTAAATGAACCATAAAAAACTATAGTTATGTGTATGATGAAAAAAAGGGATATATATACATATATATATATATATATATATATATATATGGGGAAATACAACTCTGTGACCAAACTTAAGATTAATTGCTTTAAAAAGAACTTGGATGCAAAAGCATTAAAAATGAACCTTGGTCTTTATATATGCATCAGTTTTCACTATTTTTTTTTTTTCCTTTTATGCTTGTTCACGCTTTCTTGACGCACCCTTAATTTCTTGGCCTTTTTGGCCATGTGCACCCATACATTTTCCGAATTCAAAACTTTATTTGTTATTGAAAAAATTATTATTAAGTATCATTTTGTGATTGGTGGTCATATAATAGTCTCTCTTTTTTTTGGGACTCTCCAAACAGAGAAACAATTCTCAACCTTCGATCATTTAAGTCCCTCCATTTTTTTTGCATATTGATTGTCTTGCTATGCCCATCCCTGTGACATCTACTTATGTCTCCTTTAACCTTGGTTCTTATATATATATATACATGTACATATCATGAAGCTTAACAAAGAACATGTGATGTAATAAAAGATTTGTATAGCTCTTAAAGATGATTTCGTCAATCAACACACACTGTTTTGAGTCCTTTGTGCTGGTGCGTACATGTTATGGTCAATATATTCCATATTTTTCGCTGAATTTAGTTAGAATCCAATACAAAGTGAAGGTGGGACAGTTGACATGAATTGAATCTAAAAATTTATTTTCATTTAAAGTAGTGTTGTGATGACGGAGCCGTCTCAGCTAACTTGTGCCCTCATTCATTGAATTGGACGTGTATGACATCTAGAACATTCAATTTAAAGAAAAACGTCACATATTCTCCTTAGGACTAAGCGTGCAGATCTTTAAAAAGTCCAAAGAATTTATAATGGATTGTCACCCAAATAAAAGAATCACCCCATGAACATGACTTGAGCATCTGACTTAACTAGTTATATATATATATATATATATATATATATATATATATATATATATATATACACACATTCATAAATAAGCTTGTAGGGTTCTGAAAGTGATGATGAATATTCAATTATCATGTTTCTCACTTTGACCGCGATTTTTTCAAAGAGTATTTAATTCTTTATATATATGTATATAAAGAAAAATATATATATATAAGTTGGCAGGTAGAAGTGTTTGTTGGCTTATCCCTAACATTCTCCTTCATCCGAATTTGTGGAATTGCAATGCTCTCGTTGCAAGATAAGGTCCATTAACATTATACTCTATTCGAATTTGCAATGACCATATTACAATCTGACCACTTGCCTACCTATCTTCCGGTAACAACCCGGACAAGCACTCGACCCTTCGTGTGGGCACTTGGCATGGCACCATAAACTTAAACTACCTATTAACTAATAGTGCCTGCTAGCTGTTTGGCCTGTAAAAGTGGTCAGTTCCAATGGAACCGGATGGATGTGCCAAGAACTGCTGTAGTTCCAAAGAGAGATCCAAACAATATTCCAGATGGAAGATGGCAAGATTAAGCGATTATGATGAGGTCTGGAATGAACACTTCATGGTTCTTTTTGCCTTTAAAAAAGGACTTCGGAATTGTTAACTGGATAGGGAGGATAGAACTACTTATGAAAGTAATTGACTTGAATATAAAATTATCTAATGTAAAGTGCAAGACTTAAGTTAAACATATTGAAAGTGCATTGCAATAAAAAAGAGAATTTGTATTGAAATACTGCTGTAGTTGTGTTATGTGTTGAACAGGCCTTCTAAGTTACAATAGCATGCCCTATTTATAGAATTTAATAATGGTAGCTTGCATGTAACCGCTTGCTTCCTTGGTTGCCACGTGTCCCATGACTTTGCACTTAAATGTAACCGCTTGCTTCATAAGCTGCCATGTGTCTCATGACTTTCCATTTGTATGTAACCGCTTACTTCCTAGGTTGTAATGTGTCACATGACTTTCCACTTGTATGTAACCGCTCGCTTCCTTGTTTGCCATATGTCCCATGACTTTTCAATTACATGTAACCGCTTCACTTACATGTAACCGCTCGCTTCCTTGGCTGTCATGTGTCCCATGACTGTCATGTGTCCCATGACTTTTCACTTGCATATAACCGCTCGCTTCATTGGCTGTTATGTGTCCCATGACTTTCTACTCTAATGTAACTGCTTGCTTTTTTGGTTGCCACGTGTCCCAAGGGGTTACTTTACCAAATGACTTTCTTAAATGAATCCACGTGTTACTTTATGATTGTACCCACGTTTGCATATCACCTTTCCATTGGAATCGGATAACAACTTTCCATTGGAAAGTGACCGGTGATTATGATGTAAATAGTTATAGTTGTAGTTCTTTTATTAAGCCACGTGTCCACCTTTGATTGGTTTTGCCAAAATCTTTAGAAAATAGTGATTTTCACTGGAACGTCGTAGTACCTTTCCATTGGAATTGATTAGGGAAATCCTTCTACTGGAAAGTGACTAATAATCATGACGTAAACCGAATTGATATATTGCAAGTCTTATGTAAAACTCGCCATGTGTCAACTAGTCATTGGCTGAAAAATATAGGGTGTAAACACTCCCCCTTATATGTTCAGGACCTTCCTTATTTAACTGTGGTGTGGGATAAAACCCTCTCGATAAGTGCGTGTATCACTTAACGGCTTTAATTTTTGGATTGTTGGTGTTGTATTATTATTATTAAATGAATCAAGTTTTGTGACATAAACCTTCCATAAAAAATAAAAAAAAAAGAGTTTCGTGACCTAATGATCTTTCCTATTTTCAAAATATAAATAAGATAAAAAGTAAGTCTCTCCAAACGCATGGTAGTAGTTTTTTGAAATGACCAAAAAAATAATAAAATAAAATAAAGTGATGAAATTCATTCTTTAAGTAATGAAGTTCAAAATACAAAATCACATTGACCGGTAAATGAGTGAGATGACTATGTCATTGAATTTTAATTGCATGTCATCCTCTATTGGATAGGATTCGAATCATCATGAGAACCTAAACCTATACAGAAATGCAGAAGAAATTGTATGGCCAAGTCTGCATTGCCAAATTAACTAACACGTATATATAATTATACATACATAATCAAGAGGCATTTTGTTTCAATGGTATAACCTCTCTATTGAAAAAAAAAAAAAAAGAAAAAAAAAAAAAAGAAATTCAAGTCCCGACATAGACAAAAATGTATATTTGTTTTACCATTGGAACAAATCATACTTCACAGTTTATAGGAAAATACTCCAAAGTTAATATATATTTTATTATTTATTTGAGTAGGAGATACATATTATTATTATGAAGATGTAATCATAGTTTTATTCTTTATTTAAATAAATTTTAAAATTATTATTATTATTATTATTATTATTTGATAGAGCGTGTGGAGTTACTAAAATATATAGGGGTTGCCAAACAAGGTATTGGAGAATGCAGACTTTCTACTCTACAGTCTACACCTACCCCATCAGTCACGTGGTGTGACTACTAGTTATCCATTCAAATTGTGACACTTGTTTGTTATCTACTATTTGAAGTAGAAATTATTAGATAGTTTCAGAATTATTGATTCCGACCAATGATGCGTTGGCACATAAATAAAAGATAGTAGATTAATATTGACATAAAGTCGTAATACCCACGCTCATTACAATACTCACACTCAAAATTCATCTTCAATTGCCTAATTGAATTCTTTTTTATTAATTATTTATGTTAAATACAAGTATGTAGAATTTTACTTTCTTATTTGTTTACAAATATATATTTTTGTCTACGTTGGGACTTGAAGTTTGTGGAAATCTGAGGCCCAAGATCAACGTCCTTTCAAGGTCAGGCTAGAAATCGTCCAAGTGGTCCATGATTGGTTTGGGCCAATATAACTTTCGTGCTCATGGTTACTTTTTCACACTCCTGCCATTTTGGTACGATGGAAATTAAAGGAAAAGAAAATGGAAGATGGGATCATGGGAAGCGATATAATAAGGTACGAATAGTTGTAGGATATGAATGAATATGTTAGTATTTTTAATAAAATTTTATTAATACCAAATTTATCATCACTTTTATAAAAGATAAAATCTAAAAAAAAAGAAGGTTATAATTGTAAAATCATTAATATAATTTCTTTTCTTTTCTTTTTTCCAAATATAATTACTATATTTCATTTTTTTTTCCATCAGTAATCGGAGTTAACATCATCCCATTTCCTTTCTTTTATTTTCTTTTCTCTCTTAAATCCTAACTAATGTTATCTTCTTTTTTTTTTTTTTTCTTAGGGTTCAATACTTCAGTCACTAAATTAGAATTTGTGCTTCTTTTATGCTTGTTCACACTTTCTTGACAGCACTCTTAATTTCTTGGCCATGAGCACGGATATATTTTCGGAATTCGAAACCATATATTTTCAAATCATGTAATAATTTCTCTTTTTATGGGGACTCTCCGAGTGTTGGGATTTATATGCCCTGGCATAGCAAATTCCTATCTGGATTGTATTGACATATGTTCCTGACATATCTGAAATATTTATGATTTATATAATTGGTGAATTCAATGTATTATGTTTCAATTCACTATGAAATTGATAGTGTCCTGTTAATTACAAGAAATATTTATATATATGTATGTGATGACAATCAATGCATGATATATAAATAGTAATTATAAATTGTTCATAGTCGGTAATTATGGATGGACTCATAATTAATTAAGACTTGAACTGGATCCGCGTTAGGTTGGATATATTGCGAGAGCCGTCGTATGCAATTACTCCCTATTACCGTCATGGCATTTGACTCTTAAGCATGAGAAAAGTATAGACTCTTTTATTAATTAATAATTACTTTGATTTGTTCGGCGGATTCTTCGGGATCCTTAGACCGACACTTTGGGTAGTTATGTAATTAATAGTTAGAGGGTTATATTTTCAATATTTGCATCATTGCTACTTGTATTTATTTTGTATTGATTATGGTTGATCACAAAGTAAATTCGAAGGCCTTCGTGTGTTTTTAGACAAAATGATTTATTATATATTTATTTATTTAAATTATTATTTTTGTCAAACAAATGTTTTATTGTGATCGAGCCAGAAATAATCAAAGGTACCAAAATAAATATATTAATTAAGTAGTCGGATTGATGGCTATATTTATCCGATAACTAATTATGCATAGAGGGGTCAAAGTGCAATATTGACTTAGAGGTTATTTATTATTTAATTGGAGTTCAATTAATTTCTTTTAGTGGAGTAGATATTAATTTATGAATTAATTGAATTGGGTCCATGGACCGGGCCAATTATTAATTCATTGTAGCCAATAAAATAATAGGCCCAATGGATTCTCACTCATAGCCCAACTTGATATTGGAATCATATTAGATTTGAGACATATGAATTAGAGATGGAGAAGGATTTGTTGTTTCCTTTTCTTTATTTTTATGTTGCCTATAAATATACATGGTCTATGTATATTTTAGGGTGTGATTTTTATGAGAAGGAAAAAGGAATAAATTTTCTCTCTCTAGAAAATTAGGGTTTATGTTCTCATCTAATGGAGGCTCCCACAAGCCTAGTTTTCCAAGGTCATTCATGGAGGCATATGAGTGATTCCTAAAGGCAAAACAATTACCAAGAAGATGGAGATCCAAGGAGAATGCATCTAGCAAAAGGGATCTACAATAAGTGAGAACATTCACTTTAGAGAAGAGATCTGAGGTTTACTCAAACCTTGATGTAAGTATTCAATCTTTTAGTTGAATAATACATCATATTTTATTTTATTTTTTGCATAAAACTTGTCTCTATGTGATGAATCAAGATCTATGAATTTAAATCCCTCGAAAAGTTTTTAAAACTAGCACGTTTCCCAACAGTGGTATCAGAGCATGGTTTGATTCATTACTAGAGATCATGATTTTATGAAAATCATCATTCATGGATCCAAAATTATATTCATATATATTTTTATTGATGTATGTTGATGTATGATTTAATATGTTGATATATATTGATACATAATGATGTATGAATAATTGTGAATGAATGATGATGTATGGATGGGCCATGGATGAAGCTTATAGGTTAAATGAATGTAATTTTATCTTTGGATGAATGTAATTAAGGCTTTGATTTAGCCGTTTGAAAGTTCAATGATGTAATTTATTTTTTCCATTGTATTTCAAGTTGTAAATATTTTTAAAGCCATGTAATATTCATCAAAAGATGCTATGAAGCTTCAAGAAGGTCCAAAAGGGTTAAATTATGCTTCAGTAATTTTCTGGAATTTTTTGGAATTTTTCTGGAATTTTTTGAGGCTTAATTTAATTTTCTGGCATTTTTTTTGGATTTTTTGGAATTTTTTCGGCGTTTTTCCGGTGGCCGGAGCTTCGCCGGCGGCGAGAAGGGGCGTCGGAGGTAGCCCGGATCAGGTGTGGCGTCAAGATGGTGAGCCTGGCGCGTGTTCCACACGCGCTAGGAGAGTGCACATGCTGGCGCGTGCATTGCACGCGCCAGCCAAGGGAGCTTGACCTCCACGCGCGTGAAAGCGCGTGGAGGCGCGTCCCACGCGCCCCAGGCGCGTGGGAGCGCGTGAGTGTGCATTCCACGGGCCCCAGGCGCGTGCCGGAGCGTGGGAGCGCGTGGGAGCACGTGCAGCTTGCCCTAGGCGCGTGCCAGCGCGTGTGAGGTCCTCCGGGCTCGTTTCAAGCGGCGTTTTGCTTCTCCTGACGCGTACAAGCTTCCTATGGGTGTTTACAGACAGTTGAAGGATGCCCGTACAGCAAGAATAGTTTTTAAATGTTAAAAGCTGAATCCATTGGCCATTTAATTTGCTTTATCTGTCATTTATTGTTGTATGTGATGCATGAAATAATTAATTGCGAATTATTATTGTTCATGCATTGGATCCATGATATTTATTTAAATGGCTTGATTTATATTAATTAAATTATGAAAATTAATTGGATTAGATTACTAATTAATTTGAGGGCACTTATTGGGAAACGAAAAATTGTTTTTGTAAATTATTTTTAAAGTGTGCTTCAAATTAAATATTAGTGAATCGTTTAAAGTCTAAATATTTTCTAAATTTAATTGGATTAAAATCAAGACGTTTTGCATACATTATATCATGTAAATGAATAAAATTGAAAACCCTAATTATTAATGACTAAAAATTGAGTGGGAGCGGGGATTTTTATACATTGCCCCATGGCCTTCGTTATTAATACCATTGTAATTAGATCTTCAAAAATAAGGCCCCACGCATGATTTGAAGAGTCTTAATATTACAAGAATGGTTATCTCATAAAAATAATAATATTAAATGTTCATTGTAATTAGATCTTTAAAAATAAGGCCCTACGCATGATTTAAAGAGTCTAGATTATAGTGACAAGATATTTAATATTTTATTTTTCATTAGAGCATTAATAATGTTATACACTCAATCTAAAATCAATAGTGTTAGCTCCCCAACGGAGTGGTCTACACTAGGTGATTTTAGAAAGGCTAAACATAATCGGGAATCATTTCATATAGATAGACAAGGCATTGTCTTCAGAGATATGGAGATGATGGGATTTGTCCGCCAATAGCAATAATGAACTTCGCCTACCGAATAAGTTATTGGTGTATTGGTTATCCGATTTTTCATGCAGTGGTTAAGGGACCCACATACTATTTTAATGGAAGTGCTCACCTAATAGTAGATGAATCTCAACAATAGTAATAATGAACTCCTCCAACAGGATAAGTTATTGACATATTGATTGGTTGATTTATTTTGCTACAGAGTTGAGGGACCCGCATTAATTAAAAGGGATTGTTCACCAATAATGATAATGATCTCTTATTCGATTGAGATTTATTGTATTATGTGGTTAACAAGCTCATTTTAATTTTAAATATGCATGACATTATTAATAGTTCACCTTGCATATTGTATGAATGCATTTATATTCAGATTAATTATGTCTAATCCAGTTTATCTACTTGCTTACATATTCTATGATATTGGACCTTATTTATAATGACTGGAAAATGAACTTAGATATTTTATTCACAACGTAAGGGTACAAAATGTGTTTATTACTCCTATACCTATCTCTTTTACTTTGAGATACCAAATTTGACATTAATGCTTTTAATAAATTAGATAAGGCGAATGATATGACTTGGTACAATATTCTAGAGTTTAGCTCGAATATACTCCAAAGCTAACATTTGTATTATTTTATTTTCTTCAAGCATCATATTAAATGTCAATGAGATATTTTGGTGAGATTAGATAGAGCATATGCCTAAGTACTGTGTCAAATTTAAATACCATCAAGATAGCCTGATGAACTTCAGTTTGAAATCAAATTTTGGAAAATGATTGTTTATTATTTAAAAAAATTAGCTGGAGATCAATAAGGCTGACTTGGGTGGTAAGTTTCAAGTTGACATGATTATTGCCTTGTTACCAAACTCATTCGACTCTGTTAGAGTGAACTAAATAAGGAATCAGTTTGAGTTCACACTCGCTGATATTCTTATAGAATTGGTAACAGAAGAAGGGATAATCAAAAGTATGGGCGTTCCTATCAATCTAACCTAGTCTATACCATCTTCTTTTAGGCCCAAGTGGACGGGCAAAGCAAAGAAGAAGGATGATAATAGGACTAGACTAGCACAAAACATGGGTATTCAAAAAGGTTAAAGGGAATAAGGCAGTGTAGGTTGAGGGCGAAGAAACCTGTTTCTTTTGTCGCTAACTAAAACACTAAAGGACGAACTGTTTAAGCAATGACGTGGCATAGGAAAATATATATTTAATCATTGAGCCATGTTATGTGGTTGCGTCTATTAATTCCTGATGGATAGATTCTGGAGCCACTAAACATGTTTGCAATTTATTGTAAGGATTTCAGGAATCCAGAAGCCTTGATGATATGGATAGATATTTATCTTTTGACCTGATGCCAAGGTTGTAACTAAGTCAGTGGGAGTATTACATCTGAAATTAGAGAGTATGAGGACATTAGTATTAGAGAACTATCTTTATGCACAGAAGTGAAACGCAATCTCATTCTTATTTCACTTTTGGCTTATAAAAAAACTAGATCGTTATTTTGTAAAACTGGTTTTATAAAATTGAATAGATATGTGATTGCTTCTGGTGTATTGAAAGATGATTAATATACTATAATCACAAGCTCTTAAGATTTGCAGGATGTAGAAACTAATGTTGCATCTTCTAGATTGAATGTTAAGAGAAAATTTGTTATTCCTGACTCATTGTATTTTTGGTGTCTATTTTTGGGTTGTAATCAATCAAAATGAGATTTAAGATTGGTTAAAGAAGGTTTATTACCTAGTGAGGCAGAGGAGCCTAAACCAAACTTGTGAATCTTGTTTTGAAGGATAGATAACTCTAAGGGCTTAATCAGCCAAATGAAATAGACATAAAGAACAATTGGAGTCGGTACACTCGTACACGTGTAGTCTTATGAACATCCAATCAAGATTACTCACGTTTTGGATAAATTTACCTGTTGCGACACAAGTCTTATACTTTTGGTATATTCCGAGAGGGTCAAGACTGATGTGGAGCTCAGATTAGGTAAACTTATCAAGACACTTCGATCTGATCGAGTATTTGAGTATTTCTTGGGATAGTGCAAAGACTATATGGTCAATGAGGGTGATGTGTACCAGTTTTCCGCAATTGACGCTAAATTAATTTAGGTGTCAAATAGGAATAACAGAATTCCACTTAACATGGTTAGATCTATGATCAGTAATGCCACATTATCTATTTCATTTAAGAGTTTAGCGTTAATGACATCGATGCGCATTATGAACTGCATTCCATCTTAGTCTGTCTCAAGGATACCGTTGAGCTGTGTTTTTGACTAAATATTAGTTTGAATCATATGCACATATGGGGTAGTCTTGCACACGTGCGTTTGATATGGACAAGTAAGTTGGAATCAGATCATAGGCATGCTAGATTTGATAGCTACTCTAAATGTCACTAGGATAGATTATTTTATGATCTCAAAGATAAAAGTTGATTGTTTTCACTCACTGTTTATCTATAGGAGAATCATATTATGAATCACATACCTAGTAGCATAATGTTAGAGAATTTGGTATGAGTACCAGATGTACCACATGTGAACACACTTATTATAGAGATTGAGAATAATATATGAATTCCCTATTGATGCGTTAGCATCATCTACTACACAGATTCTTGCATCGGTACATTGATGTAGTGGGAGGATTATCATCCAATTCGACAGAATCATGTTTTTAGGTGAGACCATTATGGACATCCCTGTTAAACATGAGTTGGACCCAGTAAGCTACACGGAAGCGTGAACCGATGTGGATACAGATCATTTTGGTGAGTTACTATGAAATCAGAGTTGGAATCTATGTATTCTAATAAATTCTGGGATCTTGTAGAACTTTCTAGTAGGGTGATTCCTATGGAAGGCAAGTTAATCTACAAAAAGATACCAGAAGATTTCTTAGTGAATAAATCATGAGTGTACAAGGGAATGTCATTATTTTTCTTAATTCTATATATTGATGACATCCTACTCATTTATAATGACGTGGAAGTTTTGTCATCAATTAAAAGGTAGTTGTTCAATTACTTTTAAATGAAGGAATTTCAAGATGTAAGCTATATTCCTAGGATCAAGCTTTAGCAAGATCAGGTTAAAAGGAAAATAGGCTTATCTTAATAATCCTACATTGATAAAGTTTTGACCAGGTTTGGTATGCATAACTCAAAGAATGAGTTCTTGCTTTATTGATATGGATCGCTCTCTCTAGTAACTAGTTTGTCAAGACTAGCAGAGGAGATTGAGCAAATGAGACTGAAACAATATGTTTCGGCATATGAGAGTCTCATATATGCCATGGTCTATACCAAACAGGACATCCGCTACATAGTAGGGATAGTCAGTAGAGATCAGTCCAATACTGGACTTGACAACTGGTCTATTGTGAAAAATATCATTAAGTACCTAAGGAGAATCAATGATATCATACTCATTTATGGATGTGATGATATGGTCCTAGTCAGGTATGCTAGTTCTGAGTGTCAATCAGAAGTAGATACTATGAGGTTCATGACTTAGTGTATGTTCACTTAATGGAAGGGAAATCAGTTGGTAGATTGTTAAGCAGATTTCAACTGTTGACTCAAACCTGTTGACTCAAACCTGCAGGTGGAACATATTGCAGCCTTAAAGGTGGCAATATAAGCCTATTGGTTTGATCTCACTGATTTAGAGGTTGTGGAGCATACTAGCCTGCCTATCGAGCTATATTGTGACAATAGTGCAGAAGTAGTCCAAACCAATGACCCAAGGTTCCATAGAGGAACAAGATACACTGAGAGGAAGTATCATGTTCGACATGATATTGTCCGGCAAGAAAATGCACTTGTAGTTAAAACATTGCATTGGAACACAACTTTGTTGATCCATTATCAAAGGTGTCATTGATCAATAATTTTGATCATCATCTGGATAACATTGGAGTTAGGTGCAATTTGAATTGGCTATGAGGGCAAGTGGGAGCTGTTGGGATTTATATGCCCTGGCATAGCAAATTCCTATCTGGATTGTATTGACATATGTTCCTGACATATCTGAAATATTTATGATTTATATAATTGGTGAATTCAATGTATTATGTTTCAATTCACTATGAAATTGATAGTGTCCTGTTAATTACAAGAAATATTTATATATATGTATGTGATGACAATCAATGCATGATATATAAATAGTAATTATAAATTGTTCATAGTCGGTAATTATGGATGGACTCATAATTAATTAAGACTTGAACTGGATCCGCGTTAGGTTGGATATATTGCGAGAGCCGTCGTATGCAATTACTCCCTATTACCGTCATGGCATTTGACTCTTAAGCATGAGAAAAGTATAGACTCTTTTATTAATTAATAATTACTTTGATTTGTTCGGCGGATTCTTCGGGATCCTTAGACCGACACTTTGGGTAGTTATGTAATTAATAGTTAGAGGGTTATATTTTCAATATTTGCATCATTGCTACTTGTATTTATTTTGTATTGATTATGGTTGATCACAAAGTAAATTCGAAGGCCTTCGTGTGTTTTTAGACAAAATGATTTATTATATATTTATTTATTTAAATTATTATTTTTGTCAAACAAATGTTTTATTGTGATCGAGCCAGAAATAATCAAAGGTACCAAAATAAATATATTAATTAAGTAGTCGGATTGATGGCTATATTTATCCGATAACTAATTATGCATAGAGGGGTCAAAGTGCAATATTGACTTAGAGGTTATTTATTATTTAATTGGAGTTCAATTAATTTCTTTTAGTGGAGTAGAAATTAATTTATGAATTAATTGAATTGGGTCCATGGACCGGGCCAATTATTAATTCATTGTAGCCAATAAAATAATAGGCCCAATGGATTCTCACTCATAGCCCAACTTGATATTGGAATCATATTAGATTTGAGACATATGAATTAGAGATGGAGAAGGATTTGTTGTTTCCTTTTCTTTATTTTTATGTTGCCTATAAATATACATGGTCTATGTATATTTTAGGGTGTGATTTTTATGAGAAGGAAAAAGGAATAAATTTTCTCTCTCTAGAAAATTAGGGTTTATGTTCTCATCTAATGGAGGCTCCCACAAGCCTAGTTTTCCAAGGTCATTCATGGAGGCATATGAGTGATTCCTAAAGGCAAAACAATTACCAAGAAGATGGAGATCCAAGGAGAATGCATCTAGCAAAAGGGATCTACAATAAGTGAGAACATTCACTTTAGAGGAGAGATCTGAGGTTTACTCAAACCTTGATGTAAGTATTCAATCTTTTAGTTGAATAATACATCATATTTTATTTTATTTTTTGCATAAAACTTGTCTCTATGTGATGAATCAAGATCTATGAATTTATATCCCTCGAAAAGTTTTTAAAACTAGCACGTTTCCCAACACCGAGTTCATAGAGAAACAATTCTCAACCTTCAATCATCTAAGTCCCTCCATTTTTTTGCATGTTGATTGTCTTGCTATGCCCATCCCTGTAACGTTTACTTATGTCTCCTTTAACCTTGTAGTTCATATATATATATATATATATATATATATATATATATCAAGAAGCTTAACAAAGAACATGTGATGTAATAAAAGAATTGTATAGCTCTTAAAGATGACTTCGTAGACCAACACACTGTTTTGAGTCCTTTTTTGCTGGTGTGTACATGTTACGGTCAATATATTCCATATTTTTCGCTGAATTTAGTAAGAATCCAATACAGAGTGAAGGTGGGAAAGTTGGCATGACCCATTAATTTTTATTTAAAGTAGTGTTGTGATGACGGAAACCTTCTCAATTAATTCGTGCCCTCATGCATTGAATTAAACGTATATAACATCGTGAGCATTCAGTCCAAAGAATAACGTTACATGTTCTCCTTAAGACTAAGAGTGCACATCTTAAAAAAGTCCAAAGGATTTATAATGGATTCTCACCCAAATAAAAGAATCACCCCCATGAACATGACTTGAGCATCTGACTTAATTATATATATATATATATATATATATATATATAAGCTTGTAGGGTTCTGAAAGCTAGTGATGATGAATATTCAATTATCATGTTTCTCACTTTGACCGCAATAGGAGTATTTAATGCTTTATATATATATATAAAAAATAATAATAATTTAAGTTGTTGGTAGAAGTGTTTGTTGGCTCCTATTGTGAGATAAGATCCTAACATTCTCCACCATCTCAATTTGTGGAATTGCTCGAATTTGCAATGACTATGGTGCAGTCTGACCACTTGCCTACCTATCTTCCAATAACAATCCAGATACAGGAGCAGCTCAATTTAATTTGAGGCCTTAGACGAAAAAATAAAAATGTGGCCTTTTCGACAATATAAATAAAAATAGTTAGAACTAACAAACAAAATATATATATATATATATATATATATATATATATACACAAAAAAAAAAAAATTATAATAACAAAAAAGGGGCATTTTCAACAATATAAATAAAAATAGTCCCAACTCACAAACAACATATGCAAAAAATATATATAAATATATATACACACACACAAATTTATAATAACAAAAGTTAATAAACTAAAAAAATAATTAAATGAAAAAAAACCACAGAACCTAATTTATAAAACACAAATTCAATACTCCTAAAAAAATTTCAATAGAATATAAGTGCATTTATATGGAGTGGAGAAGAAAGACAATTGCACAATTGTAATGAGAGGGGAGGAGAAGAATTGTTGAAGAAAAAAAAAAAAAAAAAAAATGAAAAAAAAAAAAAAAAAAACGAAGAAGAAGAAGAATATGGGAAAGTTTTTGCCACTTCCCCAAACAATGAGGCTAAATACATATTTAATATTTTAACTTACCCATATGTTTTTTTTTTTAGTTCTAGTGTAAAAAACACATGAATGAGAGAGAAAGAAAGAGAAAAAAATTATTTAATGATACAAATTTTTGGGCCAAATATTAAATTTCTATATTTGTTAGGATGTATTGAAAAATGTGAATGAGGAGTAGGAAAAAAAAGAATAAATAAATAAATAAATAAATCTTTGGGGCCCAATTTTAAATTTTAGTATAAGTTAGAGTTCAACGAAATGAGGAAGGAGTGAGAAAAGAGAGATATATATATATATATATATATATATATATAATTTAGGATATAAATATTTGAGGCCTAATATAAAACCCAAATGAGGGAGGAGAGAAAAAAGAGAAAAAAAAAAAAAAAAAGAAGAAGTTATTTTAGGATATAATATTTGACAACTAATAAAAAATAGAAATGAGGGAGGGGAAAGAAAAGAGAAAATAAAGAAGTATTTTTAAGATATAAATCTTTGGAGACTTATATAATTTTTTTAAAAGAAATTTTAAAATTTTTAGGCCTTCTTATTGGCTGGGGCCTTAAGCGACCGCTTAAGTCGCCTAAGACTCATGCCGGCCCTGTCTGGACAAGCACTCTACCTTTCATGAGGGCACTTGGCATGGCATCATAAACTTAAACTAGCTATTAACTAATATTGTCTACTTGCACTTATATGTTTAAGACCTTCCACATTTAAATGTGGCGTGGGACAAAGACCTTTTAGACAAGCACGTGTAAGGCATATCACTTAGCGGCTTTGGTTTTTGGATTATTGATGTATAATAATTATTACTATTAAAAGAATCAAATTTTGTGACCTAATGATATTTCCTACTTTCAAAATATATATAAGATAAAAAGTACGTCTCTCCAAATGCATGGTGGTAGTTTTTTTAAATGACAAAAAAATAATAAAATAAAATAAAATAAAGTGATGAAATTCATTCTTTAAAGTAATAATACAAATTCACCTTGACGGGTAAATGAGTGAGATGACGTATTTCTATGTCATTGAATTTTAATTGCATGTCATCCTCGGGATATAGTCTGAGTCCCTTGTATTATTGTATATTACATGAGAACCTAAAACTATACAAAAATGTAAAAGAAATTATGTGGCCAAGTCTGCATTGCCAGTTTAACTAACACGTCTATATAAACACAGATACATAATTAAGAGGCATTTTGTTTCAATGATATAACATTTCTATCTTCAAAGAAGGATCGAAAAATTCGAGTTCGGAAGTAAACAAAAGTATATGTTTGCTTTACCATCCAAATAAACACACATACACACGCTCATTGTGGAACTTGGATTGGTTCTTTGGATCAACATGCAAAAGTGCAGTTTGCCCAAACCCACACTTTACCTACCGAAAGGGATAAACCAAAACAGCTTTTAGCTTTTGACTTTAATTACCCCATAAAAGAATTAGCTTTTTGACTGCACTAAACCCCATTACATAAACATGCATGTAATCGCATTCTTCCCAAATTAACATCCTTCTACCATTTTATATATATATTCTTTTCTTCTCTTCTATTCAAGACTATCCAAATAACCGATTACTCTACCCGATTACTTTAGCAACCTTGAAATATATTTTATTGGGATCTCAAAAATCTCGGTTAGAATAATTGGTCTTATAAATCACTTCAAGTATCATTCTCCAAGTCTTGGAGGCTTATTAAAGTACACATTAATTCTTTCTATATCTACGGTTGACAACTAATTTGTTCTAAAGAAATTCAGTTGCATACCTCCAAAATTACGTAAGAATATTAATTATTGTTGAATAATTTCTTTGATTATTTTCATAATCTTATTGTCGTGTTAGACTAACATTCTATATTGATGTGAAATGTAATGCAGAAGAAGGATCTATTAGAGTCTTACTAGCAATTAGTAGTACAAAGAAGAATATTATTATAACCAATAAGCGGCCTAGCGGTACCAGGTCCCCTATTTTTTAAAAAAAAGTCAAAGATTCAAGTCTCAGTAAAGATATGTGTATACCAACTAAGAAAAAAAAATATATATATATATTATAATTCTTCAAAATCTAATGCGATCTTTGAATGATCCTAACCAACTTGTACTATTCCAAATAAGTTTAGATTAGTGTCAACTTTAGTGTTTGACATTTGATAATACTAACTAATGACTTTAGGTGCAAAATTTTAATACTAGGTAGATATGCATGAGATGTATATCTTACGTGTTATGATTTTATTCCTTTAATTATTCGGTGTTGAAAGATTTTAAACATACTAATAGTTATATAATTATTAGACAACAGTCGTCACCTACCGGGGGTAATGTAAGGCTATGTTTGGTGTGAGTGAATGGAATCAAATGAAGGTGAAATGGAATGCATTTGTTTCCATTCTCTTGTTTGGTGTGTCACATTAAAAGTGGAATGGTCATTCCTAGGGAATGCCCATTCCACTTCTTGAGAGGTGGAATATCCATTCCACTTCTTGAGAGGTGGAATAACCATTCCATTCCCACTAAGAATTAATAAAGTAATAAAATAATTTAAAGAGATAATTCACGCATATACACACTATATAAAATATAATATATATATATATATATATATATATATATATATATATATCTCTATATGCTGTTTGTTCCCCCTCTCTCTATCTCGTTTATTTTTCTCTCTCTATTATCTCTTTCCCTTTTGTTTTTGCAAATTAATTTTTTTAGTTAATTTTTTTTACTAATAATAAAATGTAATTTAAAAAAACAATATAAATTCATTCTATTCTAACTTTCTTACCAAACATAGGAATGAGAATGAGACTCCATTTTTACACATTCCATATTTACAACCAAACGGTGAAATGAGAATCATTATTCTCATTCCATTCCCACCTCCATTCTCATTCTATTTCAATTCATTCCACCACACCAAACATGCCCTAAGGGTAACAAACATCGCCATGAAGATTTGTAGCATTTTCTTGAAATTTGAGCAGATTATGCAATGATAAATCGATTCAGCGTATATTACTTAGATCTTTCTAAAATTTATTAGTCAACAGTTGAAAAGTGATTGAGAAGTTAGTAACACATTTATATTATAATAACAAATATATTATAGCCAAATATTTGTTAATATGAAAATTCACATACTACGTATAATTTGTCCAAATATAAGGGAGGGTCAATGTAATGTACCCTACTGTCTTTTCATACAAGGAAGGGCAAATTTGTAATTTTATAAAATTTGATCACTAGGTTTCCGAAAGAAAACATTAAGAGTGGTGTTAAGCGGATGTCAAAGTAATAAAAGTTGAACAATCTATTTGTATGTAATTTGTGCACACTTAAGCGGATAATTTGTGCAAACTTCAATGGAGATTAGTGTAATTTATCCTTAAATATTTGTTTGCTATTACTTTTACTTATGCCAACTTTGAAGTGCCTAGTCTCTCATATTGTGAGACAACTCATTTTGATCGACATAGGGCCTACTTTGTACACGCTTTGTTTTTCTTTTAATCAAAAACAAAATAAGTATTTTGTCGTATGGTGTTTTGGGTAATAATTGAAAACATTTTTTTTTTGAATGTAATTGGAAACATGTTTGGAAATATCTACTATTTATTGCAAAAGTTTTGAAACAATAAATATAAAAATATGTTTGGTAAAAAGTATTTTAAGTTTTAAAAATATAATGACTAGTTTAAAAAGATCATTTCAAAGTTTTTCAATTTTTCTTTTTTTGGTATTGTTTATTGCTACAATGCGAAATTTGGTATTTTAACTTTTGACCGTTATTTGAAAGGTTTCGGGCGTTGTACAAAACAAAATAATTTTTAGTAAATGCATTTTTTTCAAGTACTGGACAAAAACAAAAATACCAAAAATAAAACATAAATTTGCAAGTGTTTTAGATTTGTTAATTGCATAGTACCCACAGGTAATCTGAACACTCTTGCCAGATTTTTCAAGCAGCATTTAGATGCATTGGGCTTCATTTTCGTTGCAATTCTAAAGAGTTCAGCATGATAATGATTAAAATTGAAATTTTTGAATTGCATGATTTGGGTAAAAATGATTGCCCTGGAAATAGTAAAGAACACGGTTTGTTTTGATTGGTGATTTCATGGCGATTTCAACATTGTAAAGAAAACGTTAATCCAGATCCTGACTGTAGGCACAATCCCATTGATTGTAAAACCGAGTAAAGGAAAAAAGTCAACAGATATATAATACAGTAGTATATATATTTCTATATATATACACACACACACATAAGTTCTGATCAAATTGAAACGGTTTTTGCGCCACCAGTTAATAATGGTAGAAATTTACCAATGGGTATGTTCTCTCTTCTATAAAAGGGTGAGGTTAATGGTGTGTTTGCTAGGAATGAAGGAAAGAGGTGTGGAAAGAGAAAATAGAAATAAATGAATAAATTTCTTTTGTTCGGTAAAGATGATAGATAACTGGACTATTATAAAAGTTTTAAATTAAATACTATCATAAAAATTACATTACTATCCTCTATAATTTACAATAGTATAAATATTATTGGATAAAATGGTAAAAATAATTAAAACTTTCTCTTTCATTCTCTCTACAAACATAATAAATTAATGAACTTATTCTCATCTTTTCTATCCAACTGAAATAAAATAAAATAAATAAATAAATAAATAAAATTATTCCTTCCCTTGGGATGTCTTGTCCATCCCTTATTCATTCTCTCCCTTCCAACCAATTTTTTCTTTCCTATAGAAGAGAGCATAAAAGTTTCAATAGGGATGATAATATTGTAGGTTTGTGTATATGTTGCTTTTAACTTTTTTTTAAATAATAATAATGCAAGAAAATTATGTTTTGTTTGATTTTAGGATTAAGGAAGAAGAAATGTAAGAAAGAGATAAAAGCATTATTCAGTAGCTTAGTTGGTAAGGCACCCAACTCCCCTGAGCGAATGTGCTCGGAGAGTGGAACAAGAGAAGGAAGAGAGGACGTGAATGGTGATCCAAAATAGAAAGAGATTGCCTTAACAATATTTTACTAATTCATCTTTGGATAACTTTATTTATTTATTTATTTATTCATTCATTGGCAAGAAAAACATACATCCACTATGCCCTTTTGGGGATTCCAACTCTCACCATCTCCTCTGAAAAATAGATAAAATATTATTAGGCCACAAGGTCCAGGGTCTCTCAAGAATATTTGGACAAAGTAACTTGGTAGATAATTGAAAATTAAAAATACTATATATATAAGTAAGTCGAGGAATGCTATAAATTATTGCACGGTCCTGGACTGATTATTAGTCAACATGTAAATAAATGCGTCAAATTTGTGTCGATTTTGTTTAGCGTTTTGCTTACGCATTGACTATTAATTGTCCCGAACCATGATAATTTATAGAGAAATGCCCCATCTTTCTTTTCTTCATCTGTGTCTTACTTTCTTCCAGCCAAACAATAGAATAATCCTCATTCCTTCATTTGGTCCGTCTTTCATTCCAATCAAACAAAATTAGAGAGAGAAGTTTTGAACGAACGGTTATTGTGCCACCAATTTAGTTAAGCACGAAATTTTCAACCTGAAGGATTAAAATCTATCCTTACAATATACATACATACATATATATACATACATACATATATATATATATATATTTATTTATTTATTTATAGGAGTGAATCCCATTTTTGACATTCCATGATGATCTAATTTGTTCAGGACAATAAAAACAAGAATATTTGTGACTTTTCTAATCCATTCTAGAATATTGCCATTTGACTTCTGGACCGAAAGGAATGAACCAGACAGAAGGAGATGATGGAGATTGTAAGCTAAGAGAAATGGAGATGTGGAATGTATACAAGTCCTCACAAATTGTCTTCACAACTTCCACTAATCACTATTGTGTTCAAATTAAACATGCCATGAATGGAGGCACATTGGTAATACTTATTAGGTAACATAAATTGGATTCTTCTAAATCAACAGAAAAGCAGGAATAAGGATTCTCTGTATGTCACGTTGATAATGTAATAATTACGTAAATGTGTTATATTTTTTATATAATTTTTTTTAAGTTGTTGCATCAATGTTGCATTTTGTAGTGTAGTTGTGTTGCATTGTAAAACAGTTATGTTGCACTTTAAAAAGTATTGTATATGGTTGTATGCATTTGGCTTAATTAAAGTGCTAACTAGGTGGTAAATGAAAAAACAAAAAAAAAAATTTATATACATAAAAGAGTTGTGTTATTCACAGTGGCAATCACCACAAGCTCATTCTTGGAATCATGTAAATTTTAGAATGGTGGTACTAAATCTTGCTTTACATATAAAAAAAATTGCTGCATTAACGTCACCAGCACAATCTTTAAATCATGTGTAATTATGCGAAGTCCTTACTTATCAAAAAAATTGACACGTTAGCACCATCTACTGCATTGAGTTTTCATTGTTGACTCAAATAATTATGAAAAATGACAAAATCTTGTAATTCGTTACACGGTTACACCGATTATGATTTTTAAGACGGTCAGCAAAAATGATTTGCTTGAGTATAGGTCAAGCAATTTACTTTGATGATCACTATCGTGATTGGAATCATTCAATATGCTGAGATCTACTACTAGATGCATCTATAATTTTCAATATGATGTGATATGTATAATTTTCCCTACCAGCTGTTAGTTTCACTAATTTATTTGACTAAAAGCATTTGATACCCACCAAAAAAAAAAAAAAAATTCAGAAGTACTGCCAAACTACGAGTTACAAGTGGATATGGCCCACATTATGGCACTATTCAAGAACTAGTAGTCTCAAAACTCAAAACCACCTCTATTTCCCCCCCCCCCCCCCCCCCCCCCCCCCCCCCTCTCTCTAAGTCGGCACTTTATTATATGAGAAATTTTCAAACCCCTTTTATGGTTTGTTCTTTTTCCATATTTATTTTTAAAACTTTTACATATTTATAACTTGTATGAATTATATAGGCTAGATGCAACAAGAAAGTCTCCATTTCACTCTTTCAAGTTCACACCCCTATTAGTCATTTGTCTTCTGCCTATATAAATTCACATGCCACAGTCCTATCTCTCATTCTTTACCAGCTATATTTCAAGAAAGCAATAAAGATGTCTAAAGTTCCCTCCCTGATCATGATAGGCCTCCTCCTTTGCTTCACCCTATCCTACGCAGCCCGGCCTGAGCCAACAAAGCTCCCTGAGGTCACTCCTGCAAACACTCAACGTGTAAGTTCAAAACTTATATCAGTTTATGATTGACAGAGAGGATGCTAGTCAAGGGATTTTATTTTTTGGATGCATTGAATAAGATAACGTTGTTGTTCTAATTAATGGGTTGTGTTTATTTATTTATTTTTTATTTTTCTCTTCAGGTTGTTGAAGCTCAGAAGTTTGAGGTGGCGGATGAGAGCTGTGGAGGAGTTGGGGATGAAGAGTGCTTAATGAGAAGGACTTTGGCTGCTCATATCGACTATATTTATACCCAAAAGCAGAAGCCATAGATTTTTTTATTTATTTTTAAATGTTTTATTTTCTTTTTGGTTTGTAAGATATGTAAGCTCAGTTTGGCTGTGGGTTATTTACTAACTGGTCTTCGCTGGATTACCAATCTTGTTATCGTTGTGAGGTTTATCAGATGAGATGAACTGTGTTGGATTTTGAATATCTTTGTTTTATGTTTTGAACAAAAATATATTATCTAGTTCATTTTGAATATATATATCCTTGCCTGTCCCTTTGTATTTCTTGCTGTTTTCTGTTTGTGTGTGTGTGTTTTACTGTGGGAAGATAAGGTAAGTTAACATTGAGTTGTTAATCCTAAGCAGAGTGATATCACCAAGTTCTTTTTGGATTTTTAGTTCTTATAGATGACAAGAGAACAAATTAGTAACGATAATAATGAATAAATAAAAAAAATGCTTCTAGGGTCCTACATTATTATTAGTATTATAATGTTGTTGTTGTTACTTATTTTAACCAAAAAAATCAAATTTCATTATCCCGGAGAAAGAAAAAAAATGCAGTCAATTAGGATTAAAGAAATGGATTGACTATAAAAATCTTAATTATTTATGATTTCATTTTATAATGAGTAAAATGCTTCTTCTTCTTTTTTTTTTTTCAAAAAAAAAAAAAAAAAAAAAAAACACCCTTGTTATATAAAGAATGTGTAAATATTCTTCTGGTATTTGAAAAATCAACTCCTTATATGTTTCAAATTGAACAAATAAGAACATTTGTCAATTTAAATATTAAAATATCTAAAATATCCTAGGATATGTTCGGTTGCATTGAATTGGAGTATTGAAATTTGAATTTGAGGAAAACAAATAAGATAATTGAACCAAAATTTTCTTAAATTCCACCAATATATTCCAATTCCATGTAGCCGAACACACCCTTAAGACAAAATAAATATAAAGATGCTTATTTCAGTTTTTAAGGGCATATTTAGGTTATTTTGGGAGAAGGGTATTTGAAAAAAAAAAAAAAAATTGTCAAATTGACCGTCATGCAATTTGTGCATATTTTAAAATTATAAAAATTTACATATACATAATAAATAGCATAGGTTTTTTTGCACATTTTTTTTTTTTATATAATAGCAATTTTTTTTTACACTTTACCCTTTTATAATTAATTATATATACTCATATTATAAGTTACCAGAAATGGCGAGAAGTCAAGGATGGAAAACCTTCTAGTGGAAGTACGAGAAGCCTAATAACGTCCTCTGTTATTACGTAGAAATACTTGTCATAATTCAATGAATTTAAAACACCAAAGTTGTGTAGCTTATTAGTAGTACCTCTTTTCTGTACCATGGCTATATATGTATATATATATATATATTCTCTCAATATAAAAAAGAGTTATAGCTGAAAACTAATAATAACAAAATTAGTTTCTAGCTCGCATGCAGGGTCTCATTTAATGTTCTGCTCATGCATACCATTTCCTGCAGTACTGTTGAATGTTCATATATATATATATATATATATATATATATATATACATAACCAATATCTATAAATGAAAGGAAAGACTAAATTTGGTGTTCTTGACCCGGCCTCCCTCTCCGTACTTGTTGACTACACTCTTTTTTTCTTACTTTACACTTGCATCTTCAATTTTGTGTTCCCTGCATTGATTCAAAGTGAATATTATCCATTGATATAATCAAGAATTTTTTTTTTCTCTCTCTCTCTCCCTCTCTCCCTCTCTCTCTCTCTTTATATATATATATATATATATATATGCGTACACATTTTTATATGGAGAATGTAACAAGATACGGAGTACAATTTTTTTTTAATTATGAATAAAAAAAATTATTAGGAAAGAACTATTAAAGTTATTTTATTAAAAATATAAATAATAATAATTATACAAGTATTCACACGGGGAGTTGAACCTCTACGCTCTCACTTTGGAGAAATGTGGTTATATTGTTAAGCTAATGACCTTAGCTTTCGTCATCTGGCTTATGTTCTTCATGTACCGAATGACTCTATGAAATTAATTATGTCGATACTTCCGCATATTATGGATAACGTAGGAAACATCTCTATTTTTCCACCGAAAATTTTTAGAATTACCCCTGCCTAGCTTTCAATTTGGGCAAAAATGACACCCAAGGCCATTGAGTACAATAAAAACTTACTAAAATTAGATAACTAACATAAATCAGCTAATTTCAAGACAAATTGGACCTTTAACGAAAAATTCTAAGCCCTAAATGATGAAATTTGCCTGAAAAGTAATGTATATCACGAGTCCATTTGAATATATTGTTGGGCTGATTTGGACCAAGATGGCTCTCAATGTATTCAAATGGGCTAGTTGAACTACAAATAGAAATGTGTTAGCTCCTCCATTTGACCTTCTGATGGTTCAAATGGTCTTCATGGTTGTCGACAAACCGTTCTACATAAGATGAGGAACCTTGTGACCATATTTTGCATCCACGAAAATTGAACAAGTAGCATCTAAAAATTGACCTCAAGCATTTTGTTTCAATTCACTTCTTTTTCTTAGAGGGCTCATGCACAAAGGCATTTATCTTATAGAAAATAGCTTTTATCCTTGCAATTTCATAACTCAAAATCTATATTTTAGACATAATCATCCTTGTGTTTCATTGAATTTTAAATTATCCAACTATATCATGAATGGAAGATTTGAGAGAATTCTTACATGAATATGAATATGAAGTTCTTTAGATAGTTTAAGATCCATTTTATATTATTTTTTCATTTGGAGGCTAATAATATATTAAGAACGTAATAATATTCTGAATAAATGTAATTTGGAATTTTTTTTTTTTTTTTTTTAATTATTATCCTAACAAGCTAGGGAGATGGAGGACTTGAACATAAGCACACCTGTTCGGAGAGCTGGACACTCTACCAATCAGGCCACTAAATAATTGCCCAAATGTATTTCAAATTTAAATTTGTTCTTTTTTATAGGTAGGTATAGCATAACAATATATATTAATTTCACAATTACACTATAAGTCCATGTACTTTAAGTAATATACCTAATAGTCACCACAAATCTTCTTCTCCACCCTGCAGATACTATTCTGTTTTTTTCCCCTGCCGGAGACCATCCTTGTCACGAATCGGTGGCCAGCTCTCAGCATCATCAGTAGAATCACCTTTGTTGTCAATATGGATGCAACAGCACCGCTCTAGAGACACGAACAAGGCCATTATGACGGTGTTAACG